>NC_057941.1:23622238-23922488 GCF_018555375.3 Anguilla rostrata | reverse complement strand
TGTTTATCTTTCCCTCGTTATTTCCTGTTGTTTTTACAGAACTGTTACCACCATCAAAAAGCCCCATAGGCAATCTTGATAAAATAACTTCAGAAGATGCAGGTACCTTAGAGGCAGCTCTCCCTATAACGACACCTTTGCCGCAAAAGAGGACCGTCGTTCACCCTCCTCTGGATTCTCTATCATACAACAACGAGTTATTTCCCAAATGGAGCAGCGTGGCGGTCGAGCGGAGCACCGTTTCCGTCGCTCCCAGGGGGATTCTCAAGCGCAGCTCAAGCTGCAGCTCTGCAGATCTCCCTGCCTTCTGCATTGACCGTGACGATGGCGGGTGCTCTGAATCAACAGATTCCCAGAAAGCCCAGCAACCCGAAAAAAATGACAGGCCTGCCCAAAGGAGTGAGTCCCTTCACTCGCTGGACAGGAAGCAGGTCCGGTTCTCCACAACGGTCAGAATGAGCGAAACGGAGGAAGGATCAACACTGCTGGCCGATGGAGAGTTTGGGGAGCACGACCTGCTGGACATGCAGTGTGAGACATTCCCAGATGAGGAACGCGGGGAATGCAAATTAGGCATAGGCAGCTTTATGGGTGAAAGCAATAATGATCTGACCCACCACGGAGCTGAATGTAAGTTTCAGAAGGAGACCGGAGATCCCATCCCCACCATGACTGTGGCAGAGTCTATCCCTGGGGAGGTCACTATGCCCGCTACCTCTGAGTCACAGCATAGCAGGTTGGGGAGTAAATGGGAAGAGGTGGACACAGGTGAGACTAAGAGCAGCGGGGAGGGGACCATCATGAGAGGCCTGGACATAGGTCCGCCCCAGAGTCCCAGTGGTAAGGTTGAATCAATTGCAATTCATTCAATGTGCTGATCATTTAAACTCACAAAAGTTGTGCAGTACTAAAGAAATCAACCCTTCACTCGGTCAAAGTCATTGTAGACATTTTCTTCATCACTGTAGGTGCAAAAGCACAGGAAACGCGCTTAGTCCAACTAATGTACACTGTTCAGTAATTGTTCAGAAAATTTCTCCATAACATAATGCAAAACTGCTGGGTTCCTCCTCCTTTCTAATCAGTTTTTTCTTGATTTCCATGAATCGATACTAATCAATCATTTATTTCCCTGTTCACTACATGCGTATGTGAACATGTGAACATATTTGTACACCAGTCTACACTAGTGTACACATATTGGTTTCTTATCCTCCTCAGACTCAGCAATTCATTTTTGTCCCCTGTAGGAGACATAGGAGTCCTAATCCCACGAAACAAATATTATACTATGCTGAAACCTACACTAAAAGCGACATGCATTAAAAATAAAATAAACAATATTTTTGAAAATGCTTTTACTGCAATGTTTTTTTTTCATTCAAGAGACTTGAATTATGTAAAAAAAAAAAATTAATACTTTTTTCTGCCAGGTCTCAGGAGGATATATGATAGTTTGTTCTCTGATGGTGATTGGTGAATTGGGACTGAAAAGAAATGCATGCATATTGTTCTGCTCAAAATCTTGAAAAGGAATATCTTGAAATGTTCTTATATTTGAGACCATATCTATCATATTTGTATCATTATTATCATTTTTTGTTGTAGCATGTTCGGATTATATGAACACTTACTGGTGTTTTGTTTTACAGGTCAACATGAGTACAGTTCTGAATCCTGCACCCAGGGCTCTGAGGATCAGAAAGGTAAGCCTGTTCATGCAATGGTTCAAGGCCATGGGCTCTTCTCCAGGCTGGCAGAGCAGAGTCGTGGGCTGGCTGAGGAACACGGGGGCCCCATTGCTAAGGTCAGAGAGGGGTTCAGCTGGCTCTCGGATGGCAGCAACCAATATGACAAGCATTCCCAACAGCGGAGCATTCGGGAAGCTGAAGAAGAATTTGGAATTAGGAAGGAGCTGTGTGAACAAAAGGTCAAGGGTCCTGAAGGAAGTAGCACTGGAGCACAGACTCTGTATGGGGATGTTTCTCACACTGAACAAATGACAGCTGGGTCCACTCTTATGAAGCACCCTGACTTCTTCTTACCATACACAGACACAGCCACTCAAAGAGAGTCATGCATCACTGCTTCAGGAAATGAACCAGGAACTGAAGGAAAACTCACACCACGGGGACAAGCACAAGACAAGACTGCTTCGGTCAGTCACCCATTCATGAGGAAAGTGCAACTGACTATGAAACAGAAGGATATTTATGAACAGGGGTTGACTCAAAGGCTTGCTAACTTGAAGTCATTCTGGGAGAAAGGAAACACTGAGTCTAGTATACTGATGAGCAGAAAAAGCACATTTTCCAAAACAAATGAAACATTGCAGGAATTTGCTGACAAAAGTGAGGTGACAGGTGAAGAATGGAACAAGCCTGATGTAAATGTGTGCAAAGTAGGGCAGGAACTTCCATTCTGGCTTGGAGAAACTTCACCAGCACCTGAAACCATGAAAAATATCTATGGACATTATGCACAACAGTTCAAAGGTACGAAGGAAAGTGAATATCGTGTTCTTGAAGCACGTATCAAGACAAATTCTGTTGATTCAGCGGACGGTAACAAAATTACTGAGCAGTCAGAACAATCTCTCTTCCAAAAGGAAGCATACCCAAACCCAAGAAAAGGCTCATCACTTCTAGAGGAAAACTCACCTTGTTTTGAAAGCAGAAGCATGTTGGAGAACCAAAATGAAGAGGATCTATACATAGCTAAATCCACTATCATCAGTGAGCATGTGACTGAGGGGCTGAAACCTGATATACAAACAGGCTACCAAGGACAAGAGATTGGTTCTAAATTTGATTCTGTGGCTTCCAGTAAACAGACTGGCAGGCAACATGATGACAGAGCTGGCAGGATAAATAACCTAAAGTCCTTCAGGGAGAAGGGGAAAAGTGACCCTAAAATGAATGTTGGAAAACAAAAAGGGTCTTTAGAGACTGAAGTGAACCAAAACCCAGAGCCCACTCCTGGTTGTGCTGAGAAAGAACTTGCCACCTCTGGGTCTGACCTAAGGACAGTTGGCATTGATTTAGACAATAGTTGTGACAGTAGATCTTCTCTCCTGTCAATTAAAGAACAAATTGGGAAGGAATTAGAGAACCAGACTGCAATAAAAGCGCAGTATAAAAATATTGATGACTGGGGCAATGTGCCTTCAGTCAAGACAGAGTTGCCCACTACTGAAGATGTTCCCCAACGTCCAAAAAGCTCCTACTCAAGGAGTCAAAGGGCAACTCATGCTGTCCAACGGGAAAGCCCGTTGCTGGTTGTGGAACCAAGTCCAGATTGTCCCCCACAAATCCCACCGAGGTGTCCAATAAAATCCAAAACTGAGACCTGCTCCTCAAAATCCCATTCTGTCAGTGTCTGCCCTCCGATAAGGGAGCTCATGGAGAAAGACCAGAAACAAATTCTTCCCATTCAGCAGAAGAAGGTACATTCACCTGAAGGGATACCATGGGAACCTGGGGTCACAAAGATGTCCTTTGAAACTAAAGGTGTTTTCTCAGTGGGAAGACTACCTGGGGGTCAACATAGCTGTATTCCACAGCTACGGAGGGGCATTAAAAAATCCTTAGCGGGGGAACCTGTGGTTGATGAGTCCCTTGCATCCCAAAAGGACAAAGAGTCAAAGCCTGAGCCACCTAGAAGAACAAGCTTAGAGAACCTTAATGTTATACAAACACACCAGTTTGCATGTTCTGAATACCTAAATGAAGGAAATCAAGCCTCTCCTGAGGTTTACGGGCAAATGAATGAAGGAAGACATCCCAGCTACAGGAAAGCCAGTGAAGGACAACTTTCAAGAGTACCAGAAGAGGCTGAATCACATCGCCCTCTAGCAAGGTCTTTGATCCCCCAAAGTTGTAAGCATTACCTGGGACTTCCTGAGATTGTAAACACGAATGACTTGAGAGTACCAGTCACAGAGAGGAGGAAAGAGGGCAGCAGTGGCCATCAACCAGCACAGCCTGAGGCAGACCTGGATGTTCTACCAGAGCCTGTCCAAACCCGCACCCTGAGGGGACCACAGGAGGTGTCAGAGCACCCTAGGAGCATGAGCGGGAGTGAAGGTCATGGGACTTACAACACTCCTGACTCTTCCAGGAGCAACACATCCAAAATCTGGTCTAACTCTTGGGCAAGTTCAGACTGTGAGCATTTCAGTTTTAAAACATTGTCTCTCCCCCTTTCCCTCCCCCCATTAATGATTTAGATAACCTTCATTTAAAATGCATGCATTCTTGATTTCAATTTGTGAAAAATCTGTTATGATCAACTGAGATTTTTTTATGGTGGAAGCAGGGTTTGAAACTCAGGCTCAAAGTGCTATTCCCTTTTAAGCTGGGATTGTATAGTGGGTATGTGCTTCCCCACATACCAATAAAATGAAATATACAAAAAAACATCAAACATTTATGTCTTTTTCTTGTATTAAATATTGTCAGATGCATTCTGCAGCTGATTAATAAGAAAAGCCAAACCTCAATTGAAGGGAGGGAGTGACAACGCTGGAATATGTACACACAGTAAAATGTCTTGTGTTAATTTAACTAACAGAGTACATGTGAGTCTAACAGGGACCGTATGTACTCTGTAGTAGTTGATTTAACACTGAACATTTTTCTGTGCAGTGCCCATCACAGATCCGGCTTTCACATGATAAATGGATAAGCTCAGATATTTCTGGTCCATATAGAGGAAATGGAGTGCTTCATGTATCCCCTGGGTGACCAAATACTGGACAGCATGGATTGCCCATGTGTCACACAGTCACTGGAACCTTCTCTAACCCAATCATCCTTGTGTCAAACTTACAGTGATTTATGGTCATACCGCTCTTCAAACATTTCCGCTATTAAATAGATATTCCTTGTCATAGTTGGTCGCATTAGTCATTGCTTCTACATGAGGTGTCCATTACTTTTAATTGTGGGTGTGGAGATTAGGACTGTCCTGGAGCAGGACTGGGTGTCCATGGTTTAATACATTTTCATCCTTTATTGCTAGAGTCCTGTAAAAATGGTCTCCTTTGCTTCTGACCTGGATTACTTCCTGATTTTCATAGTGGGAGCTCACGCTTAGTACAGCGAAGCAACTGTTTTGATTAGAGAAACCATCCATTCAGGACATTTCTACACTAATCATCAATCATGTATAAGACCAAGTAAATGAAATCAATAGGCATTTCCTTTTATTGATCATATCCAGCTGCATAATCAGTAAAATGCAATTATACAATTATGATTTTCTTTATATGATGATCACAGGAAATATGAAGTGATTAAATATCAATCAGATGTTATTCCGCCTGCCTGCTAGTCCTTGGTTAGGAGGGGAATTCATGTTCTTTTACTCTGTGGCAGGTTGTGATGAGTCTCAAAGCCCCGTTAAGGCTTTAAAGCAAATCTGTGCCAGACCCATAGCTGTCTCTAGAAGTCTGGGGGACATTACGTCACAGCAAACCCGTGAGCAAACCCTCGCCTGTGCTTTCTTCTACCAAGAGCCCTCCCAGGCTCACAACCCAGAGTGTAGGGAAAACGCAACTAGCCGTGAAAAATGACACGCATACATGCACACACGTAAACACTCACACACACACGCATGCATGCAAACACGCACATGTGCTCGCACAAACACACTCACACACACATGCATGTACACCCCACACACACTCACACATAACCCACACACACTCACATACATGCATGCACGCACGCACACTCTACACACACTCATACACACAAGCATGCACACATCCACACGTGCATGCACACATGCATAATGTGGGAAATTATGAGTGAACTTTCTAACACCTTTTTCTTTTTAACTTTCACTACTGTCAGTGTTCTTATATTACACAATACAAATTAGTACTGTAAATATTCACGAAATGTGTACATACATATACATGTTTTATTTCAGTATATGCAGTCTATTACGTGTTCTATATAATATAATACATAATATTACTATTATGTGTTCTTTACGTGCTATAAAACCTTCAGAATATTTCTTGTTATTGTGTACAATTTAAATGGCATAGTTCATGGCTGCACTGTGTCCCATAGATACATTTCAGTGATTTTCTTTTGGCTTTTTTTCGATCTGAAGTATGCTCAAATAATTACGTAATTATGCCTTGTCATGTCAAACAGAGCTTCTGACATTTGAAAGAAGAGAAAGCATTGATTGGCTCCAGTGTGTTTTTTGTATGGGTCTGCCATTATGTACCATGCAGCAAAACACTTGATGTGTGATTTAATATAATTTTGTGGTAATTAGAATGTAAGATCTGATGAAAACATGATGTTCCCTTAGTGTGTGATGAACGTTAGTCATCAAGCGAGGGCATTGTATTTTTCCAATATGTCTGAAGTTGGGAAGAGGGATGTCATTGGTCTGATGAGAGAGAGAGAGACAGGTGTGTTCACGGCTGTTGTTCCTCAGTCTCCCCAGTGTCCACGTCTCCCAGTTCCTCCTTCTCAGATCAGGACCAGATGAAGAAGCGGTGTGCGTCCATGCCTGCCTTTTTGCATGGAGAGGTGAAAAGAATACCCTTCCAGCATGAACAGTTTCCCACAGCAGCTACAGATCCCATTCATAATCTTCTGTTGCACTTTACTTCACAGCTTAGGATAAAGGGGTAATAGTGTGGGATTAGTCATCATGATCTCTCAGCACCATTAACTACACCTCCTAAGGGTATGACAATTCATTCATTCATTCATTCATTCATTCATTTGGTCAATTCAGATAATGAATTGAATGAAAATTTAATTAATTATTTTAAAAATCCTAATAATGACTCATAGGAATTTTTCAATTCAATCACTCCTGAATTGAAATGGAGCTGACCACAACCCCGAACCTCTGCACGCACGCTTTGTGACTGACTAACATGGCTGGACCTGCTTTTTTGACACCCTGTTCTCCTTGTTGGCACACTTGTTTTATAGATGGATGGCAGAGACAGTGACTCTGACTCGGAGAACAGCTTCCACCTTGGAGGAAGAAAGAGCAGTGCCTCCACTAACTTTAGCACCTCCTCTGGCATGGCATCAATGTCCTCTGTATGTGTGACGCTAACTGGCCTTTTTCTAACCAAACTGCCACTGGCCTCTATAACTGTGCTCATGCAAGCTACATCGTAATTATGATCATTTTATAGACAAAATACATCTACTTTATACAGTTTTAATTACTTGAAGCTCCTTTTGTCAATTTACATGAAGCATCTTGAGTTTAGAGTAGAAAATTCTAGTTATGCTTAATGTTAGCAGAAGGCGGTGATGCTGTTTGGATGGTAATGTTTTTTCTTGAGCTGAGCTAATATGATTTGCCTTAATTCAAAACAGAGACCAAAAGGATAGCATAAGCCTGAATGGACTGCAAAGAGGTTCTACGAGATAAAGACAGAAACTGGCTTAAAATAAGCTACCCCTTAGAACCTCCATCTATAGAGTTTTGTTAAATGTATAATCTTAGATGGTAGATAACGGATTAAAACAATAGGACTGTAAGAGACAAAATAACTGAAAGCTACTGTCTCCTGAACTGTGTGATTGTGTGATCTGATTCTCTCTCCTCTGGGTCCGGTGGATTGGACAGGCCAGTAGCAGTCTGATGAGTATCTACAGTCTGGAGTTTGAAAATGTGGAAGTCAAAGGGACCATCCAGTTTGCCCTCAGCTATGTTCAGAAGCTGGGAGAGTTGCACGTGTTTGTGGTCCGGTGTAGGGATCTGGCGGTCGCAGACAACAAGAAGAACCGGTCTGATCCGTAAGTGGTTCAAACTGCCAAAGCTTCACACGATGGTGAAAGGGTTGAATGATTGTGTAGCATCTCAGTTCAGTTTCTGTAGTCACAGCCAAAGTGGAATGTTTAAAAAGATGGACAGGAACAAATTGTTCTGCTTGGACATTTTTATTTTTGCAGCTTAGTTTGCCTTAGACATTTTTGTAATGGAATCTTTGGGGAGCCCCTCAAGGTAACAAGAAACCAGGAACACATTAAACTACATCCATGAGTTCTGCAGAATGATTTTTTTTTTAATGCAAGCTGGCAAGCAGCTGAGCATTATGGGTATTGTTGAATATGTTGATGTTTCAGTTCTGGTCTAACAGACTTGATACTTTAACTCACTGAACTGTAGGCTAATTGTGTTACCTGCCCTTAAAATACTATTTCAAAAGAGAAAATTATTAATGAATAATTATGACATAATATTGTGTGCTTGTTCTACACTGCTGCTACCTCACCAAACGTTTCGAATGTTTCAGTGTGATCCATTGTATGTTTCATGTTTATTTTTCCATTTGTAGATATGTGAAAAGTTACCTCTTACCTGACAAAGCAAAACTGGGAAAGAAAAAGACCACAGTTAAGAAGAAGACCTTAAATCCCATCTACAATGAAATTCTGAGGGTAAGCAGTTTGGCTTTCAGAAATGACTGGCTTTGTGACAGATTCCACCTTATAGGTTTGTAATTAAATATGACCTGAAAATTTGGCTTGGGTTTGAAATGGATATTAAATTTATGTTACTTGTTCTTCTGTCCCCACAGTATAAAATTGATGTGAAAACCCTCAAGAGTCATACTCTGAACCTCTCTGTGTGGCATCACAACAGCTTTGGAAAGAATAGCTTTTTGGGCGAGGTGGATTTCAAATTGTCCGAATGGGATTTAACGAACACACATATGAATGACTTCACCCTGAAAGGAAAAGTAAAAAAAATTCTAGAAAACACAAACTCCTTTTCTTAAATTTGTCTAAATTTAAAGTTTTCCTCTCTCTAAAAACAAAATGTAACCTGACACAGGAAATGGTACAAATTGTCTTTCCAGTTTGATGTCAATTATAGCTCTCATAATTGCAAATATTTTAGAACTTGATAGTCAACTATACAATTACGGAATGTTTCTCGAGGAAAAGATGTGTACTTGTGTAACTTTATGCCTAACTACTTTAGCTTGTTCATTGTTACTCTTATTCTCTATGCCTACTTGTGGTTATAGCTCTTTATAATTTGTACCTTCATAATTATCCTGTAATTTGCTCTCAATAAGTGCCTCAAAGTAAATGACTGAATAATAATAATAATAATAATAATAATAATAATAATAATAATAATGTTCTGTCTGCTGGCTCAGTCCCCATCTGGTCTGCAGCCCACTGACCACAGAGGAGAGATTCGAGTGGCCTTGCGTTTCCTGCAGCAGGGTTCTCATGGTAAGCAGCTGCTTGGATCCTCTAATCTTCTCCAACAGACAACTTGCTATATATGAGACTTCACTAATGTTTGTGAATAAAGAGCCCAGGTTTGTTAAGGTGTAGCCATTGCTGTGAGAGGGATTTGTTCATATTTATTTTCATTCCATAGCTTGTACAAGTCAGAGGACAGAATTATGTTTATGTATTATGGCAGTGTTCTTAGTTCTTTCATGTGTGATTTTCTTTTGTTGTTGGCTAGGTAAGAGGACACCTAAGACTGGTTTGGTACAGATCTTTGTGAAAGACTGCAAAAACCTGCCATTTATTAGGGGTGCAGTTATTGATCCTTTTGTAAAATGGTATGTATAGCGCTATCTGTTTCAAGCTGATATGTGTGTGTGCGTGCATGTGTGTGTAAAAATGTAGAATTTTTTAAAAATTAGGGACCATATATTTTTCCTCTCACTTGCAGTGCATGTTTATATCCACTAGAGGCCCCCATTTCTTTATTTTCTGCCTTTATCTGAAATTCTCACTGGGCTAAGATAAAAATAAAAAACAATGCAGAAAGACATGTGTGTTCTTTCCTCAAACTTTGATCCTAGTCATCAAATGTGAGAATTAGCATGTGCGCCCCTGGTCATCCTTGTCTGTCTTGTTCCTCTGTAGCTATGTGCTTCCTGACACCAGTCGGAAAAGCAGGCAGAAGTCACGGGTTTTAAGGAAGACGGCCAATCCGGTGTTCAATCATACAATGGTGTACGATGGCTTCCGGGCAGAGGACCTGGAGGAGGCCTGTGTGGAGCTCACAGTCTGGGACCACGACCGCCTCAACAACCACTTCCTGGGTGGTGTTAGACTGAGTCTGGGCACAGGTGAATGGGTCCACTTCTAAACCCATTCTAGCTGAAAATTATTATTAGCTTCACTAACTAATCAGCGTTTGGTCTGCTGTTGGCAATTTGATTTGATAATGACAGTGAAATTGTTTGTTTCTCTTAGTTCTACCATATCTTCAAAAGTAAATGAAAATGGAAAAAATAAAAATGCGATACCTCTTGACGTGGTACTGCCACTGTATGTAAAAACAATCTGTATATCACATGCACGGAACATGTACTGTTACAAAGGGGCTATTAGGACTAAATCTTAAACCTAACAGTTTTCTTAACTTAATGATGTGATTGTTCTGGTCTGTCTCTGCGTAGGTAGAAGTCATGGAGCAGTAGTGGATTGGATGGATTCTAATGCAGCTGAAGCAATGCTATGGAAACAAATGATGGAATCACACAATGAATGGGTGGAGGATGTATTGCCTTTAAGAATGTTGATGATGGCACACAGCATGTCAAAATAAGAAAGAAGGATTTCAATATTTTAAAAAGCGTGTGTTTGATTGCAGTGAATTCTCCTGTTGTTACTTAATCAAGAGTGTATATTGTGTGTTGTGATGAATGTACATCAATGATTGAATCTAAAACTGCTTTAATAAAAAACTTTCCTTTAGGCACGTTAATTAAAGTGCACTGTGCCATGTATTGATGCACAATTTGGGGTATTTCATCATGTTTTAACAGTTATTTCTGCACAATAAGTTTTTTTTCCTGTTAACTTCATGGCTATTGATCAATCAGTTAACAGCTACAATTTAACTCAGAAGATTTGGCTCACAATGTGAAACAAGCTTATTTTTTTATTAAGTTGCCAGATTGTACTTCTGCTCACATTAAAATCCATACTTACGAACATTTGGGCTTCACTTTCTGTGCTCTTACTTATCTCTGTATGTGTTATTAGCTTTGTGAGTTCTTTTTCATTACTCTATATTTGTAATGTCACAGTGCTCCACAGGCAAAAAATATAATAAAATTATATTTCCATCAGGCTTTGTTTTGTTTATTATTATTATTACAGAAAGAAAAAAACATTAAATCAAACAAGTAAAATTGTGTGAATAATAAGTTAAAACAGGTACAAACTGAGACTGTAAACTGAGGTTAAGTTTGAGTTTATTTGAGATTTCTTTTTACAGTGATGGCAGGGTTTTGTTTCCAATATGTGTGTGTGTGTGTATGTGTGTGTGTGTGTGTAAAATTTAGACTGCGAGTTTCCTAACTTTCCTGCATGTTAACATTTCGCATTACTGGTTCTTGACTGCCACAGCGCATATATTTTTTTTTTTGTCGAGGTTTTGAATTTGTAGGTTGGATTTTAAACAAATGAATACCAAAGAACGAGGGTGAAAGCAAGTGTGTCACAGGAGCATCTCTTATTCACTGTTTCCCACCAAGCGTGCATTTGTGTACATTTTATATACTGATTATGACTGTCGAAGCCTTTGTAATAGTATACGCATCCTCAAGTTTGCTGATGCATTTGTTATAGTCAACTCCAGCAAAATAAAAATGAACATGGCCCAGTAATCAATTATGTTATTTAATGGTAAAAGCACAAAACAAAATATATGCTCTCAGACTTCGGGATAAATCTAAGAACACCCCCTCCAGACAATTTTGTTGGAGTTTGTGGTGAGTGAACAACTATTTATGAATATCTATTGGCCACAGGCTGTGACTAATGTATTAAAGCACTGTGCTTCAAAGGACTTTGTTGTTTTTTAAGGACATAGCTTTATAAACAGTTTGACAAAGCCATGTTGCAAGTCAGTTATTAAGAGCTTTCTGATTTTGCAAACCATATGTAAAAAGATTATTATTATTATTATTTTATTATTATTATTCAAAAATGGCGTTGTGAACAAGAACAACGGTTTCAAACGGGGTTGGGGGGGGGCAGGCTCTGAGGAGCGGTAGATGACGCACAAATAGTGACATATCGCGAGATCAGTGTTCACACGGCACCGTACGCCATATTTTTCTACGTTTTGTGTGCGTTGCAGTTGTAGTAACTTTGTTGGGGGAAGCGGGTAATTGAGTTGGTTAAAAACTTATTCCAGAACTTGTTGTTTTTGCCGATATTTACACCATATTGATGAGTCCGTTGGTAGCTGTTATGAACTGACTTTCTGTATCGGAAGATCTTCATTTTAATACATTTACGGCGCTTCTACAACTGGTAAGTTTTGTCTGCGTAGCTGCTTTAAAATGCGTCGTCACTCGCTGTTGTTTTGGGACATGGACCTTAGCTAACGTTACTTCGCTAAGTTAACCAGCTAACACTTGCTATTTTCAGGACGTTAACTCGCATTTGAAAGAACTTGCAAACTTCCACCCTAGATAACCGTCTGTGCATGATGAATGTCGGAAAGGGGAGTGTTTCACATATTATTGGAGGTATTTTAACCGACGAAATTATGTTAGCAAATTCGTCTAGCATGTGACAGTCTGCAGTGAGCGTTAGGCCTCGATTATTTCGAAACTAATTTTAGGGAAATTGCGTTTTTTGATTAATACTTGTATGCTTTGCCATTTGGTTATATTTTTTAGACTTGATGAAAGACTATGTATGTTATGTGTTTTCAGGTGTGATCCGATTTAAGGGCATACGCTGGTCCGCAGAAAGAACCGTTCTGCGACACCGGAATCCCCAGGCGACATGATCACCAGAAAAAGAGCGCGAGTCGGATCCAAGCCTGAAACGAATCCTACCACCTGGCCCCTGGAAGTTGACACTAGTGAAGAAATTGAAATCGTGGACGACGTGCATACGTCTCCCTTTCAGTATTCCTCACCAGAAAGCGAGGATACGCCTGGTTTGGATCTTGATTTATTTAATGTAGACGATTTTAATTGGCAGCTGGACAAGGATACACTTTATTCGTTTTTTAACGAAGGCGGGAGTGGATTGCAGGATCTTTCAAGGTCCACATCAAAGGGAAGCTATGAAGTCAGTGATACCTTCTCGAATTCCTCGCGCGGAGCAGTTAAATCACCTGCGTGTAAAAATAATGTGCCGGTGCGGATCAACAAGAATGCCATTGCAGCTCGGATGAATCGTCTGAGGAAGAAAGAATACGTGAATGGATTGGAGAAGAAAGTCACCTCCTTAGCGGCGGAGAATCGGAATATCAGACAGGAGAACGAGCATTTGAACAAGAGGGTTGAAGACCTCGAAGACGAGGCGAGGTACCTGAGAGCGGTATTGGCTAACGAAAGCTCGTTGGGCCAACTTTTGGCTAGACTCAGCGGTGTGAATGGCATGAAAGTGTCTACGTCGCTTTTCCAGGAATCGAACAAAAACGACCACGATTACGCCCTGCCTAGGAAAAAGGTGAAGATTGAGGAGAATGAAACATCTGGCGGCGTCTGTCTCCACGTTGACAAGAATCACGTCTCTGTGGAATTCTGCACTAAGTGCGCTGAAAGTGCGAGCACGGCGCTCAAAATGTAGGGTCAAGTAACTTTCATTGTCTTTCCGAGATTTTGAGACTGAACTTGATAATAGAAAAAAATAGTATAGATGAACTACCGGGGGATATACCTGTGAACTCAGTGTAAAAATGTAAAGATATATCCTAAGAGCATGTGCAGTAGATTTGTAAGCAAATGTGTTATTTCCTACAAGTTACTGCTAAACCTGTTGACAGTTTTCTTCTAGGTGGTTGATCTGCCATGCGGGATATGGGTTACAGAACATCCCTGACTTCAGGACTCCATGGTAAGGATCAGAAAATGGAAGATGATGCTCGAGGAGAAAGCATATTTTGACTTTATGATATCATTTAATTCTTTTGTTTCAAAGCAAAGCCTTTGTTTGAGTCGTGTTAAAAATCCAATGTAAATATGTCATTGTTAAAGCAGGGACAGAAATTATCAGTTCCCTAATTTTGCCAAGTGCAGACATACTAGCTCTTAAATTAATATGAATATGAAGTCTTTCGGCTGGTTGAGGGGAAAAAAATTATTTGGCAGTGAATCTGGCATTATTGGATCACTGCTAATTTCAGTCCCTCCTGTGTACATGTTTGAATATTGTTAATGTAGAGGCGGGCAGAATTTACACAGCCAGAGTCTGCTGAATGTGCAACTGTAAATATATTGTAAATAAGATAATGGTGAGGTTTCACAAAGAGCTACATTTAGCTTAAGTTTCAGTGCTACCCCAACATGTGGGAGAATTAAACCCTTGCGTAATCAGTTTAAATGGTTTTATGATTTGGTAAGAACAGCTCTTTGTGAACCTTCACCCTTTTCTGGAAGAATGGTTTTCATTTAGCATCCTTATTTTTCTTTATGCTAAAGTGGATTCTGCTGGGGAATGCTGAAGAAACGGGACCAGCGGCAGCCATCTTGGCCCGGTATATGTTAAAAGGTAGTATGCGGGATGGTGTAAGTTGTTCGCAGTTTTCACTTGCGTTTCACCACACCACAGGTGTTGAACGTTGGTGAACATTCACACACTGTACAGTATGGGTGATGTTGATTTTTGGATATTGTTGTCTGATGCATTGTAATTCTCAGAATGCAGAAACAGCAGTATACTTTTTTTTTCTTTCCAGTCTTTTGTTATTAAAACCATGGAGTAGCAACCACACAAGTGACTTGTAGGATTAGTCTATTACAAGTAGATAAAATGGAGGTTTTTACATAATGATCTGATGACTTGCACATTGACCAAAGAGATGTCCTTGGCTTTCATACTTGGTTTTGTTAGTTTATGAAGAATTTTAGGAAAAGCTGGTAAAGGCAGTTTGTCCTAGGCTTCTTTTATTTCCTTTTGTGTTTTTGTTTAAAATGTAAGCAGTGTTTCATTTACTTGGGAATAAAAGTGTCTGATGATAAACCCCATTTTTGATCATCTACTTTTTTGACCTAATTAGCTTTTACTCTTTACATGAATTACTTAAGTTGTCTTTGTTTTTTGCTTCAGATGGTTGGCATTAACAGCTGTCTCCTTTCTCTTTTCAAACAGCAAGCTTTGTGTCTACAAACTTTCTTTTCTCCTCATCGAAATGGATTGAGTGGTCACTGGTTTAGTCGTTCTGAAACAAGCAGTGGAATGAAGATTGTGTGAACACATTTAAAGGGAAGCCTGCCTGTTAAGACTTGTAGGGCTTAATATGTTGTAAATGCCCTGAACTATGGAAATATGTTGTAAAAGCCACACAAAAGGTTTAGGTTATTTAAAAAATTTTAAAAACCCAGGCCTTTAATAGAAATTTTGACCATTGGACATCGCCATTATTTTAGACGCGCAGTGCACTTTGGGTAGATGATGTAAAATGGTTGCACTGGTGGGTAACTCTGTTTTGTCCAGCAGTTGCAGTTGTTAATAGTAAAAAATCAGTACAATGCCAGAGTATTTGTGTGTGATGTGATACACGGCATATCTGTGAATAGAATGTATTCAGTCTCTAAACATCTTGGTGTATCAGCATGTATTATCATTAGGTAATGTGTTTAAAGGAGATTATGACCCGCTTAAGCTGATACAACACGGTTCAATAATAGTGTTATGTCATTTAAATGAATGGGAATGTTTCAGTACGCGTTTCAGTTTCACCAAAAACGATAGTTTGATCCATGTGGTCAAGTGACTTTGAATGTCTGCTGCTAGAAAGCACAGCTCTTTACAACAGAACTTTTTTTGTCTCTTGTGGCATAGGCAAGCAGTTGATGCACAGGCACCATCTCTTATGACCTACTCTCGTCTCCTTTGGCCTCCCGTCGTCTTCGTTTTGATAATGTGATGAGGACTGTCCTCAGTGCTTTCTTGCTGAGTAATGTCCCGTTCTGGCTCAAATTGAAAAGGCTAAACAAGACATTTTCAGTGCCACTCGATGGCCAAGAGCAATGGACCGGGAGACCCGTGCAACCATTTGACATCACTACCCAGAGTGCATTGCAACTGTAATGACCTGAGTTGAAGGATTTGCAAAACATTTTAAATAACTAAAATCTTTTATGTGGTTTTCATGCCGTATTTATATAATTAAAGGTATTTACACCATATTAAGGCCTACAAGTCTTAACTGGGGGGGTTCCCTTTACAATTCCCCTCTACCTCTTTTCAGTTTTCTTAGCTAATTGTTCACAGCTCCTTCCTTTGGGTACAGGTTATTTGTTAGAAAAGCTGGGAAATAGTTTGTTTTCAGACAAATGGAAATGCTGATACCCATTAGGTGATACCTTGCACATGCAGAGGTTAGCACGTGCATAGTTTGTCCGTTTTCAAAAAATGAAACGGCTACCCTACAAATATTTGGTCAAACATAGTCTCAGTAGTTGGAAAGTTAAAATATTCTCTGGGTAATTGGCCGTGACCGTGGCTTTAACAGTGGAGTGAAGTATTCTTTATAAAAAGATTCTGTAGGAACAAGAGTTGTTTTCACAAATAGTCAACTAACTAGTCAAGAGCTATGGGATGCTGGTTTAGTGCCACATGAAGCTCCATCGCTTGGAGCCCTGTTACTGCAATCACGGCCCTCGTGTTCCAAGAACAGCTGGTTTTCCACCCTCCATTTACATGAGTCAGGTGTAAATACAGTCTGGCCAATAAGTAGCACCAGTTGTTCAGTTTATTACCTGGGGGAAAAGAGAACCAGGGCTGGATTTGGATTCAAGGTCCAGATTTTAGTATCCACAGCATCAGGGTTTTTAAGCTGACCTTGCCATATTTCACTGGTGGTTCCCCCAGTTCCTGGAGATAGATTGTCCTGTAGGTTTTCATTTCAACGCTAATTTGGCACACGTGATTCTACTAATTAGCAGCTGAATGTGATCTCTAGCTGTTGAATGAGGTGTACTTTGTTAGGGCTGGAGTGAAAAACTACAGGATGGTAGATCTCCAGGAACAGGGTTGGGAACCGGTGCCTTATTTGAACTTAGTGATTCGTTGGCAGAGGCTGTGGAAAATGCATGCCGAACATACTTGTCTGAACAAATCAGATTCCACAAGGTAAATGCATCTGTGGAAAAAAGCATTAGTATCCTGTGCACTTAAGTGGTTGTGTTGGTGCCACCCGGTAAGTCTTTTGTTTTGACATCCTGTGCCCGAGCTGCTCAACTCTGTTCCCGGAGATATACTGTCCTATAAGTTTTCATTTTAACCTTAATTTTCCTTCCTTTCTACCAATTAGCAGGTCAAGAAGATCTGTGATCTTCATTCCTTGTCCCGACAGGCTGCAGAGTGTACTTTTTAAATTTGTTTAATTAAAGCTATCAATACACAATTAAGTCACCTCAACTGGTTTCTTGGGTCTGACATGGTTGCAGATATTAATGCAAAAACAATCCAGTGAGCCCTGTAGCCTGCCAGGAGCAGGAATGAAGATCACTGCTCTAGCAGTTGAATGCTTTGTTAGAGGGTAAAACATGAAATTTGACTAATTAAGAAACATGAACAGCTTGTTAAAACTAATGGATTCCAATTGTGGTTGGAATAAAAACCAGCATACAATTCTGCTTTCTATATGCATGAAGGAAAATATAATTCAGAAGGACAGACAGACTATTACTGATTTGTAAAAGGGAGCCTGCAATACAGTTACTTCTCTTGCAATTTTCACATTATGGACTGAATTTGCACAGGATTGTAAATACTGCAGCTCACAAAATGTCTACTTTGAGCAGTGTAATATAACGGTTAGGAACTGTTCCTCAGAAGTTACAGATTTCATTTCCATATGGAGAACTGCCATGTACCCTTGAGCAAGATATGTCATCTGAATTGGATTGTATATAATGTTTGCAAGAAGACAGTCTTAACTAAAAGCAGCTGCAAAATTTAAGTAGTGGCTTCAGTTCTCAGCATGTGTATACCTATAGCAGTTGTTTCCATTAACTTTCCCAAACTGTCCTACCTTGTAGGTAATGTACTTCTATTGGTGTTGATATGCAGGACCTGCAGATTTAATGGGTTACATATGTAGATTCTGAAGGAAATGCCAAATATGTCCACACTTTATTTTGAAGAATTCACCTTATGTTGGGAAAAATGATTAGGATATTTCTTTGTTTTAAAAGTATACTCTGAATTATACACATCCCAGATGAGGATTAACACTGTCAACTGAATGTATTCCCTGTTGTACTAACATGGATAAGTCACTGAAAATAAGAGTAGTGAATTGTACCAAAACCTTTGAGTAATGTATTGGGTCCTTAATAGTAAGATGCAGTGGGTCTGTAATGCCTCATTTAGAACAGTGTACAGGTTTTATTTTGAACTACTAAAAGTAAACAGACATGCAGACATTGCACTCAAGACAAGGCAGTGGGGTTTAAAAAAAAATTTGAACAAGTTTTGTTATTCTCTCAGTTCTTCACTATCTGAGATGGGTAATTCAAGCATTTTAACATAAATGCCATAGTGCTTAGAGCTCAGGTAAACGCCTAAAAGACACTGCAGTATCAACACAACATTCATTCTCCTCAGGATAGGCTGGGTGATGGTAATCCAGAACCGAAGCACATTTCCCTTTTCTGGCATTGGTGAGGTGCTGTATCTGGAAGATGGGACAATATTTGGATGCAATTTCATCATCAAATATGCTCTTTATTTTAAATATTTACTGATGGTGTAAATCCCATAGATGTAACAAGTCCTTGCTATGGAATATTATTTTTAATTGATTCCAACAAGTGGGTAGGTTGGATCAGTCTGAACATGCTGCATTCTGCTTACCTTGTTGCCAGGCCAGCACTGACGGGTAATGCCAACATAACGGGATACAGGCCACCAGCAAGTCCTCCAACTAGCCCACCTCGGATTAGGGCGCAGGTTGGACAGTTGAGCTCTCCTGAGTATCATAGGTTTACATTTTACAGCACAGACCAGTGTACTCTTGTAGGATACAAAACGGTACTTACTACATACCTGACAACAAAGGTTGTGATACAGCGCCATTGTAAAACGCCACTGTTGTCAGAAACGGCAGAACCGCCATAGGAAGACTTGACGTAAACAGACCCTGGGTGACATTGAGAACTCCTCGAAAAAGGCTATTTGCAAGAAGTCCTACAACTGCAGCGCTGCCTCCAAGATATATTGGGCCATTGGCAAAGAATCGCCTGAATAATGACAACAAAATTTTATTAAATTCAGTAACTGGACTCGTGGCAACAACAAACGCATGAATACAGAGGTATTAACTTCAACGTACCTATCTCTCTCTGGGAGTCGCTCGTACTTCGATAGGAGTAATTCAAGGACCACCGATTTCGGAGGCACGTTCCCCGGCAGCGTATTCTGCGACATTGTGAGCTGTAAATATAGATTAATTAAGTAAGCAATCGCTAAAAAAAAGTGTTGGGTATAGTGCACTGCGAGTTTATTCCATTATTTGACTCGCTGGGCCTACTCCAGACAAGTTGAGCGTACAGATTCTCAGACGGATGAACTAACATTTGCTGACTTGGGTCATTGTTTCCCAGATCCCGATATTTGAACAATAAACGGAAAACGGTGACAGTGCAAAAATACAAATCCACGTCTCAATGGTAACTTGTTCATCTTTATAAACAGTACCTCACATTAGCTACATTGTTAGCTATTTACAGAAACATGTCACTGGGAGAGCTCAGAACGCAAAGAGCAGTTCTGTATTCTGCATTAACACTTACATTATGATGTTTCCGTATCTACATTGCGTCCTGTGATTTTGCAGTTTGAAATTCAATGTTTTGATCTTCAATAGTCACTTGTGAGCGCAGCCATATTTGACCACACGTGCTACATAATGCAACTTTGAACTCGAAACCACGGAACTGTTTTTCAGGTTTCCTATTGGCCAATACGCCCACAGGCAGCAAAAACGCCTACTGCAATTGGATCATATTCCTTTCAATCACAGCAGGTAGTAACCAGCCTTTTCGTTGCTAAGGTGAATTTACGGCTGATGCAGCTAGTGGTGCTACTCCGTGGTTACAGATGACTTGAAGCCAATGTGATTAGCCTGGCTCTGCAGGCGATGGATTGGGCCGCAAATAAATACAACATCAATTCAACATTACATTTACAGGACACGTTTTTATAAGACAATTAATTGAAATTGTGAAATGCAGGTAATTGCAGAATCATGCGTTTTCACTGAAAACTTGCAGTGCACATCCGATAGGCGTCGCAATGACTGGGAAGAACATAGCTTATGTTCTGGCTAGTAAGCTAACGCTCATACTGGCGAATTCTATTTCTGCTTTACTGCCAGCGTTTACCTAGCTTTCTGACTGGCTAACAAACGCTGCTGTAAGTCTACACGCTTTGTATGTCATGCTATTGATGTTTTCAGGCAATTATGTTATTTATCGCAGGTTGTTATAGTTAGCCGAGCTAGTTAGCTAACGTTAGGATATTGGACATGCATCGTAGGTAACTGACCAGATTGCTAACTATGGTAGACAGTGATCAATTGAAAAATAATGCTGATCTCTTCCTAGCTAGAAGGCGGTACTGCAAAACGTTCATTTTCATTTAAATCAGTCATTCATGTAAATCAGCACTAGCAAACTTGCTCATTAGATTCATAATAACGTTAGAATATTTTTTAAATTCCTGGTCTGTATTTAGCGTTAAACAAGATAATGTTAAGTAACGTTAGCTAGTTCATTCACGGATTGGCTGGTTACTTAAAGCTAATTAGTTACAGTTGGACTTTGTATCAAAGTAGGACTAGATAACGTTAGCTAACGGTGCATACATCCTCGACTCTGGGTATGAAGTTCAGTACCCTGTATTATAATGTTGCTAAAATTAATTTATAGAACATAGGTTACAATGACGGTGGCTATCTGCACGTTATTAAACATGTGCACACGGGACTGAATGGCAAGTTAACCTCACCAAAAAGTATGAAGAAAACCATCACTTAAGCATTCACCTCCATACACACACTCGGAAACTGTAAGGCTTGTCTGTCATTCTACATACATTGACTGAATAGCCAGCTAGCGAACTATCGCTGTGCCTTTAATGTTTGGACTGCGATTGGTTTCCTTTTTTAAATCCTATGCTCATCACATGGGAGGGTCACTGACACCATGCCAACAGGCTGCTTGTGGCTATGAAGAAGAAAAAGTGATGGAACCAGGGGGCAGATTGCCTGGAGCTCTCACGATCGAGGAAACTTTATTTGAATGAAGTACCCAAACTGCCGCAGTCTCCGTTTTTTTAACAGTGCTGTAAATGTCGCTTTGATTCCTGCGTGTCGGCTTGTGCCAAGAAGAGAGAGGGGAAAACGTAGAGCACCAGTGTCAGCCCATCTTCCGGGAATACGTGTAGCAGAGATTTATTTGTGATTCTTTTAGCTGGACCACATGACCAATGGGGAAATTAAACACCTGTGTGATATAGTTTCAGCTCCCCGTTGAATTTTGTAACGTGGCTTCTTTTGGAAATGAGCATGTATCACGCCAAACGGGAGTCATGTAAGGCGTGGAATTGGATCACTCGTATTTTCTTGGGTGTAGCACAAATAGAAAACGTTAGCAAAGTCAAGCAGCGCAATATTTGTTTTATTAAACTTCGCTTTTTGTATAGCATTGCCAGCGACCCCATTATCTGGAATCGGCCGTTCTAACCATGTCTCTGCCGCTCTCTGTGCCTGCACGTTTTTAAGGCTGTACACTCGCCAATAACACAACGTCTTGCTGATGGTTTACATGTGCGCCTAAAACTTTTATAACTTGGAACATTGTAGCCTATGTAATGTAGAGGGGAGGAGTATTTTTATATGTTGTTCAGCACTACAATACAGTCAACGGATTGCCAAGAAGCAAGGATGCCTGTAAGAAAAAAAGGTGAGTGACTGAGTAGAGCTAATGTGTTGCCTAACAGGTGCACATCATACGGGGCTCACGTCATGTTGATATGCGTGTCAGCGGTTGCGTTTCTATATGATCATTTAAACCATTCATGTCAGGTCGGAAAAAGAACATTTCCCAGGCTCTAGGTAGCAAAACAGGCATTTGATTAATACAATACTCGTACAAAAAGTTGCAGCCACACCAGAATTTGACTGAGCAAAAGACCCAGTGAAGTGTTTTGCTTGTTTGTGTTTATTTGTAACGACGTTTGGCAATAACATAATCCAAACGTCCATCTAGATAATGCAAGAAGCCTATCGTAGGGTATATTTTGCATTGCATTTCCCGTTGCATTTTTAAAATTTCATGCAAGAAGTCATATGCGCTACTTGTCTGTGTTGTTGCCTACTTGCCAAATGCAAGCATAGCTGCTGTTCAATAAAAAAAGAAACTCGATACAACATTTTGACTTATCCAACTGTCTTTCCGACATCAAATATTAGCCGTGATTTCTGACGTCATTATTTCTAACATGACCCCTTAATTCACCTGTTGTTTTAGCACATTCATTGTATAGGCCCATTTCCCTTTGACATGTGTAATTAAAATGCTGCTGATAGGCGTACTAACATGTTTGTGTGTTTTCATATTTTAAACATGGTAATTGTAAATGTATGTTGCAAAGCAGTGATCCGTATAAATTACTCAGCGTGTTGCTTGCTCATGACCCCAAGTGCTCTTAGTCGCTGTGGCTGTAATTGTTTCTGGACGCGGTTTATATCAATTTGTTCAATATGTAGACCTGTAGTCTTGGCGAAAACTATGTGTGGTAAATGTACCTCAGATGTGTTGTACGATTCGTCTAAAACACTGATGTGCCAGGCTTTTTGCCAAGAAAGAGAAAATCTATTTCTGTTGGTAAGCTGTATGAGCGACTTAGCTCGAATAATTTTGGTACAGTAAATATAATTTTCCGGAATCCGTTTGTCTGATTTTATAGGGAAAAACGTTGTCTGCCTTTGAGTAAAATATTCATCTAATTTTAAAGAACACGTTATTTAAGATGTATGTTGCTCACTGGTAGAATATTAAAATGATAACTGACATCAACATCGCAATTAGTTTAATAGACAATGGACTGAAGGTCCTTGGAATGTCAGGAAGAAGATATTAGCTGAATCATATAAATGTCGATTATTAATTAATTTATTTAAGAAATAAAGGAAGTTTTGGCAGAAAGTATAATGGTGAACGGTTTGCTGATTCTTCTTTAAAGCTTTGGTGTATAGTTTTTTCTGTATGTGATACAATGACATGGCCTTTCAGTACAAGGCATCTTTGTTTCCCGCTGTACCCTGTGACTGGGCATGAGCTCAGCAGCGGCTCTCAAACCATGCCTTGGTGGAACTGAGTGACATCTCGCCTTCTGACGTCAGTGGCGAGCAAATACTTCATCCAAGCACCGTTTCTGAATGGCAATAAAGTGCCTCTGATGAAAATGTTGCCTAATTATATCCTGTCACAGTGGGTGAAGGCACCAGCTTTGCATTAATAGATAACCATACACCATTAAATGCCCTGCCACTGTGGGTGAAAGTTCTTAATGGTCCCTTCGTATGTTTCCATTAAATGGGAGCTGGGTGTGTACTGGTAACTGTGGTGAAAAGTAAAATCATTAATTCCACTTTGCTTTAGGTCTTTTGGGAACCTGTTGAAATGTGACACCTTGGCAGTGACTCTTCTTAACTTTCAGCCAAGTTTAATATTGTAATAAGTTCCTTATTGCATTTTATGTATACTTTCTGTTTTGCATGTTACAGTGTATTCAGTCCACCTTTCTCTCGCCTTCCTATAGACACGGCTCGGGCCTTAGGGCTGCTGGAGGACTACTGTACTAAACTGCGAAAACCAGAGGAGCAACAGCTTAAAACTGCCATTCTGAGAGTGATGGGTATCTTCAAGAGCAGCCTGTTCCAAGCTTTACTAGGTAGGTCTGACGGGGAGACTGGATTTACCTGCTGATATATGACACCCCCCTCATCTGAATATCTGATATCCCCCCCCCCCCATCTGGTCCACATAACAGTGCAAGGCCTGACCGCGTGATCCTTCGTTGCTTTCAAGCCTATGTGTCTCAGCACAAATTAAAGCTGTATTACTCTGCGGGAGTTGAAATATCACCTTTGCTTTGTGGAGGGAAAAAGAGATGGCTGTTTTTCATGAGTCATGAAATTTATCCATTTGGATTTGTCTTAATTACAACCCTGTGTTACCTTCAGAAGTGCCTATATAGGCCATATATGGCCAAATAGTTTTTTTAAATCCCAGTTAAAGTCCTTGTGATGGCTGCTTTTGGAAACACACATAAAGATGAATATTCAATTGCACTTGAAAAGTTATTGTGCCACCATGTATTCTTGGAATGAAGGCTGCCATGAGTAACCGTACTGCTGGAGAAAACTAACTTTCTTCAAATGCCAGTAGCACTAACCAATATCATTTAATCTGATTTATGATTGAATTAGCAAAACCTCATTTTAATTTTAACAGATTCATTTAAAATCAGCTGTTTGCCAGTTAATATGTCCACCTACTTACATTTTTAGCTATATATCTTCCGGTGTATCACTTAGTCGAAATGAGATGTAAGAATTCCATTTGGATGGACAATAGTTGCACAATGTCTATTTATTTACTAACCAGGAAAAAGTAGCTTGAATCCTGGATTTTCTCTAAATTAACAGAAGAGGCCCTGAACTTTACTGCCCTGCTTGCAATATTGCAGTTTCCAGAAATAAATTTATTTAATTTGTCTTTCTTCTGGTACAACACAGAAGTAAATTTTCTTCCCACAATATCAACGTTCAATTCAACGCAGGCCTGTACTGTTCTAATGTAGACCCTAAACTACTCATATATTTTCATGCCACATAGTCAGGAAAAAACCTACCTGCTGCCACTGTGAGGTGTTATTTAATTTGTGAGTTAACAGTGCTGATGAATTCAATCTTGGATTTGATCCAAGCCTTCCTATTTAGGTTAACGTTGTTTTGGATTAGCTTGTCGTGAAACTGGGCTCAGGCTTATCAATACGAGGCAGGTTGGGAATGAAATGGAAAAGATACCAGACTGTAAGAAAAGCCAAGTGAAAGAAACCCCTTACTCAGTCAGTTTGAGATACACGTGCAGTCATGGTTTCTCTCTGAGATAATGCCATAGTCTTTCCAGGTGCTCCACAGAGCCTAATCAGGAGATGGGGCCCTGATGCAATCCTCTTTTCCAGTGATATCATACGTTTAAAAAATGGAAATTTAAGGAATAATTTGTACTTGCTGTGTGGTGAAATGGTCTGAATGAAACAAAATATAAACAACCTCAATCGAGCTGCTGGTTAGATACATTGCTTGATGGGAAAAATACCAATGAGAGCACAAGATTTTGACTTATCGGTGTTTTTAAAGTGTGACCTAGCTAGCATTGATCTGTAGTAGAACCAGTTGGGAGCTGTACTAATGCCCCCACCGTGTTGTTCTATTATTTAAGTAATAAATGAAAAAAACTATATTTTGTGGCAGTTTAATTAAATGTAAATTAATCTGCCAGTGCCTTCAGTCCTGATGGACTAATCATTTAGATAATGAGGTTATTTCTGACTGAACTCTGAATGCTTGCCAGATGCAGTTAGAGTTCTGTCTGTTACGATTCAGAAGGGTCTGTCTTTCATTAGCTGGCTGTAGTAGGGGCCCAGACTACACCAGATATTAGCACGCAGAATCCATGGTGAACAAGTTCTGGGATGACTAGCGGTCGTTGAGAACCCATGCTCGGCTAACGCATTTTGTCATTCTTGTCACTGGACCCTGTTGCTGTCAGAAGCACTTTGCTCGGGAGAGTTCAATATCCTCCTGCCTTATCTGCAGTGGAATGTGCAAGCCCATGTTTTTTTATTTTTGTTTTTTTTTACTGTGGCTGCAGTTCCATCTAACCAATTTGTACTTCTAATTTATTTATTTTCTTCTTTTTTTGGTGCATTTGGAATATGAAAAAAACTAATAAAAAACAGAATTGGATATCAGTACGATGAGATGTCCCAGCACAAGTTTAATATTAATTCCCAGCATGGCTTAGTTACTAGCCTTTTAAAAAGATTTTAATTGGGGGATTATATTTCTAATCTTTTTCTACATGCTCTTTCAATAATGCTTAATGCCATAGCAGATGTTGCATAGGAGCACTTCTATATCTCATTTCCTGTTTTTATGGGTCATGTGGGAAATGTTCTGGAAGTGCTCTCTGTGGAATGATGGCTAATAGTGCCTCTGTCTTCATTCTGAAAGGACAGACATCTTAGCTTCTGGTCCCATCACAGGTTATTATTTTTAATGACCTCTCCCCCCGAAATGAAGTAAAAGCAGTTACAGCTCATCCAACAGTGAGCCGTAATGAACACTGGGTATCTATGATTTGAAATTGCATACATTTGGACATCTTGCGCTGAAATTATTATTCCAGTATAATATACGAATTTCTGGTATTTTGGCATGTCTTTCTCAAAAAAGTTTGTTAAACAAATAGTCTTTTTGATTCTAATAAGTCTGCATCTCCATAGTAAGGATGAGTGTTGTTTTTTTGACAATATTTATACATTGTGTTTGAACTTGTATGAAAAGATGAATTTGTGCAACATTTTAAATATATTTTTTCAGAGCAGTAGACTGCCTTTGGAATCTCCCTGTTGAGTACTGTAAGTCAGTTTTTGATGTTTCTTACTGTTTGTCGGTTTTCTACCGTGCATCCTAAATGGATTGTTCAGCCCACTGTTTCAAAGGTAGACCTAATCCCCAGTCAAGCGATTTTGGATGGTTTGTTGTCTGATTTTTATTGATTAGTTTTAGTCTGTGCCAGTCCATCTGCGTGCCTCCCGTCTGTGCGCTTTCACCCTTTCATGCACCTGTGCTCACTGTCATTTGGTTCACACAGTAGCAATGATTTCATTAAGAGAAGTGCAATCTTTTAACATGGCAATAAGTAGCATGCAGATTTTTTACCCCACCCCCGAAAGTTTTTATTTTTTATGAATCGTCAATAAAACGCCATTTTAGCCACGGTGCGGAACTAATGCCTCCTGAAATAGACGTAATCATCTTACCAAGCATTACGACCAATCTAATCTGGCCAGGATGCACTCACTGATAAAACCCCATAATTGCGGAGTGGAGCTGCTCTGCAGCCGTTTTAACCCCATCTAGATTAAAGCAGGGGGCGGATCTCGCGGAGCAGGCAGGATTCGAGAGGGCTCAGACAGTTCCTCTGCCGCGGCCGTCGCGCGCTTCGTCCTTGCAGACAGCTGCGTGGCCGGAGCCTTCCCTCAAAAACGTGCCCCGGATGTCGGAAAATAGCGCGGAGGCCTCTGTGTTTACGCTCCAACTTTATTTTTGACTCGCCTGTAATTACGTTTCTGGCACTACGCTGGGATTCCGTTACCGAAATTGCAGCGCTGCTGGGGAGAGCCCGAATATGCGGCATTCGGTACTTCTGACTATTTTAGGGAAAACTATTCATGCTTATATTCGTAGGATATTGCAGACATTCCTCAGTGTTGAGAGCACAAAATGGTCGTTGCAAAGGAGTCCATCTTCAAATGGGGAGTGTAGCCTATCCAACGAGGCCACCTTCAAACGAAACTTTATCTGCTTGGTCAGACTGGTAATAATAAAAGGCTGTGCAAATGAATGTAAAATATATATTTAGTGCCCTTTAGTAGCTACTGCCTGTCATGTTTTTCGGTGCGTTGATGTAGTTATATAAAGAACTGATTGGATGTAATTTTCTTATTCCATCATGAAGTACACGCAAAGCATTAACACAAACATTAATGATTGCAGTGTTGCATCACACTGGAAATATGTATTGAACCCAAAGGTGGAATGTCCTCGTTTCCCCTCAGCACTTCGAAGTTCACCCTTGGCAGCATTCCACGCGCCGTTTTTGTGTAGTGTCTTTTAAAAAGGGTCTTTTAAAAAGGGCAGCTGTCGAGAGAGGTCTGCACACGGCAAATATGCAAGTGAACGCTGTCTGCTGTCAGGGAGCCACAGCTTGCGTATGCGTTTGCCAGAGTGGCTCTCATCACACCTGTTCATCTGAATCCATTTGATACACGAGGCTTGAGTTCAGACGCGCGATCGCGGCCCCAGCCGCAGACTGCCAATTTGTTTCACAGAGCCTCCTAATGTTCTCCATTTGTCACTGTCAGCCGCGCGAGCCCGGCCACCGGGCTCCCTTATTGGGGAAGCCGCGTCGGCGCTGTCCCGTCCCGCTGATGTCCCATCCTGGGAGACGGCCCAGTCCCGTCCTGCGGCGGTAATTAAATGCCTGCTCTCTCGGGAGTGCAGTCCCCGGGAAGGGAGACGGACCGCCGACGCTCCCCCGGAAAGAGGGCCTCATACACGGGCGCCGTGGCGCCGGTGCTGGGCAGAAAGCTCCAGGCTTTCTCCCTCCCTCGGACCGCGCCGCAGGTAAAGGGAGATTAGATGGGCTTTCTGCAGCAGTCAGCTGTGCCTACGGGTAATCTGGTCCTCCTGTAGGTTTGTTTGAGCCCTTGTTCTAATCCTGGCCCCACCCCTTTTCTGTGTGTGTGTGTGTGTGTGTGTGTCTGTGTGCTGCCTCAGCAGCTGTAATGAAGCGAGACTGAGTCTGACTCAGCCCTTTTCATGGTATCCCACTGTGTTGTCAGGTTTGAGTTTACCTTAAAACCCTCCCCCTCGTCCACAAATCAGTTCTTGGGCATTATTGCCATTCTGTTAGGAAGTACTGGGTTTTCCCTCTTCCCTAATTGATGGTTATACGCTTTAGCTGGGATCTGTAGGTGGAGTGGCGCCTGGGTGAATTCCTCTGTGTGTGTGTGTGTGAGCCACACTGCTTGAATGAGGCCAGGGAGACTTGCTGCGACCCGGAGTGGCGCAAATGCATTGCTCACTTTTTTTTCCTGCTGGCTGCTTCAGATCCTGGTTGGGATTTTGCAGTTGTGTCCAAATACCAGGTTCAAGCCAAGTTTACTTCAGTCACGTACCTTCAATATTTAATCACCTGCACTTCCTCAGGTAAACGTCTGACACTGCAGCTGGTTTCTGAAAATGTGTAAAGTAAAAAATAAGAAAAAAAAGTATTGACCTCAAGAATTTCAAGTTTTCCAATTCTTTACATGTTATTTTATTTTTATACATCGTCTCATGAAACAGTCACTGACATTTTTTTAATGAAGTCATTATGTGGGGGGGGGGGGGGGGTTGGTCAGTAGTCCATTAAATGATTGCAAAAACTTGTCCCCTATGATTACTTTTAACTAAACCTGTGTTGTTATTTAATGCGACAGATTTGAAATGGTAAAGGGAAGAGCGCCATCTTGTGACAATTCATTTGAATAGCTCTCTGTTTTTAAACATTCCACTCCGAGCTGTGTGATATGAAATTGAAGAACGCTGTCATGGATCTAGAAATGGTGAAATATATTTGTGTAGCTTACATGGTTTTGACATTAAATTGTAGTATTTATTACATTTTAAAACATTTTGTTAAAAATATCTGGAAAAAGATACTCATTAGATGCTTGTTTGCTAGTTTGCAGCACACTTTTAAAAAATGTATTTAGATCATGAATAATTTTGCATATTTTATGAATGTTTGCTTGTTTTATGTTATAGAGGTTAGTATTTATGAATTTAACAGACATATTCCTTTGAGGCCTTGTGTGAAAACAACATGGGATATCCACCTTGGTTTCAGTTTGGTCTGATAGAACATACTGATGTCATCTTTCCTTTTAACCCAACCCATTCCACTTCAGAACTGTGTGCTTTAACCTCTTAATGGACGCTTTTTATCTGAAAAAAATAGAGTATATGGCAGATTAGACTCTAGCTTAATGCATTAGTGTTACCCTGTGAAACGGGGTATGAAATGAACAGCGGAGTTATGCTACAAGGCATCAACTGAAAGGTCAAACGCTTGACTTTTAGATGCACAGACAGTACAGCTGAACTACACACATGCACACACACACACTTGCGTAGGCGTGCTTACCCACCCCCACAAGCACGTGCACACATGCACATACACACACACATGCTCAGGCGCACACATACAAGCAGGCACACTCATAACACACACACACACACACACACACACACACAAGCAAATCAAAACTACGAAAACGAAAGCAATCCTGCCGTACATCAGCAGCCGCCATGTTTGGGTCACACGTAGACGTGTGACCACTGCATCAGTGTCATCCACTTCAGTGCTGATATGCTCATTTTGAACTGAATTGAGGCAGGAAGTTGTTCCAAGAAATATGGAAAAGGTCTATTGGCTGCTCAGTCAATCTATCTCGTCTCTAGCTGAATGGCTCTTTTGGCCATTATTTCTGTACAGAATTAATCCATTTTATAGAAATGAGAGGCAGCTTTCCAGTTAATGTTGGTGAATCAGCGCTTAATCAGATAAGCAGGTGTGAAATTTAATTGTGCGTTCAGAGAAGTTCACACAAAGACTAGCCTAATTTTTGAGTTCAAAGAACATCTGCACTGTGACCACTGAGATGGGGTGCAGTCTCAAATGCAGAATGTCAGAGCAGAGATGAAGCTAGGTCTGATTGCTGAAATGTCATGTTTAGCAACTGAAAACATAATGCATTACAGTATATGTGTGAGCTAGTGTCACATCCCTTCCTCCTCTAAGACCTGTTTGTAGTAACAGTTAGAATTGTGGCCCATAGCCAACATAGCTGTAGAATATAAATTATGTTCAAATTCAGACCTCAGACAGCTCCCCTAAATGTTGCCTGAAAGCCAGTGATAATGGAATTCTCCAAGGTGATAAATCATATTGGTGATTAGTTCATGGCATTGTAAATGATGTCATTCTGCATAGGCTGTGTGAAACATATTTACTGAATGTACACAGCAAACAAAGCCAAATAACCGTGTTTGTAACTCTGTGTAATTTAATTAGCCTATCTCCAGTGTGTGACTCAGTAGTGTGAATACCATACACCAGGGGTCCCGGAGGGCTGCAGTCTCTGCTGGTTTCTGTGATTTTTGTGATTTCAGCTAATGTAGGCCTTGGAAGCAAGGTGTGTGGACTCTCTAGCCAATCGATGACTTAAATGAAGTACTTAAGTGCAGGAGCACACTCAAAACCAGCAGACACAGTGGCCATCCAGGAGTTTGAGGTCTCTGACATACACCCAAATGCCTTGCTGTGGTCGGATACTTTGTTGCACAGTTTTTTTCCGGATTGTAGATTACATTACATTATCATTGAGTCTCTGCTTGATTGTTGGAGCCCTACACATTCCGGATGCCCTGGTTGAGTGGAAGCCCACTTCTGTTTGGTCCTGCTTTTAAGGTTATTTAATCTTCTCCTGACATATGTTCTGTCACGTCAAGCAACACCTACAATACTGATATTACCTGTGACCGTGGCCTTTCTGTTTGAGTTTATTATCTCCAGTGTAGTCTTGACTCAGCGTCGACCCACACTCTCCAAAATCTGCTGCTCCCGGTCACGAGACTTCCTACCTAACGTTATTTTCATTAGTTTCCATCTATTTCATGTTTTCTTGTGCTGTTCTACCATCCATAAATATTTGGGTAGGTTATAGCACAGTAAGCAACACAATCTGGATTTGATATTTTTTTAGTTGATATACCCCTCAGCTCGTTAGTTAAATTAAGCAGGACATTAAATAAAAGCACAATCCTCTTCTTGGCTAAATCAAATGGAATATCTCTGGGAAAAGTTATCAATATCCAAATCTGTTTTGTAAAGTAATGAATGATATAGTCAATCATTAAGTGATATTGCACGAATATATTTAAGATAAAAGATAGAAGGGCTACAATTAAATCATCTAATGTGGCTACCAAGGAGAGTTAAAACTCCAGGTACCTTTGTCGTATTCATTATCCCATTGTCACAAGCTAGGAAGTAATGCTGAAATACTGGCAGACGAAAGAAAATGTGTTTTTCTACCTCTCTGTTCTGTGTGTGTCTAGTGTCAGTGCTGTTAGACTTTGCTGATTTTATCAGTCGTGGTTTAGAAGAGGGGGACGCCTTGGTCCTCAGAAACCGATGTAAGAACCGCAGTCTGAGCTAGTTTCCATGGCAACAGAGGCGATTGGCTGAAAAACAGCCAGTGGTCACTGACAAGTGGCTGGGGGCATCAAAGCCACCTGGGATTTCATGAAATGCTCTGCTTCACACCACATCCTGGGTTGTTTTTTTTTTTGGAAAAATGGGTAATTCTACTTCCATTAATTCATATGACTTTTGATTTATGGGTCAGCCAAAACGCCAAATTATAATCATTAGGCTCCGTAGTCAAGTTCACTGTGTGCTACACGTGGGTGAGAAATTGGCCGACACGACATGACTTTGGCAAGGTTATAATAAATAGGAGCTTGTCTCTTGTTTTGTGGGCAGTACATTTTATGTGTGGTAATTAAGGTTCATTAGACCATATAAAATTATTGGATATAAAATTATCTCTTCTACCTATTCCCCACCATTAACAACAAATGGATAAATGTTTGTTTAAAAGTGACGACTGACTTTTCTTTAGACTGCTTTTCTTGAAACAGCAAAAACCTGTTTCAAAAAGTGTATCGTTGACTGAAGTCCTTTTCATACTTTATGTCAGAGGGTAAAACTGTAATATGGTACTAGGCACCGGTATTTATGTCATACATTCATTCATTTTGAAGGTGAGTCTGTTGCCTGTCAGTTTGACTGAGGAATGGAGAGGAGTTGACTATCTATGTGGAAGGGGAATGGGGGTGGGGGTGGAGGCCAGGGCTGTGTGGCACACGCTCATTCCTTCTCTCGGCTCTGTTCCAGGTACATAATTCCTCTGAACCAGACCACTCAGGAACAAGCCCGGCCATGGGAGCCAGTAGTACAGAGAACACTGATCTAATACGCCTCTGCATTCATTCAGATCATTCAGGTCAAAATCAGTCCGTCAAGGCTGTGCTCAGCTTTCCAGTTTGAAGGATCACTACATTGGTTTTCATTGCCTTGATTCTAATTACTTTGCATAAAACATTCTAGATTTTTGTTCTTGTGATTTCAAAAGTGATATTTATATTAGTCATTTCAGGTTAGCCCAGTATAGATGGCCTGATTGCTGATTGGTTCTTGGCATGTGTGTTTGGAATTGGGTTTACTGTGAAGATTGGCCCAATAGTTTCTGTTTTCTCAGGCTGGTCAGTGAGGATAAGCAAAATGTTTCTGTTGACTGAAGTTGGTGAGAGATTAGATGTAGCTATCATTAAAGCCTAGATTCTCAGACTTGAAGCTGGCCAAATTAGAAGACTCTAAAATGGATGAGAAAGTTCTTCTGAGCATGCTCCCAGCAGGTCAAAGCTTGCATTGGGCTTGTTTTCTTCAAAGGGAACCTCTCCATGAAGTCCAGTGTGCTTTGCACTGCACCATTGAACTGTGAAATTGGAGGCTGAGGACAGACACGCAATAACCCCAACTTTTGTCCTTCATGGGTCAGAGGTCTTTGGGAGGGCCCTCAAGAGGCCATGGCGTAAATCAGATCCCCAGCCTGTGGGGTATCTTGTCAGCTTTTGTTGGGTTGATTTGCGTGTCTGGCATCCCAGCCTCACTTTCTGTCACTCCCAAAGGCCTCTGACAGGCAATTCACTCTTTGATAGAGCATGATTGCCTCTTTCAGAATGGAGGACATGGCGGGAAGCTATGTGCAAATTCTGCATCCTGTAGTACCTGGGAGTGTCGCTGGCAATAGTTTGCATTCAGCCATGCAGGCGATGATGCCTGTAGCAGTGCTCCTGGTTCTCTGTGTGTGCTGAGTTGTGTTTTCTGTGTCACTGAATGGAGCATTGACATAACAAGCAGAAGGAGATGCTTTTCATCCAAATGATTGCAACCTTGTATTGATTCTCAGAAACACTGGATTTTGAAAGCACCTTTAACACCTTGAAAGATCTAATTTTTTAAATAAAAAATGTATAGTTTTGAAAGTACATAGATCTTGCTTCAAGGTAGTATTTGGTTTCTATGCACTTCATAAAATATAATTGTCTTAGGTTAAGGGATACCTTACCTAACCTTAGAGATGTGTATGACAGGATCTGGTTCCACAGAGATACATTTACCTTTCAGCAAGATAGTTATTCTTTTTTTTTTTTTTTGGTAAATATACTCCCCGCATACATGCAATATTGGTTTTAATGGTGATGCAGTAATGATAAAAACAGTAAAAAATATTGTAAACTGAAAATGTAAAGGAACGACAGTCCTTGCATTTTATATTATAACCACGTACTTGGAGCCCTGGAAATGACCCGTTGCTCCTGTGTTCATCTACTGCAGTTTAATTAGGCTGGTTTGTGTTAATTCACTGCACCAGATGTCTAGCAGTACTCTGAGTGGTGAGAAGGAATACCCAGGGCTTGCAGCTGGGTTGGCCTCCGAGCAATCCTTCTCCTGATTTTTCTCTCTTGGATTTTGCTGTTGATGGCATGCCAACAACATGCTAATGATGTCAGCTCATCTTCCAGTAGGGATCAATTAATCAAGCCTGTATGCAGAGCTATTTCACTCTGAAAGTTAATGGCTCAATGGGCAATTTTCTGATTGTAATAATATTGTATTTAATTTGCTGTTTGTTCACAGTAGTTCTGTAAAGCGAAAACAAGTCATGTCTGTGGCTTCTGGGATTTCTGGGTAGGTGAAACGCTTCATGTGGAAATGCAGTGCTGTGCCGAACAGCCACATAATTGAAGTGGCTTTGGAAACGTACCAATTAGCTGGCACCCCTGTCACTGTGGGGGAGATCGAGCTGTGGGAAGGAGAGTAAAGCGAAGTAATCAGCCCCTGGAGAGATTTCACAAAGCAGCACCACACCACAGAGCCCCCTCCACCCACCCTCAATATTTATGCAGGGAAAGAAAGATGCTGGTCTGCTGTGGGCTTGCGTGCATGTGTGTTTGTGCATGGGCACATGCATATGTGTGTGCATGAATGCATGGGTGTATGTGTGTGGGTGCGTGTGTCTGTATGCGTGTGTGCTTGCGTGCATGTGTGTATGGGCACGTGCGTATGTGTGTGCATGCATGCCTGCGTGTATATGTGTGGGTGCGGTGCGTGTGTGTGTGCATGCGTGCCTATGTGCGTGCGTGCGTGCCTCTGGGCATGCGTGTGTGCGTGGGCATGTGCATATGTGTGTGCATGCGTGCGTGTATATGTGTGGGTGCGTACGTGCGTTTGTCTGTGTGTGTGCGCCTATGGGTGTGCGCGCATGTGTGTGTGCTTATGTCCCTATGCGTCAACCAGGCCCCTCTGTTGTGCTACTTCCGGGTGCCTCACCCCTCCGTCATCATGATTGCGCTTCTGGGTCATGTCTCCTGCCTGTTCTGGCCCTTTGATGTTGGAATGAACTTCCCACGACTGTCAGGACAGCAGTAAACTCACCCATCTTCCAACTCAAACTGAAGACCCACCCCCCCCCCCATGGCTCCCCTGACCATCTTTTACCAATCCTTTCCTTTTGGGATAATGTTATAGATATAGTTGTGTGAAGACAAGCTGTAGAATCCTTGGATAAAAGCATTTGCTGAGTTGTAGTGTAATGGTTGCCATGGAAACGCAGTTGGTAAATCTGCCTGAAAACAGCTGCTGTCTTGTACCTGGAAGGGAAAATATGGTTTGCATAAAGAGAATAAAGTGGAATAACGAATAAGTGGCAGCTGTGTGAACACAAGGTGAATGTGTCCTTATGAGACAAACATCTGCCATCTCTGCAGCTTCTCTCTCAACAGCAGCCTTAAAAACAGCAGTCCTGGCGTGACTCGCTCGTGTGGGCACAGTGCCACCTGTCTGCATCAGAGATAACCTCCTCTCCAGTTCACCCACAGACTTAAACTAGCGCCTGTTTGTGACACAACATCGATGAATCACCTGACCCCTTCCTGGGCCCTTTCACAGAACACACATTACAGAGAAGTTTGTAAATGCAAGGTTCTGAAACTCAAAAAAAGCGAGTGACCAAAATAATGCCTCCTCAATACCCCTTTACTTTTCAGCAGGTACATAAGCGAGCTCGGACACTGTGCACCGGGCAGAGCAGTGCCACGGGACCTCCAAGTCCAGAGCTTAGCTCCTTCTTGTAGCCCCCTTGTGGTCCCAGATTCACATTTACATTTCCTTTTAGGCACTGAGGAGGCACGCTGTTCCAGAGCAGCTTGCAAAAGTGTTGAGTCATCGGTGTCACATCGGGTAGTTTTAGTCGGTACATAAACCTACAAGATAATGTTAAGTGCTTTACTGGGTGCAAGAGGGTGATTGAGCATGTGGTGCCTTAATTAGAAACAGGGTTTGAGGATACAGCACTAGATGCACCATAGGCAGACCTACTAATCCCGGAGTGCAGCTTTAGCTGATGATTCAGTGTGAACAGGTGGGTTTTCAGTCTGTGGCCGAAGATGGGCATCGAGACTTCAATAAAAACTGGCAGAGATCAGTTGAACAGTAAGAGGCACACTGTCCTTGACTCATCTATGGCAACAGTAGTTGGCATTTCATCATCATAGCTGCTATTCCCAGGCTTGTGGAGAGAGGAAAGAGTACAACTATGCAGTTTTCAGATGTGTCTGCATAATTTTAACTGCAATTAAAGGAGGAAGACTCCGATTCTTAAACCATGCTGTAAATTCTTGGGCACACTTACCAAAGTTGTAAATGGTTGCCGCACTGCAGTAGGGTAGTGAGGCAGAAAGTGAACACATTTTTGGGATATTGTCATAAAACACCCTATTTAATGGGCTTCTCATAGACTTGTACCTTTAGAGAGAGCGGTGAAAGCAGTTGATGTTGTGGTATATCCACAGTATGCTGTAACATGACCGGCTGCGCTGATCTGCTTCCTGCACCATATGGAGGACAGAGATAAGTAGGCTTGATGGAGACGTATTAGACCTGGTTTTTGAGAGCTGCTCCTGGAAGTGGCTGGCGTCTGGGCGTGCTTTCTGTCTCCAGGTCATGAGATTTGATTATTTTGCTTGACTCAGCTTGTGCTGCCGATATGCCATGGTAGCAATGGACCGGCTGCGTGCATCGTGCCACAGAGCCAGTTCCCTCGTCCGTCCTCGTGCGCGCTGGCTGAAAACGTGCTTCGATTGGCACTTCCTGCAGCAGAATCTACTGGAGGTGTGGAGCTCAACTTAATGCGGGTGAACACGATATCTCTGAAGAAGTGCTAATTCTGGATTACCCAAAAACAAAATGGCCCATTTGGCCAAACAGATGGCCGGTGCGAGTCGCACTGGAACGCGAGTGGTTTTCCGCACCGGGAGGGGGACGCTCGCGTGCGTGATGTGTACGCGACCGCGGGATTTTCAGGATCTGCGCTTCGCCATTAATTTAATTGTGTTTAAATAACGTTATCAACAGCAGGTTTCAAATCAGGGCCAGCGCAGTTACTAACTGAAAGCTTTTCCTTTTAAGTACTGGAGGGACACTGCACCACCCTTGATCCCGTTTTTACAGTCATTAATTGCCTGCTGAGCACTTGCTCCTTTAAAAAAAAAAAAGTTTATAGTTTGTATTAGAACTCGGGGCTCTGAGTCGGTGAAATGAAATGGTTGTCCAGGCTTCAGAGGCATTTATTGTGGTGAGACATGTGGTGCGGTCTGTAGGGTGGCTGACTCTCGAGTCGCAGGGGTTCGATCTCCTGCTGTGGCACCTTCTGAGCTGTCATCCCTTTCCTGTGAGTAGCCCTCTCTGCTTCCTTCCTCTCTGAACAAAGCAAAAAGTACAAAAGGAGGGTGGACTGTCTATTCTCCTTAAAAATAATAATATAAAATACATTTGTAGTGATAAAGAGAAGCTGGTAGTGCCGCCTTCTCATTGCAGGGCTTGACCTCCTGAATGTATTTACAGCCTAATCCATCAAAACCAAACCAAAGTTACTGTGATGAACCACATGACCCATACGCTGCCCTTCAGGCCCTCCTTATGGTTGTAAAATGAGGGCCTTAAATGTGGAGTAATTGAATAGGTTCTCCCCTCACCCTGCAGCAGCGATGGTGGTTTCAGAACAGCTAAGCGAGCCGAGCACGCCTCCGTCCGCTACGTTCTGGGCCAAACCCGTCCCTGCCTGCGTCGAGCCGCCCCAGGCCCTGCTAGGTCCCAGAGCGGGACGGCATGGCTGATTATTAAAAGAGGAGCGCAGCCCATAAGCGTGTCTCGCTCCTGTTCCCGGAATCGTGCCAGGGCTGTACCCTCATCGAGATTAATAGAGCAGGGTTTTATGGGCCTGTTTCACGTGTTTGTTTCTTTCTTTGTTGACGTTCCGTGCCTTAGCGAGTGTGGCGGCTCAGCCAGGTTAGCTGCGGTGATTGATTAGTTTAGGCTGAGTCGGCTGGCTGCGTGCGCCCTGCAGCGGGAAATGCCACGTCGGGGGCTCGTGCGCGTCGCATTTTCTGCCCTCCGCTCCCGGGCCCGATCTGTTGACGTAGCGCTCAATGCCTGGCCGGGCCGCTGGCGTGGTTTCTCAGTGGAGCGCGTCGCACAACCCCCACTCCCCCCCCACCCCCACCGGTCACATGGCCGTGCGCTTGATTCCCATTTCATCCTCCGCCGCAGCTGTCCCCACCCCCTCCCCTGCCTGCACCTGTTCTTTCCCCAGCTGGGCCCTGGCATCCTCCCCTGTGCTGCACCAACTCGCCCGGCCCTCGGACGCGCCTGAGGCTGCGCTCCCCTGGGAACCCCCCCCCCGCCCCGGCAAGCCCTCAGCACCGTCTCCCCCCGAAGACACAGAAATGTCTCTGCTGCAGCACAGCACAGTGCATGGTCACAAGTCACCGGCGGTGCCGCCTTAAGTCTGTTGTGGAATTAAAGAGCAAACGTGCCTGTGATCCTCTCAGAACACTCAGAGTGGATTGACAGCGTTGGCTCCTCCTCCTCTCCTGTTCGTACAAGCGTGGCCATTTACGGCCACCTCAGAGCATCAGCTCTCCTGCCTGATTGATCTCATAGAACGGCGGCATAATGGCGCAGCTGTTCCACAGGGGCGTTCTCCTTATTGAGCACTTTATTTGCGGCTGGATTCACAGGGTTCTGGTCTTTTGGCATTGTTATGTTGTGATACTGTGGTTAATTCACTTCAAAAAGATAAAAACTGGAGCTGATTCTTTTTTATGCCAAAATTACAGAGAACTTCCTTGCACTTTGAATTTTTTCAATGTTAGATTTGTTTTTTAAAAGCTAGGAGTGATTTTTCTGTGAAACTCATTGGTAGGTTAACATTGTTCTTTGCGGTGCCTACTGGGTTTAAGTGTTTGTTTTCCAGTGTAAATTTTTTACATTGCCATTTGCAGTTGCTATCTTTCCCATCTAACTAAAAGCAAATGTCATTGAGTGAATCCCCCCAGTTTTGAAGTTGGAAGAAGATGCAGTGTTTGACCCCCCTCCCATGCTGATGTCAGTGTGCTCCTGATGAAGATGAAACCCCCTACAGAATGAGTGACCAGCCCACTCCTGACACAGGCCAATTAGCAGTGCTGTCCTCATAGACACAATGGTGCCCCTTCACTGGTCAGCTACAGGTCCTAAACCCCAACCAACTGCCTTAGTCCCACCCACCAGCTGCCCGAGGAGTGAGGAGGGAGGCGGTTTTAAGAGGAGGCCTGTTCCAGACACCCTCTTTGGCTCCAAAAACAATTCAGGAGTGGGAAAATAAAAGGGGGTAGTCAGGCATCAGCATCTCAAAGTTGGAAGAGCGTGGCAGCGCTAAGTACATTTGCAGACCCAGAACCGAATTAGAAATCAGCTGCCCCGGGGCGCGAGGGTATTGTGTGAATAGGAGGCCTCTCTGGTGGATTAGGCTGCCCTTGCTCAGATGCGGGTAGTGGAGGCATCTGGCTCTCCCTTTCCGTGCTGCTTCAAGGGACTGGCTGCTGTCAACATTTCCATGGAGACCAGGGAAGTTCTGCTTCAGTGTAAGTTCAGAAACTAATCTCTCTTTCTTGATATTTTGCATTTACATTTTGAGGAGGTAGAGAAAGGCATTTGTGATATAGTGTTGGTTTTCTGCACATGATCCTGAAAGAGAGGAAAGCTCCAGACGTAGAAGTCGCAATTTGAATACATGTTGCTAAAGCTGTGAATCCAGCATTTCTATTGTACCGCTTCAGAGTCCTGTGAGTCAGAGGATTTGCATAAATTGAAGTCTCTGCACATTCACTCTCTCTCTCTCTTTTGCTCTCGCTCTCTCCCTCTTACTCTCTGTCTCTTCTTCTTTCTCTCTCTAAGGAGTTAATCTAAAAATGGATCGATCAAAGCTTGGAGCTGGTAGCTTCACTCCATCTATGAGGAAATAAATAAATAACTTTGAACGAAGCTTGACAGAGTTGTCCGCATTGTCTTGTGGGTAGGGCAGGGAGCTGATGTTTGTTAGCAGACCTTGTTATGAATACCAATGGACTGTTGTCATTAACCTTCATTTAAATGTAAATCCAGCCTCTCTCTGGGGATATGGGACCCAGGTTTCCTGTTGCAGTAATGGATTGTGTACTCAGTGCCCATTGTTGGACACTGAATAGTTATTCTGTTGAACCACTGAGGCTTTTTCACAGACAAAAATTGGGTAGTATCATTGAATGAGAAACCTAACCCAAACTGGTGATCATTTTGTCAGTTTAGTTTAGTTTAGTTCATTCACTTGTAAGTCACCGTTTCGGTGGAATCATTCAGTGCCTGGTAGCTTGTCTTGATTCATTGAAAATCTAGATGAAATTTTAGTTTTGGAAAACAATAATTTGAAAGTAAAAAATAAAAAATAGTGTACTATTTTGGTAATATGTTTATTTTTGTAGTACTCTTCAGCTCCTATTATTGCTCTCACTTAATGCTTGATAGTGTTCATGCTTGAGAACTGCTTTGTATTTTGGGAAAACATTCATGAGAAGTGTATGTAACATAATTATAGCACTAGCACTTTTAAGGTTCTGTCTCCATTGTATGTTTGTATTGTGTACACCATTGACCTCATGCATAATGACATTTTAATTGTCCTAATAATGACTATCCCACAGCCTGGGTGGACTGCAGACCATAACCACAGATTTTCAGATGTGGCCTTCTACATCCTCCAAGATGGGTGTGGTTTTCTGTCACCCTAGCTTATCTGTCTATGTTGATAGTGTAACCAGCATGGTCTAAAGGAATGATGTCTGTCCAAAGTCTTGAGTGTACATACCTTTTCCAATGACAGTTACTCTTTATCTCTCAAATAGTAGTGGTTAGTCACATAATTGTTGGGGTTTATGGTTGATTGACGTGTCACAAAAACCAGTATTTATGAATATTGAATTCTGTCTTGTGCACAGGAAATTCCTTGGAAATCGGCACTTTCCAGATATCTCTCTTAGATATAGCCCTCTTATTTGCTACACAAGTGGCCCTTGATACATTGCTTTTATTCAAAGGCCCTTGATGCAGTATTGTTAAGCTGCTCCAAACTGGCATGAGAAGGAAAACCAAATTAAATTATTGTATATATGCTGGTTCTCGAAAGCAGTTCTAATGATCTGTATTCCTGAAAACCTTCCTTTAAGGTTTTTTTAAAAAATTTTTTAGAACAAGAGCTGTTCTGTTCTCGACAGCCTGTTCTGTTCTGTACAGTCTTCTTTTGTGTCTCCTGCAAGCCATAATTCTTTATACGACCTGTCACACTTCAGCTCAAATGAAAATTCAAATGCAAAGGAGGTTGATAGTTGTTTTGTTCAAAACAACTGGCTGGCTGGTCCAAACACAGTAGGTTGTGAAACATTTTAATCCCTCTTTATCCTTTAAACATTGCAAAGATAAGTTCTGTCCCACTGCAGCAAAAGTCTCAGGAGGGTGCATACTAGGGTTTGTGCCCTCCAAAATGTGTTGGAGCAGCCGTTGCTTGAGTCCACTCATCAGTCCTCCAGCTGAGCTGCTCATCCATTGTGTGGGAGGACTAGAGAGCTTACCCAACTGCCTGGGTAAGCAAGACCTCCCATCTACTAGAGAAACAGCTATACAATAAGGCAGGGAATATCCTGCTTCTGAAGCTCCACCTCCTCGAGCCAGGCTGTGCAAATATTATGTGAGATTACCGACGGGATACACCATAAAATACCCTTCGTGATTTGTCATGCACCATAGTTGTTCATTTTTAATTCATTGCTTTTGAAATATATTTGGTTGTGAATTCTACTTCCTATGAGTGCAACTCTGATGATTGTTAAGTTAATCCCTTGCAGTGTGTTGCATTGAACTTTGCAGCTGCTCTTGTTATAATCCCCCTTGCAGTGGGTTTGGTATTAAGAAGATGGCCTCCCAGTTGTGTGCCGAAAGTAATGTTGGTGGGCTGATAGAGGGCTGTCTTACCTCTGGACCAAGTGTACTAGTGCTGCCAGTATGGTGATGGGGACACCGTGCTTTAGGAGGTGCCATCATTCAGATAAGGTGTTCACCTGAGATCCTGGCTTAACCGCAGTTACTAAAGATGCTTTGGCAGTAGTATAATTTCACATTGTAGGAGGTTCCCATATGACCTGGTGAAAAGTCTGTCTTAATTTGTGCATTTTGTCACGCCCAGCTTAGCCAAGTAATATCCTTCCTTCTTCACCTCAGCTGATGATTTGAGAGCATTCTGGTGCAAAATGGCTGCTGCATATCTCCCAGGTTAATGCTATCTTTTAGTATTACTGAAATGTTTTATCAATTTAGTATCATTCTTCATTAGTTCTTTTTAGGGCAACTGCATTTATATTGAAATATAGCCTATCTATTTCTATTTTAACTTGCCTATTTGTGAATACTTGATTGCTCATCTGAACTACCCAAGCACATATGTACAGTGCTATCAGCTAGTAGACGTTAATTAGTTTATTTTATGTGACTTATATAGCCTACATTTACAAATGTATTTACTCGCCAATTTGTTCAGTATCCATTTTCACTGTTTACCGAAACATGTTTAAGGGTTCTCCACCAGTGAACCATTTAGCCATTAAAACCTTAAGTGTTTCCTTTACCTGTGGAATGGAGTTACCTGTGTGCCTCTGTGCAGTGCCACTGTGGTGTGCTGGACTGGATATCTTACCTTTGCGTGTGTGTTTGCATTGACTTTGAGTCAGCAGGACTGTCTATGACCAATTCAACTTAATTTGGTACAACATTTTCTGCATGGAAATTGATTGACTGATATTGAGAACTGATCTAGCTTAAAAAGTAAGATATCGATTTGACCTAAAATATATTTAATAGGAAATCTCTTATTAAATTCTCTTATGACAGGAATTTGCCAGTGCAATTGCTCAATGAATCTCAGTCAAAAAGCATGTTTAGAATGTAGGCCTTTTATTTTAGCAGAGTAGTTTCCCTTCCTGATGTGACACAGTTAGTTTTCCTGGAGTGGACAGCTGTACCTCATACAGTTCAGCAGGTAATGGTCACGGGCTTTTGAAAGAATTGTCACATCCCCTAATTCAAATCGAAAGTTGTTCTGATTAATAGTTAACATATATTTTGTATAATCTAATGGGAAACATTTCATGTTCAGGACCTAGCAATTCAGTTTATTAAATTAAGAGGTGCATTCACCCTTGTCAGATTTACCGGGCCTTTAAAAAAAGAAAGTGCATAAACACATCAGTGAAGATGAAATGAGACACGGTAAATTTACTCTCTCTCTCTCTCTCTCTCTCTCTCTCTCTCTCTCTCTCTCTCTCTCTCTCTCTCTCTCTCTCTCTCTCTCTCTCTCTCTCTCTCTCTCTCTCTCTCTCTCTCTACCTCTCTCTCATGAAGACCCCGCAGTTGCGGTAATCACATGCTGTGTTAAAGCAGAAGCAGAAATAGCCACGCTGGATTCTGCACAGTTGTGATGGCAGTGAGGCGTTACAGAGCATCACTGCAGTCCTCACACTCTCTAACCTGGCTGGGCTGAGACCTGCACAAGCTCAACTCAGTTGGATGCACCTGAGCATAAAAACTGGGAGAAAAAAAAGATCTTTTTCTCCATGATTTTTGGACCCTCTTGTGTGAAGAGCAGCCCCGGACAATGTAAAACTCCTAGGTTTAGGACTCTGTTTTACTCATTAATTTGTCTGAAAATTCTGAAATATGCTGCACAATTTTACCAAGGAGGGGAATACACATCACTCTCCTACCTGTCAAAACAGAAGTCTATAGTTTGCTTAGATTGAATGTAAAGGGGTGTTATTTGTTCATTCGTTCATTTAATGCATACATAGACATACACGTGTGTGTGTGTATGCGTATGAATAAACATATATATGTACATATTAAACATGGAATGATCTTATATACATGGCATGTATTTACATATATTCTCTTCAAACACAGATTGCAAAAATGACTCTTGGATAGATGCGTAGAAGCACTGTGAGATTTTAGGGTGTCAAGGAAGATGCTTTATGCCAGAATACATTTGGTTTTTCTTAGCTAGGTTAAGTCTGTTCTATTTCAAGGAGCTACTGTTTGACTGAAGGGCGGGATGCTAAGTTCAGTTCCTTCTCCTTCTCTAAAGTAGGAGTTGCCAAAATAGTAACATGAATGTGTTGATGCAGTGAGAAAAGCTTTCACTAGATTCAGTTTCAGTTGATTGGATGTTACAGTGTATGAAAACCCTTAAAGGGATAGCCCAATTTAATTAGCATTTTGGCTTTCTTACCCGTAGTTAGACAATAAAAACACAAAACCATATAGGCTATAGGAAGTGCTGGATGCCCGTGTGTGGTTGGATAATATTATGGTTCAGATAGGAGAGGTTTCCACTTCCCTTCCTTTGAACATAGAGAGTTACTGTGCAGCAAAAAATAGAAACTATGTCTGCTTTTGAAATGTCCTTTGCATACATTTAAGAGAATCAATAACCTATAGGCATATGTATCTATAATGCTGAAGATACATTTACGTATAGCTATAGTAGCTGTGTAACATTACAAACCATATTTGCATATACAGGATGCGACAGTCAGACCTATGGTAAGTTAGGATTTTATTGATGTTTGTGTTTGTGAAAATTTACAGGGGGTTATGAAATTATTTATTTAGTTAATGCCTAGTTTTACATGCCTACAATCAATTTAACTAATGGCACCACATGTTACAAAGCTCAGAGACCATTTCTGCTCAGCACAGTGCATGTTTGGTGCGTTGGCCAACCAAAGACTAATCCTGGCTTTTCATTTCTGGTATATATTCCCTTTTTCCCCTGACAAAGAGCGACATTTGGCCCAATTACACTCTGAGTTTTCTCTAACAGATTTACCACTAAATCATTGTTTATTTTCGGGTTGTTTTTTTCCACCTTTCACAGATATTCAGGAATTCTACGAGGTGACGCTGCTGAACACTCAGAAGAGCTGTGAGGAGAAGGTGGAGGAAGTCAATAACATGGCGGAGAAGTGGGAGCGAGCTGGCTCCCCGACCGTGATCCTACAGCACCCCTGCCCAGGAGATGAGGTGAGTGAGTCGCTGGAAGGAAATGCTGAGTTTGTGTCACAGTTAAGCTTTTAAAACAATGATAAAATGATCCGTTGGCCTGTTTTTTTTTTATTTTTTATTTCTACCAGACAAGTAATGATGAGTTAGGTTACATCAGTAGGAGTTATTTTGATGATCAGAATGAGAATAGCAAGAATCCTTGCTGCCAAAGTTGAATATTTGATCTGTAATTTACATGGAGCTTTGGCGGAATTAATCAAAATCTTAGACAGCAGCCCGGAATAGCGTTCATCTGTGTTCAAGTACAGATATAAGCCCTTTTGTTTTACTTTGATATGAACTCACTGACATGCAGCCTACAAATTAATATTGAATATCCAATATTAGTGTACTAGAGCAGGTGAGACACAGTCCCTGTTTTTGGATTCAACCCTGCAGTCCCACAACTTAATTTTTTTCTAGTGCTCAAATGTCTCTCTGTCACAGGTGGTCAATTTTGTTGTAAATCTCAATTTCCTATTGTAAATTGCAGTATTAGGATATAATACATAATTTTATAATGAGAACGTAAATGAAATGTAAAACACGTCTTGTGGAAGTGAAGATTTGTCTGACTCTACAGAGGCAGACATTCTGCTCAGTGGAGACGAGCTGCCTGAGGCCTTTTCCTGGGCTGTATCTATGCAAAACGAACAGGCATCCAATGTTCCAAGTAAAGGAACTGAGCTGGGCACTGCACTACCGTTGAATTTAAATACTACAGTTAAAGAAAGGGCTTTACCAAAGGTTGCCTTTGATATTTTCCTCTTCCAGAGATTGCTTATGCTGTATATATAAAGGCAGAAGACATGAATACTATTAAAAAGCTTTTGTAGCCATAATTATTGCCTGAATGGTAGAAGGGGCCAGCTGCGATGCCCTCTGCGCTTGATGGAAGCTTCTGCTGGCTCTTTGCAATGATTGGATGTCTTTAAGCGCTAGAAACCCTCACCGAAGCTGCCGCAAACTCCTTCGGCCGCTTTGGTAAGCCGGGAGCAGGCAACGGCAGTGGGGCCTAGGAAGAGCGCTTTCTCGAGACACGGCTTCCCTCCGGACAGGCTCGCAGTTTATTGATTTATGGGTCATGCTTCATTCGGCTGGCAAGTCATTAAATGACCATAAGACTGGGAAACTGAGTCAAAGAGAAGCCGGTTCCTATTGGTTAAAGGCACAGGCGATTTGTGCCTCGTCTCTGTGTATGCTGGGAAAAAAGGGAAATAATAGAGATGGCTGGGGACTGTTTGGAACATCCTGTCCTCAAACTTTGAAACTTTTGGGGTGTTCTGAGCTGTAAGCAGCTCAATCTGTGTAGAGCCTTGAAGAGGCAATTAGGGTCTGAGTGCAATGGATAAATCGTACAGATTCAGCCAGCAGAACCTTCTGTCTTTTTACCTCAGGGCTAGATTTCTAAATTATTTTGTATGCATCTGTAAAGCAGGTCCTGCAGGGGAAAATGAGGGAAAGAGAGAGGGAGAGGGAGACTGATGTGGAGAGTTGCTTTGCTTTCCTATCCTTCCACTAGGGGGAAACTAGTTCTTTGAGAAAAGAAAAGCCATTGTGATTGATTCAGAGGCATATTCCCCTCTGTAAGTCTGTTCATTCCATGCATTTTCTAAAAGACAATTTCTTTTCATTTTCACATGCTGTTTCATTTTGTTTGTCCCTCTTTATTTTTTCCCATTTGTAAATGTAATTTTTAACTTCTACCCCAAAATATCCTTTGGTGATTTCAGGAGAGGCTCTCTGCTGTTTTGATAGCATTACAGTTGTTCTGCAGTCTCATTCATATATTACATTACAGAGTTCCAGAGACTTGTAGAATCTATGCTAAGGTATATATATATATATGAGATCAAAACTTTAGAAATTCTATGAAGTGAAGTCAGTATGCAAATCAGGCACTGTCTTTTAGTACTTTTTAGTTTTGCATTCATGCTTGAAATTAAATTATTTGACAGGTCAGGAACTGTACTGAATTGCAAGTGTGTGCGTGTATGTGCACATACAGTCACATTGAAAATTGCACTCCAAAATACGGCAAAACTGTATTTTTCCAAATAATAATAATAAATTGCTGAGAAAAATGTTTTTTTTTCATCAATTAACACATTTTATTTCCCAAAAAGATAGGTGTCAAAAATTATTGGCAGCCCCATTTTCGGTGCTTTGTGCACACTTAATTTGCTAGAGTAACACTATTGAGTCATCTTTCATTGTGCTTTCTGAGATTGTTGGACATATTGTGGGGGTGATCTTTAATCTTTGAACATTCCACCATACAGAATATTTTAAGATCCTTCAGTCTGTGCTTTTTGGACTGCCCTGTAATTCAAACCACACATTATCAATCAGTTTTGAGTGTCAGATGTCCATTTCTTGGTTGATTTGAGGTATGAGCGCATTCTCTTGCTGAAAGCATTTATGATTCCATTGACCTTGACATTGATGTTATGGGGCTTTTTTGTAACCCCTGGTCCTGCGTCAAAGGCCACTGCCATATTGTAACGTAGGCATGATGTCATTTTCAGCATAAACATACTAATTCTGATGCTAGTATGTATGGCCAAAAAGTTCCAACAGGGCTACCAGTAATTATGACAATTGTTAATTTCGCATATTTTTGGAATATAAAACATAGAGACTTGTAGACTTTTTTCAGCCTTTACCACAAGTGCCAATCATTTTGGAGGTGACTGCATCTTTAGAGTAAATCACCACTTGCTGGTTCATGACTTTTTTCTTTATTTGCTGAGAGGCTGAAGTTTCTGGTAATTCGTCACTCACACTGCAGGGACGTTCGAGTGTCAACCTGGAGACAACAAAGACCCACGTGCTCCTTTTGGGAACTGTGTCGTTATCGGAGATTCAGTGTTTCTGGTCCCATTTTGTTTTGTCCATCGGTTAAAGACAGAGGAAAAGAAGCGAGCGTATCCCTGTGTGCTCATGTCGGTGCTATAACTGTACCTATGTCTGTGTCATTTTTGGGTCGCCCGTGTATACTCGCAGCAGTAAGAACAGTGCAGGTGGCACATGGGCGGGTGAATTAGAAGAGTGCCAGAGGATTAAAAGGGATTAATCGGTTCCCATGGGAAGGGAGGCCTGGAATGAGGTCACCCTCCTTCCTGTTTGACACCCTTCTCATTGGCTGTGTGGCTGCAGGGCTGCTCCCTCGGTGCTGCCCACTGGTAAAGTCACTGGATTAATAGATGACAACAAAGCCCAGTTAATCCCAACCAAGCTTTTGTCTTTGACTGTTAAACTTTCAGGAAGACATTTATGGGCACAAGCCTAAATAAACAGTTTTTTATTTCAGCTGATCTAGCTGAGTTCTACCAAATGCCTTTTTGACTTTCAACTTGTTTTCACCACATGAAAATATTTTTAATTGTTGAATTGATCACAGCTTTGTATTTTATTGGACATTAAAAAACCTCACTTGAATTCGGATTTTTAATTCAAAATAGTTTTGTTTGTCTGTAATATTTATTTATGTGTTCGATTTAGCGTCCTGGTATATGGCTGTTGTGGAAGATATGTTTCAAACATGAACTGGATAGTGCTGTGGCACAGCTGTTTTGAGTTAGAGAGTGTGCTGTAATTATCCAATGTAGCAGAATTCACTCTGTAATTGCTGGTCGCCATTGTCACCTACTCCATGACTGGAAAATCAGCATTTATTCACATTTTTTTCCCCATTTGCTCCATTTGGAGTTGTTAACAAACATGGGGCTGGATTCAGTAAACAAACTTAATTTCCACTGAAAATAGGTCAGTACAGTAAACACACTTTACATCGTCTGTCATAAAGATAACTCATGTTGTCCCTTATTGCGGACTGGATAGGTGAGGGGAAAAAATGACACAATGGCCAATTGAGTTGTGCAAACCAAGCAATAACAACGTGTTCTATGTTGACCAACTGAACATTTTTCCAGCTCCTTAAATATTCTGCATACACTGGGTATCTGAATGCTGTGACGTAAAGCACAGGTCAGATTTTTAGGAAACGGTTCTCAGTACCCCTTAATGTGGCCTGCATTGGTGTGACAGGCCCTAATCGGCGTGTTCTCTCCCCTGCAGTCGCGAGACCTGAGCAGCTCGGAGCAGAACGGGATGGAGCAGGCCGAGAACAGCGCCGGGCAGGTGAGTGCTGCGGGGGGGGGGGGGGCAGACGGGATTGTGGGAAATACAAGCTGCACCCCATCTGAAGCGGATCATCTCATACCACCATCAGTGACAAAACAAACCCTGGCACCCAATGTGTCAAAAACAAGCTGCTTTTCACTTTTGATACCAGGAATACAGATTTTTTTCCTGTCACATTGGCACGTCTCTGTAGTAATACACTAAAATATATGACCAGTGGAAGCTGATCTTTTTTTAATGTCTGATGCACAGGATGCTGCCGAGCATTGTAAAAAAAAATAAAATAAAAAAAAATAAAATAAAAAGAAGATTGCTTGCGGCATGCAAAATTGATGCGGCAGAGTGCAGGTATTGCGGTTAGGCTGCGGTCTGACGGTGCAGATGGAGGCTTTATGCGTTCATCCGGTCAGCCGGCGCTGTAAAAACGGAGAGATGCAGGAGAGTGCGCCGTACAGTGATGGACCGCGCCCGTTTCCAAACAGGACAGAGATTCCAGAGAGAGCGGAAGCCAGTGGCTACGCTTGTGCTGTACTGGGCTCTCACATCTGCCGTCTCTCCGTTTAGATCTAATTAACACGCGCGTACCGGCAACAGGCTGGTCAGGGGCGCCAGGAGGGAGTTTGTGTAGCATTTGCTGTGTTTTCATCTGGAACATATTTGGACGAAGTCCAGAGCTGACCTGCTTCATTTACTGGCTTTGTTGGAGATCAGATGCCGTATTTACATTTCTTTGTTACATTTCTGTTTACTTCTTTAAGTTAGAATATGTTGGCTGTGTGTGTAATTGAACTCACGGCAAGCGTGCGTACAAGGGCTTTTGCTGTAGCCGTAGGTGAAGCTCCCACCCCGCAAGTTTACACCAGCATAAAGAGAATCAGCTTTCCCATCATCCTTTGGGCAGACATCAAAGTTTTCATGCATTTGTGTCAAACACGGTACAAATGTGCCTTGAAAATAAGAGGCTTTTTGTGCAGATCATAATGGATACTACTGGATAGTGGAATACTGATTAGTAACTTGCATACCTGACTTTTTCCACTTTTAAAAAAATCTTGCCTATTTCAAGATAAGCATCTGAACTTGCACATGAGAATCAAACCTGGTTATGGCTGCAATTACCTAGCTATTCCTGAGCACTGCCATAAAAAGGTGTGTGCGTGTGTGTGCATACATGCGGGTGTGAGAGTGTGAGTAGGCCTGTGTGAAAAATTTGAGTGTGTGTGTGTAAGTGAGGGAAAGTAGAGCACAGTAGATAAAAAGCCTCTTCAGGCAAACAGATAGCAATGTGCAAACCGCAGAAGGCTGTTGTCCACAGCTTAGGAGGGTAATTGATGTGTAGGGGTAGAGGAATTAAGTGGGTGAAGTGGAGGCACTGTGTGTGGACTGTGAATAGACCCGTGTATTGACAGAGAGACAGAGGTGCCACGAGGCTGGCACCGTGCATTGGGGGCAGAGCAGGCAGCCATTGTCATTGATGGCTTTGTGAGCGCTGTCTTTATGTAACTCAGGGCCTTGTAAGAAACCTGCAGGTTTTTGCCCCCCTCGTTGCGCGGTGGCGGCACTAGCATTAATTTTCACGTCCCTCCCACACAGCCACCTCGCTTCAGCTGTGCCCTTTCCCTGCCTCCTTACCACCCGCTGCAGTGCGCTGAAGTCAGGCTCTAAACATTTCAAACGCGGCGCACACGTTGCCTTGCCTGTGCAGTCACTGTTCCTGCTGAAACCCTGGGCTGGTCTTCGGCTTCCTGAATCCCCGTTGCGAACAGGGCAAAGGCGACGGAATTTTCAATGCAGTGTTCAGTTATCCCTTACTTCCGAAAAAGAAAGTATGAAACACAACTCGGCCTTGTTTATTTGCTTAGCATGTTGTTGGTAAGGGTGGCTAATATAGCTCATATTTCAACACATTTTCCATTTTACACTGATATTTGCTGAAACTGTTCACATTCAGTGCCTAACTTATGATATAATAGGTGTCCTGCATTGGAATGAAACCTGCAAACCTGTGGGCACAAGCCTATTCCCCTGCCAACTGCAGCTACATTCAGAGAGGCAGCCATGACCATATCATTTGGTGAATTTGATGTATAATGTATGTGCTTATTAATGGCAAGGAAGAGGAACAATGGACTGCTAGATTTTGCATTACATGTGGAAATATCCAGTTGCCTAAGAACACGCAGTACTTAAGGACTTTAAATTATTGATAGATCAATTGCACTACCATTATACATTCACCCTACTGCTGTTATCGCTTCTAATCATTTCCTCTTGTCCTGTCAGATGAGGAACAGTACTTAATGTCATGCAGTGGAAACTCAAAGTGGTTTGAAGGGCAATGTTTTAAGTTCTGGGTTTGCTTGGGGATCACAGCTTTGGCAGTGCAGGACTGCATCCCACGAAGAAAGTGAAAAGCTCTGACAGTACGGATGACTGCAGGGAGCCTTGGGTTTTGGCGGGTGGGAGTGCTGGCGGTTCCGGGTGTCGCCACCGGCGATGGACTTCCTGTGCGCAGATGACATGGTGGTGGAGACGCAGTAGGTGGCTTCCTGTGTCTGCCAGGACCTGGGTTATGATTCGGGTGTAGGTGGGAGCCAGTTGTTGGCAGAGGCATCTGCGTGTGCGCGTCTGCATGTGGGCGTGTGCACGTGTGTCTCTGCGTGTGTAATGTGTACGTGTGTATTTGTGAATGTGTGTGTACATATATTTATTGTGTGTGTGTGTCTGTCTGGGGAGGATGGAACGGGGGGATTTGGAAGGGGGCGATGTGGGATTTGGGAATAACATGGTGGTGGAGGAGACGAACCGGAGAGCACTGGCACATACAGAGCCACGGCTCTCAATGTAGGAGGGTCTGGATGAGCAGAACCGCTCACTGGTCCGTGCAGTAGAGGAGGAGCCCCTTTTGGGTAGTCATGTGCAGGCTTGCTGCAGTATTGGATGCTCTGGTTTGTACATAAGTGGTATGCCTAAATGGTCTGAATGGCCTGTTCTTGTCATCGTGTGTCCTTATAGCAGTATCCGCAGGTAAATACAGGCAGCAGCCCTTGGCTAGACACCTGCACTGCATACAAGGGGCTCTGCTCAAGGGCCTAGTGCGATTTCCCCTCCCAGAGCACGGGAGGATTTGGTCGTGGGTCAGGCAAGGTGAGGGCACCTGCTGGTGTCCCCAGAACATATTTTACGAGGCGTGGCAGAGTGCGGGGTTTGGTCTGAGTGAGATGCAGCTGCCCATGGCCCCATCAAATGGAGACCCCACTCTTTCCCCTGTTATCTTCTGGTTTCATGAGAATAGAAGTGGAGAGCAAACAGCTATGTAGTCTTTGGTGGATGAGGAGCTCAGCGAAGTAAATGAGATTAAATAACCCCGTGAAGGAGGAAGAGACGTCGTCTAAGGGCATGGAACCAGAATAAGATGATTATATCACCTTACCCCCTTTAGACTCAATGGGTTTTGGAGTCTTTAGTCTTTAAATGTCTGGATTGGTGCAATAACAGAAATCGACCTCAAAACTATGATAATCCTGGGTATAATCTCTATATCCTCACCCACTTCATGCAAAATAATTAGTTTTAGTTTGTTATGCTTATAATGCAAATGCAGCAATGATGCTACTCTGTTTGTACTAGACTCCCACTTCACTGCAGTCTCTCCAGAAATATTATCTCACTCCTTTCCTCCAGTCACACTTCTGTCTTGATTATTTTACAGGGCAAATAGCATTTCCACATCCTGTTTAGAAAATTCTTATGAACGTGAGATCTCAAGTGTTGTTTTGACCAATCTGTTCGTTCGCTCTGGTGTTTGTTAACTGAAAGTCGTGTGAAGGGTAACGCCAAACCCACTGCTGATGGAAAAACAAATCTATGGCCTGTAAGCTTTGCCTTCCTGCCTAGCATTCTAAAGTCCCAAGCTCTCCTTTTGCATAGATTCGCTAATTATTGCGACTAGTCTTTTGGCAAAGGGACAGCAAATGCGGTTAAAGCATTCTCGCTCTCTAATATGATCAGGAAAAGCAGCTTGGGGCTCCATCTGCTGAAAAGCTTACCCAGCCCGCTGGTCTCAGTGCAGACGCTCCTGTGCGAGGGACCATGATACCGCGTGTCTGCAAATGAGAGCTGTAATAAGAGTCCTGTTCTGTGAGGAGCTGCAACCGGGCGACCAGGTGATCTGCAAGCACCAGGTAAACCCAGGCGTAGGTGAGAAGCCTGATTTGGCGTGACTGCGGTGACCGAGCATAAGCGTGGCTGCACACGCTCCTCACACGCGATCTGCGATCCTCCTAACGAACTTTGGGGCAGGGAGACCTGTCGCACTGTCCATAGCCGCCGCGGCTTCAGTTGCCTTCTCAGCAGCTTGTCTCTGCAACTCAGGAAGTGGCCATGGTGTGAGTGAATCACACTTCTCAAAATGGATGTGTGTTAGGTGTAGAGACAGAATATTTCTACAGCTTATCACTGTGAATTTTAAGTCCTGTTTTTAGTATTAGAATTAGGAGTAGCATGTTAACATGCTACAAACTTTACAGGGTAACTGGCACAGCCTTGTCTAGCCCATGTACCCTTTATGGTTTGTAACAATTTTGAAAAATTCAGTTATAGGAATCATGTGTCTTTAATTTACTGTTGTCTGGAGATTTTTTTGTTGTTGACAAAAAGGCAATTTTGATGATTGGGTTTGTCATAATGGCATCCAGGGTGCATTTCCAGCATAAAGTTCTAAGTGCATCTTCTTGCATTTGTTTTAACACTTCAAAGTTGGCCACAGTCTGGTTTGAAAGGGGGTTCAACTTAAAAGAAAAACACTGTTGACAAACCAGACCCTGCGATTCACCACCTGCTCCGAGTGAACTTCCTGTTGAGCTCTCCACATGAATCGTTGCTCCCCTGCTCTTTGACTTTATTTGTACTCATTGATTTTTTTCTCCTCCATGTGTGGCTGTGACCTCACTTTGTGGGAACTAATAACCAGCCTGCAGCTCCACGGAGATGGTTACAGACCTGGTGGTCCTAATGGCGCTTGAAGCTTTGAGCAGAAAGGCCAAATCCATGGCAGCATGGATTTGGATTCAAACGATTCACTGTGCGATTTTCATCTCTTCCATTGTCACAGATATTATGATCTAAACAGAGAGAGCCACTTTCTGCTGGATTAGGGGGTTGGGGGGTGGGGTGGGGTGGGGTGGGTGGGGGGGGGGGTTGCGATGAGTGGAGAAGAAAGGAGCCGTGTTTTGAGAACTGCTTTGTCTGTGGGATCACATTTCTGGGCGTATTGAAAAGGTGAAGTGTAATGTGAGTGTTTTACAGTCATCCCCTCAGTCTTGTCAAAGCTCCAGCTGGGTGAAATGTTTTGCTCCATTGAATGGAGGGCATTGATTTCTCTCCTTTCTTTCTCTCTCCGTAGAACACATTCTCTCCATCTCTACAGGTTCATTTCACCAAGTCCCTCTGCCATTGCATTTAGTTTTTTTTCCTGAAGTGCCCCCACCACTTTCTGGCCCTGTTATGCTATTTAATCACAATCCATCCTGTAAAATGTAATAAAACAGAGGAAAGCTTCAAAACCTTTAAAGGAAATCAGTATCAGCTTGAGTGGTCCATCAGAATGGTAAATTGAGCTCAGTGTTTTTGCTGGTTAACCAGTCTTCTGGGAACATGCATTTTTATTTAATTTAATGTCGCTGATCTGACGCAATAACGGGTTTTTGATACAGCGCTTATTGACAGTTTTGTTCAAACACCTCTGTGTATACATGTCCAGGACTTGCTGTTTATAAGTAAATCGTCAAAAATGATCGTCTCTACAGAGCTGAGACAGCACTTTAATCAAGGGTTCGGGTCTGCCGCTAATTCATTCTGTGACACGCACACACAAGCTCATACATTCGCACGCAGACTCAAACATAGCCTTCACATGCAGATGCACACATACACACATGCATGCGCGCGCACACGCGTACACAGAAGAAAAAGAAAGTTGCTGAAAAGAAATGGATATTTTTGAAGCTGCAAATCCGGCTTTTGAGAGGGAGGTTGAGAATGAAAACCTGACTCTTTCCTGTTAGCCACCGTTTGAGCTCTGAGCATCAGTGGTGCGCTTTGTGCCTCTCCTCCTTCCACCGCGTGCGGTCGTCGGCTCCAGGAGGGGAGAGATTTCTGATGAGCAGACTTAAACCTTCCCAAGCCGCTGGCTATCCGCCCGAAGAAACCGCTGGAAGTTTGTGCCGGACGACGTCTGGTGGGCTTTAAGATCTCGCTGGAAACATGATTGCCTGTAGCACTGTGGAGGAGGACTCCCATTACTCAGAAGGGGCCCGGTTCCAATAGCAGTCCGCGTGCCTTTCTCCCGTGGCGGCTAGTTCCTCTCCCCCTCTCTGCATCTCGCTGGTTTTGTGGTGATGAGAGCGAGCCGAGGTTAAGCGGCTTCCTCCAGAATGGACTGTCTTTGTATTGTAACAACCAAGGTAAGAGCGCGGAGCGAGGGAGGGAGGAAACGAGGGAAGACGCTCTCCCACGGCGCATTTACAGCGGCGTTTCAGCATATTCCACGCCGCCTGATCTTGGAATATGTCCGTGATATTCCACAGCGGACGTCCTTTGTGTCTGCATTTGTCATATGTGTTTTAACCTTAAAGTGACATTGCTTGTTGGAAGTAGTAACTGCATGCTTTCCTGTTTGTTTCCCCTTTCTTTCCCTCTAAGTTCCGTGCTTCCATTGACATGGGCTAGCGTCGCTGTGATCCTTTGAATAGTAAAAAGGATTAACCCCGCCGCGACCGCCTCTATTGAGGCGGTGTGTCGGAACTTGTAGGAAACTTCAGGCGGCCACTGCTTTGACAATTAAAAGATAATTACCTTCTTTTGATAAACGGTAGCTCCGGACCTTGCTAATTAGTCCCGTGGACTATTACAAAATGACTGGAACTCGGCGTCAGGGTGTTGTGTGGGGATGCTTCTCTGTAGTAGCTCTAAGTTGCATTTAAAAATAACACTCTTGTGTGCTTTGCTCACGTTTGCGCGGTTGAATGCATTGCCTAGCCTATATGCGTGATACCGTTCGATGTTTAGCAGTTTAATTGGATATAATGATTTGAAACCAATATACAAATTTGAGCTATTTAGCGTTAGCTTGTGAGTATAGCCCGTTACCTTTGTCAAGAGGGCGGACAAATCACGCACGGTGGTATGGTTTTTTCACCTGCGTGAAGAATGCCACCATAGTCGCTGCAATTCGCTTTTATTTTAAGGGAGTACTTGTGAAAGTCTATTGAGTTTTCAGCGAGGAAGTAGTGATGCTGAACCCTCTCTTGTGTGCTTTTAATGCCTCATCCATCTGGAGCGTTTGCGCTTTCATCGTTCGTTCTTGGTTGATGAGAATGTTTGTTTTCTCTCTGAAAGCATGTTGAAATATTCATGTTTATTTGCATGCCACGTTAGATCTAAGACGAGAATGGCTGCCGCTTAAAAGAGCTGCAGCTTGCTGTAGCCTACATGTCTTGTGTGATGCTTTCTTTTCGACCATGCAGAGTGCCATGGTAGAAAATATGGTTACATAATATTCCATGATGTTGTAGTCACTTGTTTTTTTTTTTTTTTTGTATAAAAAAAGCTTAGTATTCTGAGCTTGACCCTCCAAAATTTTGCACATTGATTCATTGGTGGTGTTCATTTGTCTGAATGTAGTTTAACTGTGATTGTACCTAGGGCAGCCCTAAAATTAAAGTGGTCTCTCAGACACTATTGTACAGTAGGCCCTTTTGTCAGTAGATTAGTGATGAGTTGTAGTGTTATAGCATGGCCAGTAAGGTGGTCTGCAAGCATTAAGCTAAGACAGGTCCAACACAATTGGTTACCTTGTGTGATTTTAACTAACTGGGTGAATTTTTCTTTTCTTTTTTTGGTGAAGGGAGGGGTGTTCTGGCAAAGGACTAAACCCTGAAACCCAACTTCCTTTCTAGTTATTATTTATTTTCAAATAAAGTTTCTAATATTGTAATATTCACAATATTGTTAAAATTAAAAGGTGATCACAGAAATGTGTGATTGTAGACCAATGTGTGTGTGTGTGTGTGTGTGTGTGTGTATTTGGTGTTTTGTTGTTTGTGTATTTATGTGTGTGTGTGAGAGGAGTCTATCAGATGTGTGGTGTGTGTGGATCCTACTTGTGAGCTTGTCAGTTGAGGCATTCCAGTTCACATTCACTGATTGGGCAGTTTACTGGAAGAGTGAGTATTGACCACATGCATGACCGCTCAGCACAAACATGGCCAAGCTAACCAGTCTTTTCAGGGAGTGATGGGAATGAGTACATCTGAGATGCAGCATGCATCCTTTACACCCTGCCACATACAGCAGTTTGACACTGAGGTGTGTGTTGACCCCTTCCTGAAACTTTTGTCACCCCTTCTACTCGGTACCGGAGTGATAGAAGGTTCCTTAGTAGAATGCAGGTCCACAATTGGATTTGTAACTACAGATGGAATTATCTTGTTATGGTTTGTTCACACATGCGTGTTGATACAGCAGATTCATAAGCTCAAGGCCAAAGTATGTTTAGTGCCATGACTGACCCTCTGAAATAATAGTGGGTGAACGACTCCATCTTTACTGTGTATGGAACAAAGGCTCGCTCATGAGATGGACCATATTTGTCTTTGTCTGGTGACTTGACAGGACAGGATTCTATTTTAGTTTGTTAGTGTGTGTGATTCAAATCTTACGTTTCTGATGAAGCTTAACAGAAGCCTTGAGTAAGGATGAAACTGACCGTCATTCTTTTCTTGATCTGTCTTTGAAACTTTGCAATGTCTTCTGTTGACCAAATAAGTGTGCTGTATTTAGCTGTGCCAGACATAGCCCTTATCTGAGGGCAAAATAAAGAATGCATGTAAAATTAGAAAGTCACAATTTTATTTTTGGAAGCAATACCCTAAATATATTTGTGAAATTTCTATCTATTTACTGTAGTGTAAATACGCGGTTATGTTCATTTGCCACTAGAAGCATAAACTGGGAATAATCTTCATTAACCAGTGACTGTTTAGACAAGGTGCTATACCTACAGTATCTCTTGAGGCAAGGTCACGCTTAGTCCTGACTGCCACAAAATGACTGAACAGCTTGCTGTTTAATAATACCGACAAATGCCAAGTTGCATTTACTTTGTTTGGAAATATTATTGCTAAGTTGAGCAGTGAAAGTAGAATGTTTTTCTCGAACTGGCTTATTGACAGTCAGTGTCCTATTAGTTTGGTCCCGACGGGTTTTATTGGACAGAATTTTGAGAGAACATTTTCATATTTGCAGTGCGTTTTGCTGAAAGAAACTAGGCTACTTAAAGAGAGGCGTTCTTACGAGTTTGCGGTGTTGTGCTGTGGAAAAAGAGGCCTATCCCATTTCCTTTTAGCAGACTGGGCCGATGGCCACCACGGCGGGCGAGAGCCTGATTAATAGTTCGCTGGGTACCCCGGTGGTGAGGGTTGCAGGCTGTGTCTGGGATATGGAGAGGTTCATATTTGTCTTGGGGGTAGAATGGCAGTCGCGGGAAGGCTGGGAAAATCTAAAGAACAGGAGCGATCCCCACGGTCCCCCCTCGTTCACTCTGCTGCAGCCAATGGAGGCCAAAGGAGTCTCACGTTTCTGCAGCCTCTGGCCTGTTGCTTTTGGCTGTCTCAAGTTTTTTTTATGTTGTGTGTACTGCATCTCCGAGGAGTTCAGTTTTCCAGAGGTTAACTCTTTCCTGCGGTAACGGCCTGCCTTTATTAACTTTCAGAAAAAATAGTTTCAGCTTTCTGATTGCCAAAAACGAGAGAATTGTGGAAAAACTTGCACAGGAGTCTGTAGGAAGTCTGTACTGAGGAGAGACTCACTGTGCTGCGTCCTACTCGGGGCTCATGGACTCTCCCTGATGACATCCAAACGAGTTCGTCATTTAAAAATGTGTATTATCGTTAATACAGAATTTCTTACTTGGTGAGCGGACTCAAATTTTGACTTAAACGGGCACAGTTCACCATGTCTGTTTTTAAAATGAGCGGAAAGGTCTGCCAGCAGCCTGTATTAATTCCTGGTGCTCTCTGTCATCACCTCCTATCACAACACCATTATTAGAACTTGATAGAAAACATACAGAAGACTGGATTCCTATAAACGTTCAGTCAGTCTAACGGCTGGCAGTGAGCCTTCTTTAACATAATGACAACATCAGCAGCTCTGTGGAAAAAATAAAATAAAATGAACGGCATTGGTGATGGTGAGAACAGAGAAAATATTTAGCGAAACGGCTTAGAGGTTATGTAATCTTTCCAGAGCCCGCAGCTGCGAAAGGCAGGTTTTTCAGACGGACCCCCCTCTCCCTCACTTGTGATGTAATGCTGAAAAGTGCGCCCAGGCAGTGGAGTTGCCGCGTGGAAGCAGCGGCCACACGGCGTGGGTTCCCGGGGTCAGGCGCGTAGGAAAGGCTAATTGATTTCTCACTACGCACACTCCTGATTGCTCTTTATTTATTTATTTATTTATTTCTCTCCCAGCTGGGGGAGAGCTCTCCACGGAGGCTCTTAAACGCCTCCGCCTCGACGCCATTGGTTGCCCCCCCCTTTTTGTCATTTCAGGGAGAGTAACTGTGGGTGGAGCTAGTTCAGTGATGCAAGATGGAAATCACTTGAATGTGTAATTTATCGTTCAGGTTTTCAGGTTAAGTAATTACTGATGATGATGTTTGCTGGATATATGTACAGGTCTGCATATATTGTATGATGTTTTGTGTGGTGTGTGTGTTTTTTTGTTTGTTTTTTTTTTGCTGTAGCAATTCCCGTAGCTATTCTGGCCAGACGGCTTCTTATATAATACAAAGAAACCTTCTGCGGTTCTTTTCTCTTCCCTGGCAGCAAGAAAATATGTGCCCGACTTTCAGAAAAAGGCATTAGCGAGTCAGAGTGAAAGGGCGCTTCCAGGAACCCTCATCTCTTTGGGCCTGCTTTTGGGCACCGCCGATGCGCCCCGCCCGCCGTATCCGTGCCGAAGCCGGCACCCTGTTTCGAGAACCTCTGACGGCACACGGCTCCTCCCGCCATCGCGGCCTATTAATAGCGTGGTTTAGCTCACGCTCGGAATAGTTACTGAGGCTTAGCTTCACGCACGCCGGCCAGAGAGGTTCGTTAAGTCGTTGTCATGAGGAACCGTGCTTCGCGAATCGTTTCCACTCTGTTTGTTACCGGTTCCTACAGAAATATGTAGGATAAAAAATGTTTTTTGGGGTTTGTTACTGTGAAGTAAAAGTTAACTGGGGGTATAACCAGTGGATTTAATGCACATTGTAAAGCACACGAGGAAATTGGGGTAAAGAGGGAGAGTGGACTAGATAGCATGCAAAAATGTATCCCATGTCATACACACTGGATTGTGGGAAACCGCAGATTAATACTGACATTAAATTAATATAGTCTGTTTTTGAACTGGATTAGGTTTTTCCTCCAGTGTTTCTACACATGTTGTGTTTAGTGACATGACATGATAACAGCGTTATCTAACGCGTATCCTCTTAAGAGCATCACTTTCTATACTTGCTGAAAATTTTTTTTAAATCACAATTGTTTCTTATTAAGTGCAGATGTCCACGGTGGTCTTAATGCATTGTGCTGTGAGTCATTTAAGTGCGTGTGTGGGATTTGTCTTGGGTGGATAATGTTCTCAGTGCCAGTCAAGGCTCTGAAACTGTGAGGGAAAGTCTGCCTCGCTCGCTGTCAAGGTTAAGATGCATTCATGAGCGCCTTTGTGGGCCCCCGAGACGCCTAACGGTAACCCCTGGTTACAGCGGGGGCGGTGCCACGTCGCTCCTGACGACGCGGGGTGTAAAAATGGCCACAGATCGCGCTTCCTTTCGGCCCGGCGTGCGTAAGCGCTAGTTTGCGCGCGCGGTTACATAACGGGCCGAGTGAACGCCGCTTTCCCATGATGCTCACGGGCCTGCTGTCGAGGCCCCGCCGCTCGCGGGCTGATCGACGGTGATGATGATGATGGCGGCGATGGCGATGATGAAGGTGGTTGTAAGCCTCGCCGGCGTGCTGCGCGGGGCCTTGCTGACGCGGCAGCGGCGGGAGCGTTCCGACACGGCGCCCGGAACACTCGCCCGAGCGTTTGCCGACTTGGCGTGCAGTATTCGTGAACCCGCAGGGGTGTCATGGCGTCTGATTGGGACCCTGCATCAGCTGCCCGTGCCGCCGGAAGGCTCTGCGTTTCTCAGAGCGGGGGCGAGAGAACGAGATCGGGGCACAGCGCCCCGCGGAGGTGCGGCACGGCGCCAGCGGGCACAAACTGTCGCTGGGCACGCGGCTTTCCACAAGCCCGTGCCCTTACTGAGCTGTATTGCATGTGTGGAGAAACGTGCAAAGACCCACCCAGACGTGGAGTTTGATGCATGTAACCAGCAGGAAGGCGCTCCCTGTTCTCCCGTGAGGGAGAGCGGAGACCAGAAGGGGGGCCGTTCGCCGCCCCGCGTCGCCTCTCGCCTCTGGCCCTGCCGTGCGGTCTTCTGCCGACGACCGCGACGCGACCTTCACGCGCCGGAGGTCCGTCTGCCGGCGGGCGTGTGCCGGAAAGGTCGCGCGCCATCTGCGCCGAGTCTTGCATTCAAAGCGCGGCCCTTGTGCGGTGAAGGATGTCTCGCCGATGTAAATCAAACCGGAATTCCCCCGCCCCCGCCCCCACCGCCCCGCCCCCACGCTGAAAACGAGCCGAGCAGACCCGGGGTTCTCAGGCTGCGCGCTGTGAGAGAGGGGCGAGCGAGACGCGCTCGGCAGGCTGGTGCGGAACGGGCCGAGGTGCAGAGAGCGCCCCGCGGTGCTCTGTCAGGTGAGATCGGGATCAGGAGGGGCCCGCAGGCGGTCCGCCGGGAGGGGTTTCAGAGCCGCCCTCTCGTTCAACCTAACCGCCAAGGCGGTGTGCTCGGGTGCACAGCTGTTTGGGGACTGTCTGCTTTTCATTCAGTCAGGTGCTGTTGCCCTAGAGCCTTTTAACCCTCTGCTTAAAACACAAGTTATGGATGACGATGCACAATTAAAACATAGGCTAGTTCCCATTATTTTTGGACAGATTTTTTTTTTTTTTGTGTGTGGGACTAAACCTTCAGAAATGCGTGCAGTCATTAGCCACTGAATTAAAGGCCTAAGGCCCATTGAAGTGAACTGTTTTGTATTACCCTGTAATTACATATAATTACAGGCTCATAAAATAGGTTGAACTTCTTGGAAAGCGAATGCTATAGCCAACCAGGTTCCATGTGAATTCACTTTTGAGCAGGAAAGATGGCATTTAAATTGCTGGACGGCTGCTGTGGGGAGCAGTGATCATGTGATCAAGTTTGGTTGAATAACGAGCCATCTGGCAGGCTACATTTCATACTCTGGTAGGGGAACACATGGGGAGAAACACACATTAACATAGGGATGGGAGAATGAGGTATCATGACACCAAAAATGGGTGGAGCTACTATTAGCTCAGTCAGTGACTTGTTTGAACCAATCACAGGGTTTTACTCTTCAACAAAATCTGATCCCAAATCACAGGCTCTGTAGCCACGCCCGCCCCTCCCTACACAGGAAAGGGCACCGTGCCCAGAGACGTCCCGAACACATTTTAGAATAACACTTGTAGGTAAAAGTAGCTTGAATCTGGCTGAAGTGTGTAAAGACTGAGACTGCATCATATATATGCCTTAGTATAGTTATTTCTGGATATTTTCGTATAAAAAATCCTGCGCAGTATGTCTTTAAATATAAAGGGAACAATTGCGTTCCTGCTCACTGCTGCAAGTAGTTCCTTTTTTTTTTTTGTTTCAAATGAACTGGATTTCTAAATTATTTTCTCAGTTTCTGTCTAAAAAATACCGTCATTCAGGTTGCGATGTATGTGCCTACCTGGAGCTGACTGCTTTATATTAGAGCAGCCCCTCTCTGACGAGGCTGAACATGAGTGTGTTGCTCCCTATTTACATGAAGAGCCGGCAATTAGTATCTGAGGAGGGAGCAACGTACCCCAGGCATGAGCAGATGCGCTGGCTCATGCTTGGAGCTGCACTACGCTGCGTTTTCACAGGGAAAGGATGACGCACGTCCGAAAAGTGTGCCGATTAGACGAGCGGGCTAGGGGTCACGTTCCCTCAGCTTCCCAGAATCCGGGCCTGCTCGCCCATGAATCCGGTCCTGCTCGCCCATGTGCGGCGTCCCTGTCGGCCTGACGGCAGCGCGTAGCCAACGCTGAAGCGCGCGGCCGAACGCGCCGCCGGTTATGAACTCTGCAGGCCTTCTGTGACCCGGGCCGGGTCCGTTTGGACATAGGAGTGCGACTGCGTCATATTTGCTCGGTCTGCGCGTAAGCAGGGAGCCGTGTTGGTCACACACAGGTCCTTGTGCATTCAGAAATGACCAGGTGGTGACATGTCATGTTGCTTTACTCTGTGGGCAGTGTTCTAAAAGTACCGTGTCTGCCTGTCACATTACTACAATACGGGTGCCATTTTTTTATGAATATTTTTTTCTTTGCTGTTTTTGTAAATATTTGTGGTACAAAAACATGTCAACAAATGTATGAAAAAAAGAAATAACAGCTATTCCTCAGCAAGATGAAAAGGAAAATTCTGCCATGTTATAATCCAGTTTGCCTAATAACCAGAAAAGAGTGAATGTTAAAAATATCTTCTCGCTGCAGTCCCTTTGGTTTTGATGTGTGGCATGTTTGTTGCCAGGAAACAGTTCGCTGGCTTTTTCTATGAGGGAATGTACAGGGCCCTACTTCAGTGAACTGGTAATAAATGAATTCCACGATGTTCAAATTAATACTGTCTCTCTGAAAAGAAAAGGCTTAAGACTCCACCGACCCTTTTAGTTTATCAAATTGATCCTTCCATTTTATTCTGAAGAAGAGCATAGCTGAGTAACTTGAGACTATTAGTTTGTCATAGAAGACAGAAAAGTCCCAGGGATATAAAAAGAGCCAATGGAAACAATGGTGAACGGACCTGCCCCCCCCCCTTTAGGCTACTTTTAGAAAGCCTGATCGTACCTGTAAGCCCCTCTCATCGAAACAAAATCCTCCAGCCTCTGCTGAGGACCATTTCCACTTTGCAATCCACCTGCTGAGCTGCGCAGCCTTAGGGCTGGTGGACTGCACTCCTTACAGAGCTGCGCAGGCAGACTGCAGTGCCCACGCCCAATCAGGGGGCAGGGAATCTCCAAAACCCTGACGACCAAAATCCTCATTCTTTCTCCATTCTTTTTCAGCAATGTCATTGGTTAGTTATTGAGCCATGTTGATGAAGGGCTAACACTATTTACTGAGGCAAGTGAAATATCATCTCATATCTTTTCAAATATCTCTACATGTTTTGAGGTAGGTGAATCAGGAAAGATACTGAGGGCCTTTGTGTGGAACAGCCGGTCTCCTGTGTTGTGTTGCGGTTTACCACAGGCCTCTGGAGGCAAGGGCTGGTTCAGCCGCTTCTGAAATCCCATCCCCCCCACCGCCCCCCCGCAGCTCTAAAAACCGTCAGCAGTTTGGGAAGTCGCTGTTGATAGAGGGTTTAGCGCTCCGTGGACTTAAGACTGAATTTAAGAGGGAGGATTAATGCCGTCACATTATAGCTGCTGGAGGAGAGGCGAACGTGTGTTGAAATGCTGTATGCACAGAAAGTGGACGGGTGTAATGTGTAACGGAATCAGTGCGTCTAACGCGCCCCGCCCCCTGACCCTTTTTCGGCTCTGCGTCAGGCCCCACACTCGTCCTGTCTCGTCCCTCACATGGCCCGTACCGGACCCCCGGAGCGGGAGGCGCTCTGCAGGGGCAGCCGAAAACAAGCCCCAGGCCCTCTTTCTCGCGGGAGCTCCGTGCACCAGACTGATTTTTATGACAGCGGGAACTGCGATGAAGTGATCCGCTTATTCGGCCAGGCTGGTGGGGCAGATCTGTGAAAATGAGAAGGCCTTGTCACCGCTCTCCCTCTCTCTCTCTCTAATTCTTTCTCTCTCTCTTACTCTCTCTCTCTCTCTCTTTCTCTTGCTCTCTCCCTTTATTTAACCCCTCCTTACATTATGTTTTACATTTTCAGTGGGTTTGCCAATCCCAGTGATCTTGCGCTTCCTTGCAGTTGAGTTCAGATGCTGAATGAGCTCGATGTCACTCAGAGTTGCCATTTCATATGCGGTGTTGCGTTGTGTTATTGCACAACCCCCTCTTGTGGTGCACAGTGACTTCTGTTTGGCTGATATCTAATGGGGTGCTGGCTCGAGCCTTGGGGTGCTTAAACAACAGCTTGTCGAATAAATAAATACTATAGGTGGCCTTTAAAATATAAGTGATATAAGTCACGTCTATGTCGTTGGGTTTTTTTTTTATCATCACCAACATGCACTCCATGATTAGTGGAGTGCCACTGTGCTATCTACCCCGTAAGGTGGCATGACATCTGTCTTACCCCTACTGTTACCCCTGAGGAAGGCATTTGGCCTGCCTTAGAAACAGGCAACGTGGTAAGCCTGCAAATGGCTGTTGAAGGCAGGGCGTAACTGTGTGTGGTTTAAAGGCGGGAAGTGTCCGTTCAGCCATGATGTACTGAGGCCTTCAGACTCCGACACTGTGCTCAGGTCATCTCCACAGTGGAGCGGCCGTCAGGAAGAGAGAGGCTACACTGGTTACAAGGTCTCTGTTCGACTGCTACACTGACAGAGCTTTCGTTGGCTCATGCCACTCTTAACGTTCTTTGTTAGGCAGTTCTTATTTGAATTTTTTTTTAATGATGACGATGCTGTGGTGATTATCTTTGTTGCACTGCATTCATTTGGGAGACACTTGTTTCCAGAGAGACCTAAAACATGGCAGCTTTTTATGTTTTTGATGTATTTTTTATAATGATTTTATTATTCATTGTTTTAATAGAGATCCAAACACGTGGAGTCACAGATGCAACGCTTGTGTTTTTCATCCAAAAGTCTGTCAGAAGGACAGAATGAGCATCTGGGTTTTCATGTTGTTTTGAAATTCAGCTTCACATAAAAAAAATCTAAATGACGTTGTCCAGGTTTTTTCATTTAGGTCATCCTTTTAATAACCATTTTTGTGAATGTGTTCTTTCTTCTCATAATTTACCCCTGTTGCAACACGTCAAGTAATGCATCTGAATTACTTCTGGAATTGCTCTGGATTTATGTGCACCATATGGCCAACGTGCAGAATGCAAGCTGTGTTCTGCGTCTTCCCTGGCGTAGGCCGCCTGCTAAAAAATAAAAAAATAAAAACGCAAACATGCAACGGTGAAATAGACTGTAAAAATAGTCTGTCTAGCGTTTAAGTCTTGACGGTTACATTTTTTTAAATCTAGTTGACAGTATTAGCTTGTTTTAAGTTACCTTTTCCTTGTCAAGTGAAATTTTTTCGTCAAATCTTGAAATGAGTCTCACCTCATTGGTGATCTTTCTGTCTTGTTTAGCAAAACAAAATGATAGAAATACGATTTTAGGTCAAAATATAAGACGAAAATACTTTCGTTAAGATTTGTCCTATTTTTTTTTTGTTTTTGCAGCGTGTGCCTTTAAACCCTCCAGAGGGACGGGTTGTAGGAGACAAGCGGTCAGGACATAGGGGCAGATGCTCAGGCCAGCCCTGCGGAGGGTGTGATCTCAGCCAGTCATGACTTTTATCACAGCTTTAACGCCTCTCAGATCCAATCAGCAGTGCGATAACAACGAGGGTTTTGGCCTCAGTTTCCTGTGCGGCCGCCTCTTTTATGATTTTTAATGTGGAGTCGTGATCCTAATGCTCTTCACGTGCAATCGTGGCTTTAATGGGAGCTTTTATTTCCCCGGGGCGCAGTCTGATGTAACGCAGTTCGGTAATGACATCGATAATGGAGGTGAAGGAACAGTCAATGAGTCGCAACACCGCGGCTGACCGCTCTCACGGATGGCATCTCTTCTGACAGCGGACAGATCCCACACGGCCGAATTATTGGAAGCCAAATAGGCGCCAAAGCCTGGGAAGTGTACTGCACTCCGCTCATCCGTTTCTGGGAATCTGAGGTTCACAGGCGGCTGTTTCTCCACACATGAGAAGCGGCATGATTATCGGTTTTCAGATCTTAATTGTACGCTTCGTCCCTGCAATCCCCCGGGCTGCTCTCCTCCCACCCCCCTGCTTCCCGCACCTCCTCATTCTCCTTTCCCCTCATTCACTCCTCCACCACCTCCTTGCTTCTCTCCCTCTCCCCACCTCCTTTCTCACACATTCCGTTTGTTCCCAAATGCCTTTTAAACCCAGGGGGGGGGGGGATCTTTTTCTTCTTTCTTCTGTACTGTAATGCCGCTAACCATGGAACTAGTTACCACGGTAACGGGGAGGCTTGCACAGAAATATATTCAATAAAGCGCCTTCGTTTCCTCCCACCGCATTCCGTCTCACGCCCGGCAAACGCTGCAGCCTGGAATCTGCCACAGGCTGCGTTTCAAATCGGGGGGCTGTGCCCAACAATCCCGACTGACGCTAAATAAACTAGAACGTGCCAGTGGCTGGCCCATGAAGATCCATAGGAATTTTACATTTGACATATAAAACATATAAACATATAAATGTACCACTTCGTTACAGAGCGCGACCTTTTAATCTGTTTTTGAGCTTTTAGTTCACTGTCTGTGGTTCTTGTATTTGAAAGTGCAGCCTAACTTGATTTACACCATTCTACTAAGGGTCTTCTGTTACTGGGTATTTTCACCCAAAAGCTGAAATTTAAAGAGTCATTTTATACTGTACAGCCTGTGATTTGTTTCAATTTTCTGCAGTAAACTACTTTAGACACATGTTTTGGTTACCTCCTAATCTCTTCACAATTCCTCTTGCCACTTATCCTTGGCCAAATGTTCCCACACACATTGGGAATCACCAGGAAGCAGCCAGAATGTCAACTGCGTGCCACTCACACGTGTACACCACGCGTACGCCACGCTTGCCTTTTTCAGTACATGGACAAGATTCCCCTAAATGTTAAAATACCATTTTTATTGCTTTCACCGTCGTCTCCTCTCTGTGTTGGTAGACAGTTGTGTTTGTTTACCAGGCTGGATGCAGTACCTTGCCATACCTGGAGTAATATTTTCACTGGAAGTGAGTAACAGCTTAAGCCTCAGTGACCATCCTGCAGGCGAGAAAGTTCATCTCGCGGTCATTCGCACGAGGTCTGACGTAATCTTCAGAACGGTTGGGTCCGACTGCAGCCTCAAGGATTATTCCTAATGTTATTGGGGTTGTGCCACAGGGTTAGGGGTGACTGTCGGGGGCAGATATTCCTGTCTGCAGCCTGACACTTCAATGTCAGGCAGCGCCCCCTGCTGGAGACATTTCCTGTGCATCCCCACTGTCCCAGTCATGAAATTGTATTGATGTTTGAAGGAAAATAAACAAAGGGAATCAGTTTAGGAGCTACAGAGTTTTATCATAGTTCCTGATTCAAATGGTTTCCATGATGTCCGTGCAATGGAAGAATGCAATTACATGACCAGTGTAAACACTTAACTATGCACTCGCTTGTAGGGGGACAGACTACAGTGGGATCTCTTATGAGAAAGGGGCAGTGCTGTTTTCCACATGGGGCTGGAAATAGCCTAATCTTTACCGTGGTTGTACAGGAAGCAAGGTGTTTTCTAATTGGCAGATCTCAGTCGCTTTTCTCTTTCCAGCTTTCTGGTTGGCTGTTGCGATGTGACGTGCCACTATACTTTATTGCTGAAATATGGGAAAATACAAACAAGGTCCATACTGTAGCTGACAGCCTCCATGCATCAAACGGCCACGTTATTGAATTGGGGATGATAATGCAATTTCTTTTTATGACAAAATCAGATCCCCCCTCAATGAAGAGAGAGAGATCTGCTTGGAGAGATTGAAGCTGGCAGCTGAAGCAGACGGGTCATCCAAGTGTATTCACCCATAATCCCACATTGAGGCTGATAAATTGAATTGATACAGAAAACGATGCTGAGCACGTCAGAAGGCACGCGTTGCTTCCCCATCGCTGAGGAGACTGCATTCCTGCAGCTGAGTCTCATGCTGCCAGGAGTATTATGTAACATTCGGGGCTGTTGAAAAAAAAAAAAAACGAGCGGAGCTGGCGTCGAAGTCGCGTTCTTCCGCGCTCTCCGATTCGGTTCGCCATTCGGCGCGTTGCGAGTGACGTTTCCACGGAGTGGAACAAGTTACATTTTAACTGCTGTCCTCCCTCCTCCTCCTCCTCCTCCTCTTCCTCCGCCTGACAGGCGCGCAGGCAGTTGAAGCGGAGGGGAAACTGTGTGTGCGTTCGTGTGCGTGTGTGTGTGTGTCTGTCTGTGTGTGTGTGTGTGTGTGTGTGTGTGTGTGTGTGTGTGTCTCCGCAGCATGAAGTATCTGTCAGCTCTCATGCTCCATCTAGCAATAAAGCTCTGCTCAGCCTTCACACCATGCCTCTTACCCATGAGTCTCTCTGAAAGTCTCCCAAAAAGAGCCTGGCGCCGCAGCTTGCGGCTGCAGACGGGCTGCCCTCCTTCTTTCGGACGCTCGCGCTCCCTCCTCCGGACGCTCGCTCTCAGGGACATGACCTGACATGATGTGACTGATCTTTCTCTTTCCGTTCTGCTTAATTTTGGGGCTTTTTTTGGTTGTTTTTTTTGTTTGTTTTGTTTTGTTTGCCTTGAGCCGCCCGGCGCTTGCTGCAGCTCCATATGCTTCTTGTTGCTTTGCGATGTTCTTTGCATGTTACTGTGCACTGAAGACTAATGTGAAGGTAAGCTTTGCTCTCGCTGTTCGCGTTGTGTGTTTCTGCGTATGAGCGTGTGTGTGTGGGTGTGTGTAGGGGTGGTGGGCTGTGTATCAGGCTGCTTTTGTGTGTTCAAATGCTGACTCTTTGAAATCACAGCTGCACACACAGGTGCTAAAGGTCCTTATGAGTGTGTGGATCAGCTGTGTGAGGGCTACGTCACGGAACGAGGGTGAACGGAGAGCGGGTAGCTAAGGGCACGCGAGCTTAAGCAGATTAGCGCTTCGCTGGAGCGGAAGGGTGCTGAGAGTCCGGCTTGAGTTAACGCGCGCCACCGCCGCCCGGCCCCGGCGGGCCTGGAAAGCGGGGCTGAGAACGACGGCTAGAGCAGCGGTAGGACGGCGGTGAGAGAGCACGGCGAGAAGCGAGCGGCTGAGGGGGGGAAGCGCGTAGGAGCGGTGAGGAGCGGCGGAGAAAGCGAGCGCTGAGAGTAACGAGGGAAGCCCGCGACGACGTGCTCCGGAGCTCCCGTCCCGGAGCGAGCTGGAACGAGCGGTGAAGAACGCGGTAGGAGCGGAGCGACGCCCCGCGAAGCGAGCGTGAGACGAGGTGAGAGAACGAGTGGAAACGGCTGAGGACAGCGGCTGGAAGCGAGTGAGGACGCGGAGAACGGCGTGAGAGAGGGCGTGAGAGCAGCGAGAAGGGGCTGAGAGGGCGTCGGCTGAGGGAAGCGACGTGAGAAGCGACGCTGAGGGAAGCGACGGCTGAGGAGCGAGCGGTGAGAAGCGACGGCTGGAGAACGAGGGCTGAGGGAGCGACGGCGAGGGAAGCGAGCTGGCTAAAGGAAGCGAAGCCTTGAAGCAGAATATCGGCGTGCTGGAGCAGGAAGGAGGGGTGAGAGAATCGTGCGCTTTGAGTTAACGGCGACGGCTGAACGAACGACCGCGCTCGGCGACGAGCCGGCTGACCGAGCTACGGCTGAGAGAAGCGAGCGGCTGAGAGAAGCGAGCGGCTGAGGGAAGCGAGCGGCTGAGGGAAGCGAGCGGCTGAGAGAAGCGAGCGGCTGAGAGAAGCGAGCGGCTGAGAGAAGCGAGCGGCTGAGGGAAGCGAGCGGCTGAGGGAAGCGAGCGGCTGAGAGAAGCGAGCGGCTGAGAGAAGCGAGCGGCTGAGAGAAGCGAGCGGGAGGAAAGGCTCTCTTCTCTCGCGCTGACGAGCGGCTGCTTCGGCGGAGGAGCCTTTCCCCGTCCTCCCCGCCACCGGAGCGGTAGGCGTTGGGTTACCGCCAGCCTTCGCCCACCTGCACTAGTACGGCACCCCGCCCGGCATCACGTCCTTCCCAGCGAGGCTGGGCACCGCGATCGCACCGCCGTCACGCGGCAACAGTCGCCAATCCAGACGCAGTCACAAAAAAAACAAAAAATTTCATGAGCTGGCATGACAGCTGCAAAAGGCTTTTTAATGATAACTCGCCTCATTAATGCCATATTTATGATGAAAGCCTGCTCCAGTGGGGAGGCGGAATGTTTCTAGAACATTACCGAGTGATAAAACATCTGCTCCCCCCCCCCTTTTTCTGTTATGATAATCTGATGGAGTTTGGTTTTCTCCAAGTTCTCGAAACCCTTTAACTCCGGTATGTAGTCGCTTGTGCCGATCACCCAGTCGACTGTGTGGGGCTAACATAACCCACAGATCACACTGCCAGCAGGCTGAAGTGCAGACTGAAGTGCTCCTGTTTCTGGGCCACGGAAAAGAGAGCCTGCCTCTGTCACTTCCTGCCGTGGCCGAATGATGTCCTTGCGTCGGTCTCAGGTCCTCGTTCCACGCACTTGAAGGCATGTTAACGATTTGCATGCCATCTGCAGAACCTTAGCTTTCATACCCCCTGAAACCCTACAGGCCCTCCGTCCACTGTAGGGATTAAACAACCACAGTAATCTGCCATTCAAAGCTTCAGCCTCCAAAGGCTCATGGCCTTGACCCGTAGGCTCGAATGTAACGTCGGGCTGTCCCTCGAGGTTTCCTCTGCGAAACTGCTGAGGGATGATCTCTTAATGCAGCTGAGAGGTTTAAAACGCACACACTCTGCTTATCTGATGATATCGATGCCATCGACCACGCAGCTGAAACCATTGATATCGTATATCATTATTAGTATCAAAGTTTCCATCGTGACAGTGCGGGGGAAAGTTTAGTGCCTTCACCGAGTGAATGATTGCTTACTTATTGATTAGGGGTTTTCCCCCTCTTCTGCTGCTAATTATAGGCATGCTGTTTCCCATAATAAACCTACAGGTTTTTGTGACCACTTGGATGAAGCTAATGCTAATGGGCTGTGAAAGTGCTGACTCATGTTGCCATGGTCGATTCTGCGGAGAAGCAGCGTTTGGTTTTTGACCATGGGTGGGGCGGGGCAAAGGGGACCGTGGTCAGTAGGACGAAGGGAAGGCGATCGCGGACAGAAGGAGGGGGGGCTGCTTCACCCCGGTGGACCCGCCGGTAACGGGTGTGTACTGATACCCCTGGTCCTCCGATTCCTCCGAGCCCTGAGAGATGCCCCGCCAAAGGCCCGGATGCTTCCGCGCCGCACGGCTGTACCAAAGCACACCCCCGTCCACGTCAGATAACCAGCGCTCACGCCGTCAATCAATACTGCGATCCGGATCCCACTCTGCCCTCTGCCTTCTGTTTGGCCTCCCGGGCTTGTGTTTGATTGGTGGATGAGCGTTAAGTGTATTGTGCCGGCATAGGATGGGTTGAATGCTCACAGCTGCACGGCCCACAGATGAGTCGCAGCTGATCCAGCTCCCAGCTGCGGAGGCAGAACGTAGCAGCTGCACGGAGGCGAGCTGCACAGAGGTATGAGAGCTAGAGAACAGCCAAAGTGTTGGCAGGATTTGTTATGTTTTAATTAGTGGCCCCCATGGATAGCTGACGCTCTCAGCTCTAAGGACAACGTCGTCCGGGAAACCGCAGGTCAATATGACTGAAGAACGGGTCTGACGCATTAAGCATTACATCACTGCCTTCTCCGGTCAGCAGATTATGACCTCATGCATATTTGCAGTATTTAAAACCGCATTGGTCTGCCTGCTATAAAGACCTAGAATAAACCAGTTCGCGTTCGGTGTTGTAAATGGTTCCACATGCAGTACAACACCGGTTGAGTTGCCTCACGAGTCATTCAGGATTTCCATGGTCCCGGTTGGAGCGTGCGGTTCTCTCATTTCAAAGCGGGGCAGCTTCAGAAGCTGAAGAGGTTGATTATGACAGACGGAAGCCTTTTCTTTGTAAAATGGCGTAATGCTTTGGGTGTAAGCGTGAGTGGATGCCGCCGCCACTCCGCTGCAGTTTGGCTGCGTTGGCAGAAAAACGTGGGCGGGTTTCGTCACTTCTGACCCAGCTTCTAAAAATGATTCGCGAAATCGTAGCGGAGCGGGGAACTGAGAACATTTTGGGTCAGCAAAATTCACCACCATCTGAACTTGTGCGTTTAATGCATACGCTTACCATTATTATTATACCCAGTAACCTTAGCATTTCTGTACAGGTGATGCATAATTGTTCCTGCTCCGTATGATATTACTCACTGTGCCTTCAGTCTTTAAGTGGAGAGTGAGAGTCTCAGGAAGATGAGTTCACTTATACAGTATGTTGCAAATTAGACTGACAGCATTTTGATTACGGGGCGATGTGTTTCAGATGGTGATTCTTTGTTTGATTTCCGTAAAGCAGGCCTTAACACTGGAGAGGCGCGCTGAATCTCACTGGCAATTTTCTGCATTGATTTTAAAAGGGATTTTCGTCTCTAGAGGCATCCTACTTAAACAGATAAAAAAATAACGTGTGCTGCTGAACTACGTTTTGTCTGTAGGTTTCCTTTTTCATTTTGCTGTGGATTAGGCAGGGCGGCGTGTCTATCGCAAGGCCACGGAACAATAAAGCGGAACCCTTAATCGCTGTGACGTTGTGCGCCGAAGTGCAGCTGCTCTGGCCGTGATCGTTGTTAGATATGCATTGACCGCGTATTGCTTTCTCAGCAGACACAGGAGAGTATTGTCCTCGGTTAGCGCGTGTGTGTGTGTCTGTGTCTGTGTCTGTGTCTGTGTGTGTGTGTGTGTGTGTGTGTGTGTGTGTGTGTGTGTGCGTGTGAGTGTGAGTGTGAGTGTGTGTGTGTGTGTGTGTGTGTGCGTGTGTGTGTGTCTGTATGTGTGGGTGTGTGTGTGTGTGTGGTGCGTGTGAGTGTGAGTGTGAGTGTGAGTGTGAGTTGTGAGTGTGTTGTGTGTGTGCGTGTGTGTGTGTCTGTGTGTCTGTGTGTGTGTGTGTCTGTGTGTCTGTGTGTGTCTGTGTGTGTAAGGACTCGTGAAGGCCCCGGTCTCCTGCGCGGGGTTTCTCTGGTTTCTGTTTGCCTCCGCTGCCGCATTTCCCTTCGGCAGCTCATCGATTTCCAGGGCTCTCGTTCGCAGGGTTTAGCGTGGGGCGATCTACGCTGAGCGCGCGGAGCCAATGGCGGGGCCCGCCCCGGTGAGCCAGCGCTGACTGGCGGTCTCGTGAGCCCGTCGCTAACCCGCGAGCCCGTCGCCCAGCGTGCGTACGCGTGACCTGTCACTCCTCCTCCCGCCGGCCCCGCTGAGCTGCTTATGTAGTCACCGCAGACACCCCCTGCCCCCCCCTCCCCCCCGGCAGTCCCTTCCCACAGAACGCTGCTTTTCTATTCAGATCAATACAGGGAGTGTACAACAGCATGCTGCTGTGTGTAGATCATAGTGCTCCTGCTTCATTGAGTTTAACAGAGATATTGCATTACTCTGTTTAGCACTGGATTGAAGGTCCAGTGTATGTTCTCCCATGCTTCCTATAAGGTGTTCCCTCTTTTGCTCAGAGTGTGTTTTCTGCAGAGCCCCCACTCTTCTGTGTGTTTATAGCGCAGGGATGGGCAGGTCTGTAGCATGGGGCGATGTTGCAGCAATCCCATCAGCCCTCACTCCCAGTCCAGCAATAAAAAAGTTTATACAGTTTAGATGCTGTGTCCTTATGTAAAAAAGGGCGGGGCACTGGCCTCCTGACCACACCCCTCCCTGATCCTCTGGGGCAGGGCTCCAGGGGACCGGGCCAGGGCCCCTGTGCAGCGCCGAAAACGCTCCGGGCTGCCGCATCGGCTTGCGCCGGGGTTCCGGCTTGGCAGCTCTCCCAGCAGCAGCGGGGGGGAAACGCTCTGCCGCATTGGGGGCCGGCGCGGCGATGGGGAAGAAATTCGCGGCTGTCCCACATCCCGGCAGCTCCCTGGCACGCGTCGGACCCCAGCGCAGCGAGCAGAGCACTCCGCAGCGGCCAGGCAGGGGGAGGGCAGCGCCTCCATAAACAGCCAGCATCGCGCAGACCCAGCCACAGAGGCACAGAGACACAGAGACACAGAGAGCAGAGCCATGCAGGACGGGGGAAGCAGCGCTGAGGTAAGATCGCACTCAATAAATTATGAGAGCGCTTCGGACTTGGGGGATAAGTGGAGCCGGCTTTTTGGCTCCGGCCGAGCCCCGGTTTTACCGGGTTTTACCGGGTTCCGCCGGGCACTTTTCCTCACCGTCGGCTGTGGGACGGGGGCGAGCCGGGTCCGTTTCTCTTAGCAACCACCCTCTGTGAGGTTCTGTAGAACTCAGAAGAAGAGCAATGCAGCAAACGTGTTTCTGCCTGCACTCACACTCCCTTTCTCTCACTCTCTCTTTTTCTTTCGCTCCCTGAAAGACACACACACACACACACTTTTTCAATCTCTCTCTCTTTCTTGCCAAAAAAACAGTCTGAGTTTGCTGAATGTGATGCGCTTGTAAAAACTCCAGTTAAACACTGAGAGAAGTTCATGCTGCATGCAATCACACGAGACCGCGTTTGCTGAAGTTTGCACCGGTGCCGCACGCTCGACTTGTGTGAAGTTTTAATCCTGGGAATTGCTGTCAGCCAGCTGCAGGACGCGGGTGCAGGGAGGAGATGCGTTGGGGGGAAGAGGAGCACGTTGTCGCTGATGATCCGATGGGACCAGCGCAGGGCTGCGGTTGGGGAGGGGGGCGTTGGGGGTGGGGGGGTGCTGTTCATGTCGAAGCCCTGACAGGCAGTCACAGCGGGGGCCACTTTAAGGGGTGCGTGGAGGAACCCTGGCAGCCTCTCGCACACGCAGGACACAGAGGAAGCAGCAGTTGGGTGGGGGGGGGGGGTCACGATGGATGGGCTCCGCTAGACTCCCCCCCCGCCCCCCCACACACACACACTAACAATCAGCAATCGGGCCGCCAGCCCCGCGCATTCTTCCCTGCCTGCCCAGAATGTGGCCTTTGTTAAGGGAAGCCCTCTCATGTTTCGCCGCCAGCGTCCCGTTGGCCAACCGTAGACAGGAAAGGCGGCTCGTGTTACTCTTTCACTCGGTGCAGAGATAAGTAAACACAGACTCTCCTCACAGACAGAAGCCAGGTTTCTCTCTCTGACTCCCCCCCCCCCCCCGTACTCCCATGAGTCAAACAGGTCAGCTGACAGTGACATCTGCGCTGGGGGAGGACTCTCAGTCACACGCTGCCCTGCGACGGTTTTCTGACTCGTGAAAAACAAAAGAAAACTTTGACTGTTAAAAGGATTCATGGGAATTTTGCTGACAAAGAGTTTGAAATGTACTTTAGATTATAGTTAGAACAGCCTGTATGTACCTGAAGCTCAGAAACGCTTTGTAGAAAAGTTCAGCAGTGTTTGGAGGTGAATCCCAGGGAAAGTGTGCAGTTGAACAGGCTGAGCACGGCCCTCGCCGGTGTCAGCACAGTGCTAATTTGATCACAGCGGTAGTTCATTTGTTAATGGTGGTTAGTGGGACGGAGCATGCTGTTGTCCTGAGTTCCAGGTGCGGGGTGTGGTGATGACATTTGCGCTGACCTTTCTCCGCCTTCCCCCCTGTGGGTGGGGCCTGCGTCCAGGGGGCGTGTTACTCATTCTGCCTCTCACAGACTCGTTAGCGCAGCTGCGCTCCTTAAAGTTTGCCGTGGCTAGCTCTCCGCCCCTCAGCTGATTCGACCAATCCCCGCGGGAGAGCGTTGAATTGAAGGGCGGCTTTGGAAAGCACACTCCGTAGAAAGACTTGAGAAAGCTGAGCTCAGTATATAATAAAACACATTTGAGAAGCCCGTGAACTCTTTCTTTCTTTTAGCCCGCTGTACTTCCTTATTTAGAAGGGGCCGCTCATTATGGGGAGATCTGTGTAGTGTCCACGTTGCGGAGGGGTCGGGCCCCGTCGGGGTTGCTCAGCCCGTGAAACTGATCTCGTTCAGGAGACACAATGTCTGTTGTTATCCCATAGTCCTGAGCAGGGTCTGTGGCCTACATCAACGAGGGAGAGGCATGTAAGCAATGTTCTGACTCAGGCTCAGTGACCAACACAATAAATGAAAAGGTAATTGCTCCAGTTTTTATGTCACTGCGCATACGTGGGTGTAATAGGGGATTTAAGCTAGCCTGTTGCTCCTTGAGGTATTTATTTCACTGAGAAGTTTTGATGATTAAATTATTCACATTTCATTTACTGGCAGCGCCAACCGATGTGGCCGCTGCCTGTAGAGGGATTTCTCCGTCAGTTCACTCGACTGAGTCGTCTTTGACGTCGTCAAGCGTACCGCTCCTCGGACGGTACATCAGGCAGAAAGGCGCGTGTAGTCCACAAGCCACTTCAGCGGTGACGAGACATCTGGCCCAAGTCCCCGTGAACTTTTCTTCGGTGATGTTTTCCTCCATAAACATCACGGCACAGGTCCTCTCAGCCTGAGAGCTTTCATGGGAGAACCAGCCTCTGCCCTGGGAATGTTGTTTCTTAAGGCAAGTCTCATTCATCCTCCTGAATCATCAATTCTTTAAACCGCAGTGGTGCAGATTTCATCATGATTTGGCTGACTAAGCGATTTGTGCAGAACACGCCCATCCTCCCTCCATCTCACTGACTTTATCTGTGGCCGGTGAATATGCTACCTGGTGCCAAGTGTCTGCTTAAGACTCCATCAAGGAAGTGTAGGGTATCGTTCGATAGGTCCTTAATGAAATATTGTCAGCCCTATCCTTTTCTCTGATTTATTCCATTGCAACTCCTAAAGATAGTCTTTAAGTTTTTCTTTTTTTAATCTTCTGACTGGGAGTTTACTAGAAACTACAGGAGAACCTTTATTGAAGGGCAATTGTCTTGACTTTTCTATCAAAACTGCTTCTTTTCCTTGTCTGGATTTGAGTAAGGGTTCATTGAGGCAGTCTGTCCAAGTAGTATTCTTAATCAGGCTAAAGTGATTCCATAGAGCCCCCTCTCCAATGTAAAGGAAGCCTTGCACTTCCTGTTCCTCTCGTGCAGCATCTGTGTGTGAAGGTGTGCGGGCATGTCCAAAAACACACACAATAGGGATTCACCAATTTCCATTTTGAGAAACGGGTCACTAGTCCTCATGTTTGAGGTTGTTGACTAAAGACCGTTACACATGACAGTGTAATTATATTTAGTAGCAAAATGTCACACTTTTCCTTGTGTATAATTTTGCAGTTTAACCTGTGTTGGCACCCACTGTGTACCCTTCTGCTTGCTGCTCAGAGCTGAGGGCTTTGGCATGGTCTCCATGCTGTTGGACGTCCTTTCACAGAGAGCCTTGCTGCTGAGCCTGCAGTTTGCAGCAGGAACTTTCTGGAACCCTCGCAGTGGTTTGTCTTGAGGTGCAATGTCACTGGCCCATGAGATGATTTCTGGTGTTTTCTTACAATCTGACAGATATTATCTTATGGATGATAATAGCAACCTTTTTATGATTGGTTTAGACAAATGTGGAAATAAGTGAAGATACAATCACTTTTAGATGGAGAGGAGTTAAGCATTCACATGTTACCAACAAGAAGATCTAATTAGTAAAACAAAACCACTACACTAAATGTATCTAATCTATGTTCTGTTGGAACATGGACCAATGAACAGCTGCGTTTGATCAGCAAGAATATTTTTAGCATTGTTTCTTTGTAGAAAGGATGGGTCTACATGCTAATGCAATTTTTCTTGTGAAAAGCAACCCAGGCCTTTATCAGAGTTCTTTTCATTCGATTCAGTTAAATTCTATTTTATTGGTATAGGTCTTTTTGCAGAGACAAAGTCTCGAAGATGCTTTACAGACAGGAAATTAGGGGCACATTAGTCAAGACCAAGCCTGAACCCCCAGAAATCTTGCAGGTGAAGAAAAAAAATCTCCCCTTTGGGAACAAAAAAGCACTCAATGGCAAGAAACAAATCACCAGTGGGAAAAAATCTTGGGAAGAACCCAGACATGGAGGGGGGGAGTCCATCTTCTGCTGGCTGGCCCAGTGTCAACAGTTAAAGATGAGCTAAATGGTGAAATGCAGACACTGGGGAACATTCTGAGAAAACAGACAGAGTGATTGGGCAGCTTAACGCTTGAGATACCATCTAGCTGGTAAAATAGAAAATCCAAGCCAAAAAATGAAGGCTGTATGAATATGCTGATCAGGAAGGGCGAGGCAATGCATCTAGACCTCCAGGTTGCATCATGGCATGGGCTTGAACTGGGGGGGGCAGGGGCTTAGGGCTGTGCACTGCAGGGGAAAACAGTAGATGACCCAGAGAAGAGAAATGCAAATAGGTTAGGAACTAGATCATTGTAATGCGAGAATTGCATAAGTAGAGATCTGTTATATGGAAAGGTGCTATTCCTTGACAGCATGTCTAAACTATTTGAAACAAAAGGGGTGTTCACAACCCCGAGTGATCCTTGATGGACAGTACCCGAACACAGCACAGAACAGCAGACCAGCATGTTCACATGCAGTGATAGGGCAATAACGCCTTCAGCTCAGCTCATCAGACTGTTCTATGGTCCACCTTTCCCACACATCTGTTACTTATGGATTGACTAAACAGACTAAAGGTTTTTAGCCTGCGCTTAAAAATCAGTGTGTGTCTGAAGCCCAGACACGTAAAGGGAGATTATTTCATAAAACAGGAGCACTTTAGGATAAGGCCCTACCTTCCATTGTAATTTTAGTTATTCTTGAAACTTACAAATAGCCAGCATCTTGTGAACAGAATAGTCGTGGTGGAGAGTAAAGGGTAAGTAGTCCACTAAGGTATCGAGCAAGACCATTTAAAGCCTTGTAAGTTAGGAGAACCTTGAAGTCCTTTGTACTTTTCAGTAGATTATAATGCACTACTTGAAGTAAGGGCTTCTGTTCGATGTGAAACAGTCAACACTTCAGTGAATAAAACTGAACATTGCTGTTTTAACTTTATAAAGGTTTAGTATCAGTTTGCAAAGTGTGAAATTAGAATCTTATTAGAATCACACAACATGTCATGTTGACCTGAGTGGTGGTTTTGGATATTTAGCCCAGAAGTGGCTATGAATAGTGATGAACAGTTTTAGTGCTGCAGTTTGGCACTTAAAGTCAACAGTATTATCCCAGTACATGTTATTTGCTGGGCCGCAGCTTTGAAATCTCAGGCCCAAGAAAACACATATTTGGAGGGCCCCCCAATATATTGTTTAACAAATTAAAAATAGTTGCTCTCCCTTTGGCCTAGGACCGTACACAGTTTCCCAGTTGCTCCCTATCTGTTGCTCTGGTTAGTTGGATCATGGTATCTGTATAGATTTTTTTTTTACTGCATGTAAACTTACTTTTAATTGATACAGACCATCTAGCTAGATAACGTGCCATTTTGGGTTTACGTCGATTGCTGCTCCTAGTATTTAAGCTTGTATATACACATAACTTGCCATAATAACTGCCTGTTAACCATTCCTTCTGGCTAGCTAAGTTTTTCCTTGTTCCCATCTTTTCCCCAGTCTGTTTTCCTTCCTTACAACCGGCTACATGGAGAGACATCTAGAGTTCTGTGTGTCAGTAACAGCCTGCAAAACAAATCTCCCTGTGTTTAATCTCATCCCCCAAAGCAGTTACATATAACGTATGACTGAATGCTTTCAGAATTACATGGCATTATGTCACATCGACATGAATGGTGTTTTGGCCTTTTCAACCTAGAAGCTGTTGTAAACTACAAATACAAACCAAGGCTTGTTTCAGTGTGTATGTTGCTTAAAGCAGCACTGCCAGGCAACGTTCAAGCTTTGGTCTGCCACCTTCGTCCACACAAGATCATTATTCGTCAGAAGTATTAACTGTTTCATCGGCTTATTAGCATAGTACATCCCCGAAGACTGTGCTATGCTGCTTTTCACTGCTGAGTTTGTCAGTCTCTAATATTGAGAAGATTGAGCCTACCAAGTCAAGGTTGCCCTTTTGTTTATTTATTGTTTGTTTGCTAGTGAAATGGTTTTCATTTATTTTTAAATATATTTAAAATTGAATAGTCATTTACCCTGCCATCTGTATTTTCATGATTTCTGTTCACGTTTTATTATAACTTCAATTTAGTCATTAGCAGGCCGTTCGGCCTCCTCTTTGGACACGAGATTCTGTCTGCAGGGAGGAGCTCACGTGTGGGGAAGACTTTTCTCTCTCCCCTGAATTTTCACAATCGGCCTTTCTTCCCTCAATACTGGACTTGCCCAAATGTGCTGTTCACCTCTGCTGGTGATCTGGAGTCCTGGTAATGTAATCCAGCCGAGCCTTTATTTACATCTGTCAGGACGCTGGCTATTGGTTAATGGTACTGTTGAGTGGTTAATGCTGGCCACTGCAGAATGGCACTCCTGCCTCAGTATCGCGGAGCTGGTAGGAATGAGCTCCAGTTCATCCACTTGTGTTGTGAGTCAGGTTGGTTGCCTGACGGGAGCATGGGCAGATGGAGTGAAAATACAGTAAAATACTGCAGTCAGTGGAGGGTTCCCATTCCTCCGTCTACACTGTGGCACCGCAGGAAGGTGCCTTTCAATCGGTCAGTGTTGCTTTCGAGCTGCAGCACATTTTGTCAATAGCCTTTTTTATTTCTCACAATACAACAGTGGGTGCTGGAAAATGGTAGGTGAGGCCACGCAGGGGCAGAAAAAAAGGACAAGCCAAACACCGGCTTTAAATTGTGTCACTCAGCGTTGGGCGGAGGTGCTCTGCGGTTTGACTGAACAGATGCCAGCAGGGTGTAGCGTAGCCCTGCATCCTCTCAATGCAAAGAACCTGGAAGTGTGTTACCATTCTCACTTAAAAAGTACAGTAGATTATTAATACGGTATATATGAATGCTATTTATATTAATGCTATATGCTGGGCTTTTACAGCAGGCAGACCCTGCTTTGTGTACTTACTGTAAAACTAAAACTCATGCATGTTCACCAAATGTACATTGGTGTGGGGTAAATTGTCTTAACGGCAGGACCCTTAAGTTGCGTATCGCAATCCGTTGTTTGACCTTGTTCTGAAAGGATGGTTTCTGCATTCTTAAAAAGCTTCGCACTCTGCCACACGCACATCCGCCGCCGCCTCCTGCTTCAGCTCCCCCCCCCTCGCTCCTCGCCCGTGGGCTGCGTTTTTCAAAGAGGAGAGAGAGCCGCCAACGCACTGCAGCGTGTCGGGCAGCGTGCCGACTGGAGCCGCTGCGGTTTCCCTCCCTTCGCCGCCTGATTTATTTATCGGCTCATTAAAAATGATCTCCCGCCCTAATGCGGGGACGGCGCCTGGCGTACCGCGGCGCAGAGGTACCGGTGCCTGCAGAAGGCATCGCGCACCATGCGCAGCGGGGTTGGATCCGGTGAGCACCTGTATTGGACACCCTGGAAGAGGGAGCGCATCTCAGTCGGAAGCAGTTCTTATCGGGCGGAAAATCGTTACTACATTACGTTCAGTTTACAAGAGGCTTTTATCCTGAGTGCCTCACTGAAGGAACTGTACACGTGCACTCAGATGGGTCCAGTAGGATCAGCAGTGCTACGAGAAAAAGGAGAAGTAACATTTAGGAACATTTTTCTTGCTATGGAATATTGTTATTAATTTCTCCATCACAGATTAGATCTGTCTGAAGCACGTTAAGCCTCTGACGCCTTCCAAATTCTGGACTTGCAGTACCTGGCTTTACCAGACTCCAGCACCTCGGTCTACACAGTATCCCCATCATACATAACAGCTGTTCCAAAAACAAGCATCAGCGAGGTGCTGCACTGGCAGACCGCACCCCGTTCTGGGTCAGTCTTTTCAGTACCTGCTGACGAGGCCAGCCTCATGCTGCATTCAAATGGATGCCGGAACTTTTGCGACGGTACAGGGAGAAAAAAACTGCAAATAACATATACGTTGCTATGGCAATTGTCCTATAATACAGGCCTTTTCCAACATGGATAGGAAAAGGATGTTTGCGCTTGATATAGCTCTTTTATCTATGTTAGGAGACAAGGGAACAAAATGAATTTGCATTGTGCCACATCCGGTTTGGAATTCCGGTCAATATAACGGTAAAAAGTTAAATCATTTTTAATTTCACTGGCATGTGACGTCTGCCGTTGCAGTCCACAGCATTCTCTGCGATCCTAACCGGATTTTACTGTTGTGCTCTTGTCCCGATAAAATGTCAACCGGTTTACCGCCTACTGTTTCCCGGGATCCATGCGAACACAGCATTACCCATGCACATATAGAGCACCCTGCCCGTGCCTTCTATAGTGAGTCATAGTGAGATGCTTCATTTTACTTTGTAATAAGCTGCAGTGCCTGTTAGTCACATTATTTCCTAGAATCGATTTGAAACTGCATTTAGGGCTAAACATTCAAAATATGTTATAAAGTGGCTACTGTTGCCCTTGCATTGCATTGTGATTTAGATTTGTCAGGGTTTGTCTTATGGGGACTGCAGTTTGTGGGGGCTCCTTTAAAAAAGGGTGATGTTTAAGCGACGTCCTTTGAAGGTGGGATGAATAATTAACATGCCTTTTACCTTAGCCCTTAATGAGAGCTCTTGAATATTTCTCACAAATTGTCTCACTCGGCACTCCGCCCATAAATTGAACATGAGATGTGGCCGAAGCCACTCTTACTTAACCCGCCCGCCTCTTAATCTAACGCGTCGTCTGGGCAGTTACTCCTCCTTCAGTTACATCGTCATTAGCCTTCCATTTCACAATATGCTTTGTGAGATTGGCTGGCAATGTGAGCATCGCAGTGGCTGAAGGTACCAGCCAAGTTCGCTGTTTTTTTATGTCTTAGGCTGCCTAGCATTAGTTGGATTGATTCATTATCATTTCTGTCGGAGTTGCTCATTGGCCGACGGGTTTGGGCCTTTGATTCGCACTGGCAGGAGGAGGGGGCCCGGCGGAGGTTATGTAATTGGCCGTTGTGGGAGAGGGCCCCCCAAGTTGAGCTGAGAAGAATGCAGGTCAGCAAGCTGCAGCCAAACTCCAGGCCAGTTTCTCTGAGATCTTAAGCGCAATAATGGGGCTCTATGTGAGACAAACGCTACCAGTACATTGTACAGGAAATGGCGTGAAGGCGATTGAATAAATAATCAGTAAACTTTTCTGTCTAGAACTTTAGAACAGTATGCTTGAGTCGCATAGTACAAACATCACAGCAAGAATGCAATATAAAAAATATATGTATTTTTGTTTTGTTTTAAAAGCAGAGAGCTAGCCAACCACAAAGTAACATAACTAACAATAATGTACATGTCATGACAGAGAAAATGAAGAATCGCAGGGGAGGCTGCCCAAATGTTTTCTGGCAAGATGTTGCATATTAGTGGAGCCTGTAAATCAAAAGCTGTGCAGAACTTAGTCTGTTAGCTTTTTTTTTTTTTTGGACATGCACAAAATATCCTTCTCTGATGAGCTGAGAGAGACCTGTGGGTGACGGGTTGGTTTCTTCATGAGATACCCAGGACCTCAGGATGTGTCATTTTTGATAAATAAGAAAACCAATATTCTATGTTCAATTCAGCAAGCCAGAAACGACAGATGAAAAGTGTAGCTTGCCCGTGCCAAGACTCGACAGCGTAGTGTAATTAATACACTCTGTTTTGGTTTTTTCTGCACTGTGAGGGCTGAGAATCTTCCTGAAGCAACAACTCAAAAGTGTGTGTGTGTATGTGTGTCTGTGTGGCTGGGTGTGTGTTTGCGTGTCTGTGTGTGCGTGTGTGCCATTGCATCTTCTCCCAAATGGGAGAAATACTCTCATTATAACAGCCAAACAACTTGGTTTGAAATGTGCTTTGGGCTGTGAGCTGGTTTTCTCTGGTGACATCACAGCCTTTATTTAATAGGGCCCCTAGTGCTCCCTGTTGCTGCCTGTCTGTATGCTGCCCCATCAGGACCCTGGGCCTCACATGGCAGGGGGACTGAAGGCATAATCTGCTCTTCGCTGGTGGAGGAGGGGGGCGCTGGGGGTGACGCACCTCGAGGAGAAACGCCTCTCGCGGGGAACACTCTCAGCGACAACACCCGCTCGGCGCGAGCTGATTAATGCTAGTCTGTTGTGTGGGGTGTGTTTATGACATGTTCCATGTAGATACCGGTTCATGCTGGTTATGTTCTGTACACAGGAAGTTCCAGGTTGCAGCCACAATGCTTTCAAAATGCTTTAGAAATATGCAAAATGAATGCTCAGAAACATTTACGCAAAGATCTCGTTTAGAAAATGTAAGTGCGCGCTGCTTTAAGGACTGATATATTTAACTACAGTTGGCACAGCAAGCATGGTGTTGCCATGAGCTTTGCGTTATGTACGCTGTCCATCTAGATGCAGCAGAACGAAAGTAAAGGACTTTATGCTGTAAAGTTATGCTGTACTTTTTTGTATTTCTGCGCAGGGACATTTAAAATAAATTGATTGATTGTGTAATTTAAGAAAGGTTCTTGGAACCAGGCTGTAGTTGTCAGAGGAAGAACACAATTGAGTCACGAGAGCAGGAGAATAGACCCAGAGCTCTTAGGATGCTGAATAGTTTTGCCATCATTCTCATACTTGAATCCAGCACGCATTTCCCAGTGCAGTGACACACCCTAAGATGACCAGGTTCCGTATTGTTTTTTCCAGCCGTGGGGAGGGGGTCTTATTCATAATGTCACTTTATGTATTTATATTAATTGCTGGCTATGTAGCATTGAACATGGGGTGAAGGGTGTCCTTTGGCAACCTCAGTGAGTCTCGATACTGAGCTCAGTGCTGCCGCCCCCTACTGGTCTCTCTGTCTCCCAGAGCCTATGAAGCTGCTCATCACCCTGCTCTGTGATAGTTGTTCATTATGAATGTAAAGACTGGAATCAACCAGTAACTTTACGAAAATGCCTCATTGCCACCTGTGTTTCGCTCTCAGAATAGATCCCTCTAATGCCTCCTTTTTGTAATAACATTAAGGAAATCACTCTACACTGTACCCAGCTATATCAATGATAGTTTATGGATTAATAAAGCCTGTGATTAAGTGGTTCATTAAAAAGAAATGTAACGGCCTTACTATATTCAGTTACTGTGACTGTTTCTGACATCTGATCTAGCAGATGGATGTGAAAGTTTATCACAGTACTGAAGCGTCTCACACGTGCGGAGAGGTGTGGGTTTCGTCAGCTCACCGCTCTTCAGGCAGTGAGTAAGGGCAGGAAGTGTCTCTGACTCAGGCTGTGTGAGGTCACATGACCCTTGTGACATGTTATGGGCCAGATCCATTAGTTTCTGAACAGACTCAGACTTTTTTTTTTTCCCCAAGTACCTGTGAATAGATTTTTGACCCCATATTTAGATGTCCAACATGACAAGGTCATGCTGTTTGTAGCTGAAATGAAATGGTTTTTATAATGTCCTTTGGTTGTTTAGCTGTAGCACTAGTCTTTAGCTGTTGCACCACAGAGCATGAGCAGAGATGACACCATGTCTGCATTCTTTATATATTAAGTTGCAGCCACATGATTCACTGTTTGGAGGGCCAGGCGATTAGCATTAATGAGCTGGTGTACCTAATGAAATGGCAGTGAGCGTATGTATATTGGAATAGGTACATGGTGTAAAAAAATGTTATATTATTACTGACTATCACAGAGAAATTGATGTTGAATGTTGCCGAATATTTGGACTGTATTTAATAATTCATTTTACAGATTTCACTGTAAAAATGAATGCTGGGCTTAATGCATTCTTTGTTACTGCAGGCTTGACATTTTGTTTGCCCGAATGAAAGCCAAATAACACAGAAATGCTGGATAAACCTTTGTATGGGATACTTTCCCTTTTTGCGGTCTACAGTACCTGAGGGTATAGCTCTGGTCTTAAACTTTGAGCTGACATGAATAATGCATAAATAAGGAATCGGCAACAGCTGTATTGTGTTTAGTTTAAAATCACTTTTGGGAGATGTGTAATTCTTTCAGGTGGTTGATGTTCCCCTTTGCCCCCAGTATACCAGGCTATCTCTGAAATGATTCTATTAAATGTGTCAGTTCTAAAATACTTTTAGTTATTATTAATTGCGGTAAAAATTCTGAAGAATTCCTTTCGGCCTCTGGGTATGATTTTCTCACAACACAACACAACACTTGCACCTCTATTAGATCTGGGTGTTTCTCTCTGGGGGTCTCTCTGTGTTTGTGGGGGTTCCTATCTCACATAGCCACAGTGTTTCTCTGAGGGGTTTCGCTCTCAAAGTGTTTCTCTGTCGTTCTCTGCAAATCGAAGGAAACGCAGCGGGGACTCAGTGAAGACCCGTACCACTTGTGAATAGCCATGTTTATGTTCTTTCATCAAAAGAGAGGGGACATATCACTCCAGCATTTAGGCTAATATTAAGAAATGTCAGTGATAATTACAGGATGTTAGTTGAGAGAAGGCTGGTTTCAGTCATCATATTTGATACAGTAAAGATGGTAGGTCACAGGTTTGGTTATGCATCGATGCCACTTTTTAAATTTTTTTTTTTACCCCTACAGTGTATAAATCCAACCCTACAAGAAAACTGAAATTCTTTCATTAAAGCAATTATCTTATCAGTAATCTGGCCAAGGACCTTCTAAGAATGTTGTGATGGACTTGCAGTCACATTCCACCCTCTACTGGCCACACACAAAACCACAACCTTTGATGATGAGGGTTGTAGATGACATGTGCAGTGGAGGCATCATGTTTCTGAACCACTGGACTGTAGCTGGCGTAAATTATTTATTTGTTAAGAAATTGTCAGTGTGTAGCCAATTGCATATATGAGGCAGTTCTGGCTGAATTACTTGCATGCTGTATAAATTATATATAGGACGGAGAAGTCCCAAATTAAGTCTGGACTTGGTAATACGCTGTACTTATGCAACATCTATGCACACTCAATTATTATTTTCTATTCATGTTAATACTTAAACAAATACACAGATATACGAAAGTACGTCTGTTTTCTTCATCATGTTTAGTGTTTCATTCTAATATTTAATTGTGTTGTAGTATTACTGCTATTTTTCTGTGCTTTCAGATGTAGGTTAAATTAATCATCAGTCTTGATAAGGGTTGGAAAATGGGTCTTATGATACTGTGTTTGGTACATTAGCCTTCATTCCCTGTTATGCATTTTGCCTGAGGTGCTGTGTGTGTGCGTGCATGCGCGTGTGTGGGCGTGCGCGTGCGTGCGTGCGTGCTTGCGTCTTGTAAGCTTGGGTGCATATTATGAGAGAGATGATTGGCAGCTTGACCCATTCTTTGTAAATGGCAGCAGCCATGGAGTGGTGGGATAAACAGACTGCTGTCGTAAAAAGGAAATGCACGTACGCACGCACACACAATATTTGTTTAAGATTTACTGTTGCAGCTGTATTTGTAAAACCGTGTGCAGCAGCCGCAACAAAATCTCAAGCAGAAATCAAGTAGGAATTGGAACTGATCGAAATCAAGTGAAACACTTTTTCAAGGATTGTCCACCCCCCCCCCCCCCACTGTTTCACTGGCTGCAGCCTCTTAGCTTCACAGAAAAATCAGTTCACTGACTCCTCTGAACACGGCTCCTTCTCTGGGAACAGTTTTTACAGCAATGCAGATCTTTGCTGTGAGCGCACCAAATGAAATCTCATTTTAAGACATTAAAATTTATATTGAGATGGTCAGAACACCCTGATCGATGAAAGCTTAGCATGTGGTTCAGAGGGTGAACGGTGTAGCTCTGTGTGTGTGTATGATAATCACAGGAGCTCTTTTCATGTGCACCACCAGCTTCAGTGCCGACACACCCCAGGGGTCATTACTAATACAATTATGCTGGTCCTGCTTTTACCGCACGCTAATCTGCGCTACACTGCACTAGCCCTCGCCCTCTGTGCGCTGCGGGTCTTAGGGGTAATGAAGCACGCACAGCCTGAGCAGCGATTTTTTTTTCCCCTTTGCAAAGACCCTCCTGCTCGCCTGTCACCAGAAAGGATTTCATGTTATTCTAACACTGGAAATATTTGTTTGTGATTTCCATTCACATCTCCCAATCTCTGAGGAGCTCCTGTTTTCCACACACTGCACTGCGTGGTCCCTGAACGCAACGTGTCCCCACCCCACCCCGCGGTCTTCCTGAGGGCTTGCCCCCCCTCGGTATGCGGGCGACTGAAGCGCCGCCATAATCGAGAGCCGCCCTTACTGTCCCCCCCCCCCGCGCTGTCCGTACGTAGTGGCTGAGGGCACCTCCCGTTGGGGGGCCGACGTCATCGGCGTACTTATCGGGGTCCCCCTCGTTCAGCGCTGCCAATCGCTTCCTCACCTAAAACACCAACACCCCAGCCCCGCCCCATCTCCCTGCAGCGCCATCCAGCCAGGTGGAGTGTGGGCAGCCTGCCATCACTATCTGGGCTCCTGTCCAGGTCCCGCAGGCTGGCGCTCGTTTGGAGTCTCTCCGGTAGGCAGTGCCACCTCCGCTCTCCCAGAGTGCCTCTGAGCCGGGCGCACCCTGGCATTGCTTTGCTTCTCAGCCTTTTTGCCTTATTTTAACAAATTTTTATTGAAAATGGAGCAGTTGGATAATTAAAGACTGCTTGTAAGAGCAGTGACATTAAGAGGCACTTAATGCGTAGCTCTTAATGCGGTATGTTTAATAGATTACGTTTTCCGATCGAAAGGCACTCCCAGCCTCACCAATGGAAGCAAAGGGGGCCGCATTCATGAGCCAGCGTAGCGTTAGCGCCCTGAGTGCAGACTGAGCATGAAGGCTGGGCTCTGAGGGAGATTAGCGAGGCTTCCCCTGTACTGCTGGGGTCTGCTGCTGCTGCTGCTACTGCTGCTGCTGTCTGCTGGGGGTCTGCTGCTGCTGCTGCTACTGCTGCTACTGCTGCTGCTGGGGTCTGCTGCTGCTACTGCTGCTACTGCTGCTGCTGCTGCTGCTGCTACTACTGCTGCTGCTGGGGTCTGCTGCTGCTACTGCTGCACTGCGCTACGCTGCTGCTGCGTGGCCTGCAGCCTGGGACGCTGCTGCTGCAGACACGCTGGCCTACCGCCGCTCTGTATAATGCCTACTGCGCGACTGCTGGGGTAGACTGTGCCTGCTCAGGGTTGCGTACCGCCCGGCTTCTGTCCTGAGCAAGCCTAACCCTACTGCCTGGATGCATGCATGTAGCGCTGGCACTACAATGCAGTCCATTCTACCTTAATACTGCCATAGTACCCCTCCACCTGTCTTTCTGCTCTGTTGGGATTGGGGGAAGGGAGGTGGGTCATTGGGAATGGGGTTGTTTATATATTCATCATTTTAATGGGTGAAGTTTCTTCATCTGAATAAAGAGACATTGTATGTATGTGTGTTTGTGTGTGTGTGTGTGTGTGTGTGCGCGTATATGGATGTTTGTGTGTGTGCGTGCATGTGTGTGCCTGTGTTTGTCAGAGAGAACTTGAGTACAACACTGGGAGTCTAGGCTAGTGAAACGGAAAGAGAGAGAGAGAGAGGGAGAAAGAGCGAGCTTGTGAGCGAGAGAGTAGACGGGTAGAGAGAGAGAGAGGGAGGGAGAGAGAGCGTGAGTGAGTGAGGAAGGGGAGAGGGAGAGGGGGAACGGGAGCGGAGCATCATGGTTGTTTGACCGAGCGCGCGGCGGACTCTCAGCGTGGTGACCCTTCCCCGCGGAGCGAGAGCGGATGGAATGTCTCCTATCGCCACAAGGCCCGACTGCTTCTCCCCTATGCTGTGCCACTGCAAAGTCGCCTGCTCCCACAACACTCTGTCCTTAATGTTCGGATGCAAGGTAGGCTGCTGCTGCCTGAGCCTGCGCGTGTGAGTAACGGCATTCATACTGTGTGCGGCTGTGTCAGTGTAATTAGCTGTGGCGCTAGGAAGGAAAAGTCAGAGAGGTGTGTGTGTGTGTGTGGGAAAGAAACATGACTGCTGCTGAGAACAAAGTGGAACTCTTAATGCATTTCCAGGCTGATCATTATGCAGTGCAGGGTCTGTCTTGCTCTTGTCTCTCGAGTTATGTATATTTATCCAGCTGGAGTTCGGCTGTGTGAAACTCCGACTGGCTGTGGATGGCTGCTTTCATAGTGCATGAGAAGAGGAGGGTAGCCTCCCTCTAAAGCAGATGCTCAACCGCTGCCTCCTTCCCCGCGGTCTGTTCCGCCGGCTTCCCCTAATTACGTTTCGCCTTAAAGGTCACCGTTGCCGCGGCTGAGGCGGCGGATAACGCGGGCGCGGGTCTCCTTCAGTCACGCGGCGCTTTCGCGCTCCGCCGTCCGTCCCCCCTTCGATGGCGAGGCTCGGGGGAGAATTATCTGAAGTCTTGCGCAGCTGTCACCCTCATGGGGGCACGTTAACACAGTGATTCAGAACATATGGAAAACGGAATCATGCCAAGAAGAGGGAGGAACTCTCTTCAAAACCAGCCATTTTCATCACAGGAAACTGTCGCTGTTCAGGCTTCTAGTGTTTACCCAGTGATTCACACTTCCAAGACACAGCGAGACGTGTTGGATGATATTGCCTAACAGTTGATATGAGACTGTATGTCTTTCTCCCTCCCCTATACTAATCGTAAACCAGTTAGGTTCAATGTTACTTTTTGTGAATGCTTTTGATTTTCAAGTTGTGTTAATGTGTTCGCTTGTTGTTTTCAGTCACTTTCCACTGCTGTGTTGTGACTGTCTTTACATTTTAATATTTTAGAGTTCTCTTCAGTTTGCTATTTCTCTTAAGGCGTGTGTGGGAAATTATGAGGTCGGTCTGATTTCAGCTGATGCTGACTTTTTTGTGCCCTGTATTATTTTTTCTTGGCTGTGTGGTGAAGGAATCGCATTGCAGCTCTTTCCTGTGTCTGAGCTTTGCTGTGAACAAGGCACAGTGAATTTCAGCCCATGCTCTCACAGCAGCGGACTGGGAAATGGAAGTAGAGGAAGGAGAAAAGAAGGGAATGGGGACAGAGGGATGGAGGTGTACCTTAGACACTGATGTATCCCCACAGGCTGGTTCTAGGTCTAGATGGGTGTAATTCCAATGCAACCTCCAACCCCAAACACTCTCATTCTGTCTCTCTCTCTTTTGCAAACATTGCACACTCAATTCAGTTTAATCATTTGAAAAATATATGTACTGCAAAAACTTCAGTCATTGTGTAACAACTGGACAGTTAAAAGGACATAATATTAAAACAATACCTTTCTTGCTGCTTTACTCTCGCATGCACTCATGCGCGCACACACACATGCACACGCACGCACACACACATGCACACGCACGCACACACACATGGTCTGACATGCTTAGACTGTTTTCTGGGTCCCTGCAGAGTTCCGAACCCTTCCTGCTGACCCACCTCCCCCTCAACTACTGGGCTGGCAGCCGGTGGGGCAGGATTTGGCAAACCACTTGTTACTGTGGATGTTGTTTTGACATGGAAGGTCAAACCTCCATTTGAGTAAACATAATCTACAATCTACAAGATGTATTAATTTAGGATCATATTTGGTTGTTGCTGCAGAAATCTTTTGACTTATCAGTGCATTTAGCCACAGAAAGACCTGTGTGTGTGTGGGGATTAGTCAATTGTTTGTGAATGGGCATGTGTTTGTTTTAGTCTGTCTGTGTGTGGGTATAAGTCAATTTATGTGTGTGGATGAGTCTGTGTGTGTCTGGATTTTAGTTCATTTCTGGGGTTGAGTCTGTTTGTGTGTGGGGATGCGTCTGTGTGGGGTTGAGTCCATTCGTTTGGCTCTGCCTGTACTGTGGAGAAGTAGACAGTGGGGCTGCTGCGGCTGGGCCTTGCATGATGGGTATGTTGGGGAATGTAGGCACAGAAAAGGGGTCAGTGCACACAACCGGCAGGAGATTCCACACAGCTCTGCTCGGAGCCTAAGATTCGCCTGCAGCCATGCCACCTCGCATTCTTGTCTAGTCCCCCTTCAGCAGTGGAGTTGTAGTGAGCGGGGCTAGCACTGGGGAAAGCTCCTCCAAAGGTCCTGCACATGAGCTGCTAAACAGAGGAGCACAACTGGTGGGATCCCACAACCTCACAGGAGACCCCACGACCACACAGGAGATCATATTATACACAAACAGGAAGTTACTCCAGTAAGGTTCATGTTGTAAAAGGTACCCGAATTGAATCAATCTTGAGAGAGAAATATCAGTGATAGGTTTGTCATTTTTACCCATTTTGACAGTGTGGAAATGATTGCCATCACAATCACAATTTCCGTAAATTGCAGGTTCTGTACTTCTTAGTGTGGTGCCAGATCACGTCCTACTACCTCTTCAGGTGGTCCCACAACCGCACAAACACTCTACTGCACGAAAAAAGATGCAAGCAAGCGAATGAAATTACTCTGTCAAGCTTTATTGTTCTCCATGAAGGATATTCTCTGATTCCCAGCAGCGAACTGCTGTAATGCACGTTTTCTGACTTCACCGTTCTCTTGGGTTTGTTCCTCCCGGACCTGCATTCTCACGGTTCTATTATTCCACAGGCAAGGAGAATTTGGTACTGTATGCCCAAGGGCCATTTCAGGTGTTTGAAGAATTTTTTTTCCCAGAATGCACTTGGCTTGCGGGTTATCAGTGGCCCTCTTGCCAGGCTGTAAAAGGCTGGGGAGTTATACTCGCTGAGAAGTGCAACCTCACACAATGGCCATCATGCAAGGGTGACTGAAGACACAATTTCAGATTGTCCTGGAAGCGGCTCAGGAGAACTTGCTGCGCCACATTACTGGCTTGATTAGTTCTAAGAGGAGTCGATTGATTTTCTGCACAGATAGATGTAAATTTGCCCCCTGTGCCATTGTCACTGAGCGCAATCTTCCTTTCTTTGCAGTTTTCCACCCGTGAAAGCATGATCTGATTTGCTGGTAGACTGACTCTGGAGGGTGGAATTGTGGTGGGGGTGGATGGTCCAGTAGATTTTGCTCTCTCTGTTTCAGTATTTTTAATGGTTAATTCATTTTTATTTAGTTATCTTATACGTTATTATTATTTTTGAGTTATTTTAGGGTCACCAAGGTCTATTTCTTTTTTTATTTTATTTTATCGTACATGCCTTTGGAACAAAGACTAAATTCGCTCACCACGAGTTAGCGGCACCGACTTTTATTCGCAAGTTCATCTTGATATTTTTCACGGCTAAAACCTTAGAACAAATGTCAGTGAGTTGTAGCTCGTGAAAGGGGCATATGAACAGTTTATAACCTTTAGAACAACTGTCAGATTAGTTTTTGTCCTGGAGTTAGCATTAGTTCATCGTGGTTAAATTATACATTAGTGGACCGAACGGTATCATCTCCACATTTTTTATCAACAGTGCGGTGACTTCTCTTCACTGAGTTTATTTCTTGCATCTGTGCAGTGGTTGGCGATGGGACTACAGTGTATGCGTGTGTAATGAAGCTGGTGTTGTTAATTGTCATGATTAATTAAGTTCCGTTTGATTTCTTCATCACTTCATTTACAGCGTGGAGTCCGCTGTCTCTCTTCCTGCGCTGTCTAGTCTCACTTTTTGTCTTTTTGTTGCAACTGTAAACCTGGAAAGAAGCGCTAAAAATCGTGACTTCTTGCTCTGTGCGGCTTTTATAATAAAATGGAGTCATCTTTCTCCGGTGCTTTATCAAATGAGACCGCGGAGTTACATCTCTAACCATATCTTAGTTATCTGAACAGTAGAATTTGCAGCACGTGTTTTTTTTTTTTTACTCTTTAAGGATGAAGGATGCAGCGTGCTCGGCGATGACTCATTTCACGATCGGAAAGGCTCACGTTTCTCAAATGCCAGCCCTTGTTCTTATATATGCTGGGCAAAGGGGAGGGAATATAGAACACATCATCAAGACGCTGTGTTAAGCCTTCTTAAGGGTGTGTGACGACTAGGTTTCAGCCAAAAGTGGGACATATAGGCTACGCATCATTCACAGCACGTTTCCCCGTCCCTCACGTATTGGAACACGTTAATGAAGTCTGTGGGAGTGCGCAACATTATAGCTACAAAAATCGCAGCGTTCCATTTAAATCGTATACAATTGCTGTCACGCATTAGGTTGATGCAAGAAGTTTAATCAGAGCCGCAGTCACAGCGGTGTGTAGAAACGGAAGCTTTCATTCTAGTTTTCATGGCAGCTATATCTGTCAGCTGTCGAGTCGCACAATGTAGTCGTTACACATTCTCCGTTGTAAATTGGAGCGAGCCAGGAGCGTAATGATCGACTCAGCCAGCAGCGATCCGTTTCCCTCCATACCTGCTCGGAAACGTACAGTGTGGGTGCGCCTGTGGATATATGCGTCTTGTCAAATTAGCGACTCACTCCTGTTCTCCCGCTCCTCTTTTTGACAACGGCCCTTTCTTCTTCCCCGCTCTCTCACCCTATTTGCTGCTATCCATCAGTGTTTATCTCCGGTTTATTCTGGAGTTCCCTATTTGACAGGGTTGCAAACAAGCAAGGGGAGAAGATGCAGTCGGATTGGGAGAACAGAATTCTTTCGATCCCTGCATTACATGAAAAGGAGTCGGGCTGAAAATGAATTTATGCCCTTCTGCAAATAAGTGGTGTTGGGGCTCTGCAATGGCTCAATCACCAAAAGCTCCTGGCTTGGAAAGAGGCATTTAACGGGCACCCAGCCTGCAGGATTTGAACCGGGGCAATGTCATTAGTCAGCTGTCACTGTGTAGTCATAATTGGCAAAGGTCGGGTGCTTAATTCTGACGGGGTTTCTCCGGATGTCTTTATATTCGTTTCTCCCATGAAGACACCAGGTGGCCGTAGGGGGACAATTGTTGTCGGTGAGAAATGTCTCTCCTGGTTTGCGCTAGGTTTTTTTCAAGTTCTGCGTGACCTGTACTGTATACAACGGTCCCTGGCTAAAAGATGAGCGCGCACTTCTACAATGCTGTCGTCCTCAAGTGGGCGCGAGTGGCATTGTGGCGATTCGAGAGGCACAGAAAACAAGTGGCAATTATTGTTTTCCAAAAAAAAAAAAAAAAGATTAGCAAATGCCATGCACGGCCTTTGGCTTGCAGCGAGAGGAATGCAGCATTTACTCTCATCAAATGTGAAAGCCTTTGTTACCTCTGTGTTCTGAATGAAGAGGCAGATTACTGTAGAAGTCGATGAAACTTGAGCTTGACTGACAGACAGATTGGTGGGCCGGCCGTTTAGTGTCCCTGCTTTACAAGGGCTGGGAACGAAGTGTCCCCTGCTCCCTTTTAATGCAAGGTGCTGACCTTAATAACTGTCTCTTAAGTAAGATCCGTAACACGAAAGTGTGCTGGGCTATGTGCGAAAAGTGTCATGGACTTTGCATTTATTTATCACTGATGTCAGGATCTATAAAGCCGCTTATGGTGAAGTGAGGTAAGCTTGACCCAAGCCACTACCGATTTATACTGCCCACCAGGGTGTGCTAAAGTGAATGGGGGCACTTTGATGGAATCATTGCGTTTCTTGTAAATGACAGGTCGAAGCATGACTCAGTGGTTGCCGGTGCGTTTGTGGGCAATCGCTGTCTGTCCTTTAGGAATATCATTGCTGTGCTTTGCACTATTGGTTTTGCATCACTGGACTGGAGAACAAATCACCGTTGATTTTTACCTTTAAGCGAAGAGCTGCTATATTGCTCTGTACAGTATTCTGTATTACAGCAGAGATCTTTTCCTGTATTTGATTAAGAACCAAGTAAATGGGAAACCAGGCTTTTGTGCAACTCCAGTGGTATTCAGCCCTGTTTCAGGTTGCATTACCCAATGCCCAGGTATGCAGGCTCACAAAGTTAATACACTAATCTTATGGCAGTTTACAGTGTGCCAACCAAGCAATGGTGTATTTGTGTCAGCGGACCCTGTTTTACCCTGTTTTATATCATTTCCAAGGCAAGTTTGAGAAATATGAATATCGGGCACAAATATAGTACCGGTGCTGAAGAACAGATTGATTGACAGCTGTCAAGCGCCTCGGCCGCGGTCCGTCACAGGTGGCGGCGGTGCTGCGGGGGGCTGCGCGCTGTGCGGGCGAGACGCCAGCGGCGGGCGCGGGCCGCGCCAGGGTGGCCGGGTGTGCCCGTTTCAGCCCCAGGTGAGGCGGGCCCGTCTCAGCTTTTTATCTGATAGCCTCGCGCGCGGCGTGCCAAGCGCAGACAGTGCGCACTGCCCTGGGTGAGGTCCCGTGATTATAATCACATCTGCCCTGCATAATGAGAACAGGGCTCTTACGGCATGGTGAGCGATCACAGCGGCTGTTTTCCCCGTATGAAACCGGGCCGACGCAAGACGTCCAACCCCCCCTGCCATCCAGCTGTGGGTACAAAGCCAGGAAGCTGCCCCCCTATGTAGCAGCACACTGTCATAGGAACACACCTGCATGCAGTCCACCCTCTCTAATGCGGTTCAGTGTTTTAATAAGAGAGGGAAAGCGATCCGAACACACGCTACTGCTCTGTCACCGGCTGCTTTCAGTGCAGCCTGGTGGATTGGAAAGCTGACTGCATTCGAGCCCTAACCCAGATCTGAAGTGTTTTCGCCAGCAGGCGACTTGTTTAATAATGTTTTTTTTTCCAAAAGGATTATGCATCCACTATAATGGCAGCTCCACCTTTATGCACAGTGAGGTTCTTCTGTGAGTTTTACGTGCAGTTTTCACCACATCAAGCTGTGCAGGTCCGCCGTCCCTGTGTTTTCATTTCCTGTAAATGCGCCTGAAAGGAGGAGTTCACAGGAAGCCTGTCTTGTTCTTCCTGCTTTTGTATTTTTAGCTTGGCTCTGTGGCTTTCAGGAGCCAGGGTGTTATCTGTGCAATTAGCACCGAGCTGTGAGTGCAGCAGCGAGTGCAGGTGAATGGGGATGATGGGAAGGAAGCGCAGAGCAGAGTCTGTACGCTGCAATTAGGTACTGCTGGGAAAGCTTCAGCGCGCCCGTGACATAGTTCTACTGAGGTCGCCTTTTTGCGAGTGTGTGTGTGTGTTGCATAACAGGGCGGCCGTGTGTAGTTCGTATACATGTAATTGTTTGTCGTGTGTGCGGCGGCACTCATTGTGATGATGTGTGTGTATGTACAGTACCTACATGTGTGCGGGCACGTGTGTATGTGTGTGTATGTACAGTACCTACATGTGTGCGGGCACGTGTGTGTGCTGTGTCTGAGACGGCTGTTTTTTCCCGGGCTGAGGCGGCGTCTTGCGCTCAGACCCTGCTGTCATACACGCTGCCCTGAGAGCTCCACACTGCAGCAGACCGCACACTGCATGTGAGGGACCGCTGTCCTTCCCCCCCCGTCAGACCGCACTGTCCTGGCGCAGGAGTCACGCCCAAACCCCTCTGCCCCGCCCCATCCTACCCCGACACGCCCGGCCACGCGTGACCGACATGTAGAAATCATACTGACGGACACACTCCCGCTGAACAGGCAAGAGCTCAGCCGAGTCGCTGTTACCCGGGCAGCTGCTTGTCATCGCGTACTGGAAGTACCTGACCTCTGACCTGGAAGCAGAGGCTGGAAGCCTGTTCCCGCTGACTGGGCGGGGCTAGCAAAAATAGACGAGCGGATTGCGCATCGCCTCACGGTTCACGTGCTAATTGTCAGCGTGCGGCGTCGAGGAATCTGGGAGATTAGCTTTCACGCTTCAGAGCGTTTCCCTGCATGGGCACATACTGTATGTACGGATCTGTCTGAAATACGAAGGCGCTCGATGTGGGCCAGCGAAAACGGACAATAAGATGCGACGTATTCCTTTCCTGAAGTACTGGTATGTAGCGGGAAGCAAAAGGGAGGTAGGGAGGTGCTGGTGATGCTTCATATGCTTCATATGGTCTTTAGGTAAATGGTAAGCTTAGAGGTGCTGAATGGCCTGGTCTCGTCATTGTGTGTTCTTATGTTCTTATCTTCAGTGGTCTGGTTCATGTGAGTTCACAAGTCTTTGACCCGTTAGGAGACGCTTTATTTCCTTGAGTCTGAAATTCAGCGGAATAGCTGAGTAACAGACTCACTGCACTAATTGTAATGGTGCTGCACACACTTAAGGCTGTCACTATTATATGAAATCCAGTAATCAGGTTGTTAACCAAAATGTCTTTTGAAAGAAGCCTCAGCAATGTTCCGAAGTGAGAACTGGTGTACAGTGAGAATAGAAATAAGAGAAAAGTGATGTCCCTCTTGTGGCCTAATTTAGGCATTACATGGGAACATTTTACTGTATTTTACCATTAAACGATTATCTTTAAACCTATGCAGTCAGTTTTTTAAGTGCTTGCTGGGCTGTTTTTTAATCTGTTTATTCTCTAAATGTAGCCTGTGGGATATTGTATTAAATGTATTTTGACATAAAATGTTTTGGGTTTTGCACTGTCTTTGTCATTAGAGCACCCACTTGTGGCTAGTGTAGGTATAACTCTGGAGTGTTATCTCCAGTGCTGCTAAATGCAGTTGGACAATTTCCATGTGTAACTTCAGAAAGGTGCTAAGTCAGACTTTCTGGCTGTTTTTGGATATATATTTTACTGGACAGTTACTCTTCTCTGATATGTTAGTCCTGACAATTTTTCTCTTCACGAAACACAAGAAAAACAAGTTCCACTTCCTGTGTCAGCTTAGCATTGCGTAAGTCAGTTACTGGAGTAACCATGGAGTAAATTTTTTTTGAAAGCTCCTCCTGACTGTGATGCCCATGTCTGTCTCATGTGATTGTGAACGCGTTGTGGAAGTGCGTTTCTGTGTTTCGGCTGGGTGTCGTGGTTTGTCTGTGTAGATGTGCTTGCACGAGCTTCGAAATAGCCGCTGGGTTTGAGATTACTGCCGTGGGTCAGCGTCTGCCCCCCCCCATCATACCCCAGCCCTGCCGCTGTGGGGTCTCTGTGGGTCTCTCTCTCCTCCCACCATCAGTGTGGTCACCGTGGAAACGTCTCTCTGTCCACAGAACAGGCCGGCCGCCGTGCAGGGGTCCCCACCCGCCACCCAGCCCCCGGCATGTATGAACCCCGCCCTGATGAGCGCACCCTGGGTGAGAGAGGGGCCGGTCGCCCCGCCCCATGCCATCTACGCCCCGCCCCCCCCCGGGCAGCTTAATCCGCCTCATTGCACGCCACAACCATTCCGTTCTGCTTCCACCAATCACAGGCCGGTCACTGAGAAGAGCGGTCAAACCCGTATTTAGCGTTGTGTCTCAAAAGTCTACGGTGACGCTAAGATTGATTTGGATTGGTCGCATGTACTGAGGATCATAAAAGCCTTTGGATGTGTGTGTGAAGTGCATTTCCCTGATGTTTCTCTATTGACTTTTTTATTGAATTTGTGGGGAAAAAAATGTTATAGCTGCATATAGGCCTCCATGTTAGAATATAAAACCGATTATCTACCGACATATCTATTGGGCAACAACTGATGATCGTTAACGTCTGAGAACATTTTCAGAGAACAGCCCCCGGTGCCCTTTAGGTCATGTAATCCACTTTGACATGTCTGGAGCCAGAATCTTCCATTTGTTAACGTCTGTGAGTAAGCTGTGCTGTGCTTCGAATCGATGTAAATCAGAGCAGAGCATTAAGGCTAAATCCACAGTCCTGGCTTCACTGGCGCTGTTTCAAGAGGATTGAACAGCGTTGACCTAAAAATAAGCGTCTGCGCAATCTGCGCATCTTTCGCAGAGATGCGGCAGGCCAGTGCGTCTCACGCACACACAGAAGTACGTTACTGTCTCTAGCAGCAGGTGGACAGTCACACGCGTAGAACCACTTAAAAAAGCAAAGCGGTAAGCGCTGTGTGTTTTATTCCCTAGGCCTAGGGGGTGTGTTGGAGCTGCAGTGGTTAGTTTTCATGTATCAGGAGAGAAATACAGCTCTGAGCACCCCCTCCACCCCCACACTATGTCATCTGCACTGACATTTCTCCTCTTGCCATCATCTGTCGCTGGAGGGCAATAGATTCCTGCAGATCTCTGCGCACAGTTCTGTTGGATAAGCTATAACACACACAGAGATCCACATACACGTACACACACACAAACACAGGCACGCACACAAACAAACACACAGATAACCCCCCCACCCACACACACACACACACACACACACATACACCATCCCCCACACACACATCACACACACCACCTCAACCCTTCACACCGACACAACATAACCCTTCCCCAAGCACAGACCCACACACACATTTAATGCATTCTATGAACATATTAAGAGAGAGAATATTTATTAATTTCAGAAGCTCTAAATATTTAGGGAGGGGGAATATGTGTGCCATTATTCTAACATCATTTTCTGACTCCATTGTGACATGGAAAAACATCACCCATTATCATTGCTATGCTGCATCTCTGCAAAAAGCAGCAGGTCACATTGTCACTGATGGTAAAATGATCAGAATTGTTTTGTATGTCATTTATGATGGAAATTAACATTCTATTTTTCTATAGGTTATGTGGAGATTTATATTAGACATGATATAACATTATATATAGGGGTCATATACATTGTGCCACTGTTAGATTACTGTGTAGTTAGAGATTTTATGACCTTAATGTGCTGCTAGAGTAACCATGTCCTTTTTTCCTGGTGGGTGTTTGCAGCCCATAAGCACTGCTGTAAGAAGATAAATGGCCTGTCTCTTCTGTAAAAGGGGAAAGTGACACTCTGGGATTCGTTGGGTGGGGGGTGTGTGTCAGAGATTGCAGTCTTTCTGATTGGCTCGTCTGCATTTTCCTCCTGCCCCCTCGAGCAGTACAGGTACCAGGATGAAGACTCGCCTCCGCAGGATCTTGGCTTCCCCCGTCTGACCAATGAGGTTCGGGCGCCGGAGCTGGTGCACGTGTCGGAGAAGAACCTCTCGGAGATCGAGAACGTCCACGGCTACGTATCCCACTCGCACATCTCCCCGCTCAAGGTCAGTGAGCGCACCCAGGGGCGGGGCCATGGGCGGGGCCATGGGGCGGGGCTATGGTGTGACTGTTACATGGGGTCCTCCTCTCCCCCTGTGCAAAGTGGTGCGTCTCTGTCTGTCTGTCTCTCTGTCTCTTTCGTTTGTCCATCCCTCTCTCTTTCATGCTTGCTAAGCCATCGTTTCTCCACCTCGAGTCTCCGTAAAGCCTCTGTTAGCCGGTCGCGTATGGCGTCCGCCTGCTGCCGCAGCGAACGGGCATGTTTCCACGGGAGCAGAGGATGTCTTTGATAGGCCGTTCCGTCGTCCGTTCGGAATGGATGAGCGGGGGGTAGGTCGCGGTAGCACGTTTGCTCTCCCCTGGCGTTTGAGGCAGCCGCATGCACCCAGCGACAATATCCACAGGTACACAAACCTGCTATGCTGCACAGTCCTGAGAATAAGGCTGTGTAGGCCAGGGGGGTATTCCACAAAGCAGGATCACTGAGTTAGCTGGATAATAGTGCAGAGTAAAACCCGGAGCTCTTTTTAATTTAGTCCATATTCCAGATTTTGGAGGGTTCTGGCTTTTTCTCAGTGCAGTTGTTCCAGCTAACTCCTGCTTCATGACACAGGGCCCAGGTGAGAATACTGCTGCAGGTAAATATGCATACTGAGCCAGAATACTGAGCCAGCTTTTTTTTGTGAACTTGGGAGGGGTCACCTGCTAAAACCATTGTGCTCTCTTGCCAGACCAGACTGGGTTTCCAAAATCTGTGCTTCATCACAATGAGAATTGAGTGACCTCACAGCATCAGTTGCTATGGTGATGCTGTAGCATTAGCCCCTAATTCTGGTATTATCATACTCCTCAGGCAGCTATCAAATCAGACTGAACCTCAAACAAATCATTCTGGCTGACTAGTAAGCTTGATACACGAGCAGATACTTATTTCACCTATTGCATTTAGCTTTTACAAACATTTATTCAGATTAATCACGTATTGCAATATACAGTTAAGACTGTATATATAAGGTTTAGGTAAGTGGGAACAAAAAAAGGTTATATTCTAAACAGAAGTAACTATTATAAGTGAATGAATAGTCTAGCTATTCATTGAAAACAGGTGCATGCATTTTCTTGTTCAGTAGGGTGTTGGATAATAGCCCCACGCTCATATCTGCTATCTTTGCTTGTGGGCTAGGGTGTGACGTGCTTCTCTTGAGAGCGCTTGCTTGTTTATGCTCTCCCACATCGACTGTGGACTGAGAGTGCAGCTTAATGTGGGGTTGCTAGCATATGATTTTTGTAGTAAACCTCTGGATCGCGACTGTCTTGAATTATGGGTCTTGTACCCCCTCCCATAAGCCTAGTCTGAGTTGCTACACATATGCGATCTATGCACTTGGACAGTAAATGTAGACAATACAATGTTTTTCAGGGATGGGTTATGGCACACCATTAAGTGCAGGATTGCTGATGAGATGTAAAAGTTTTCTCTCTAATAAAAGAAACGCAAACCACCTGGTAACGCAGCTGTGCTTGCTTGCTTGCTCGTTTGCATGCTTTTGGAGTCGTCACTTGAGATTGCATGTTTTCCTGTCAAGTCAGTGTTTTGTTCTGCCATTTTTGGATGTACGGTTAATGTTTTAAGGTTACTTAAATGATTGTTTTGATTGTGATTCACGTTGGATTGCGGTTTCCCAGCTCTGAGGTAATGCAGTAGATCACCACTAGGTGGAGCCTGGTCCTCAGGTTAAATTAATTGCAGCGTTAACTCTGCATACTATTTGTCTGTATATGAATACATACCTCACATGGAGTATTTTTGTTCCTAATGCATGCTCTTTGAGTTGTTTCATAATAATTCTTGAATGTTTCAAAATCAGGGGGAAGAAATTGCCTTATTTTAGTCATATTTTAGCTCCTAAGGTTATAGTCAGTCTATGTTGTGTGTGTATATATATATATATCCATAATTTTAAAATAAAAATGTATGTTATTGGAGTTTGCATGAGTTTGTCATGAGTAAATTTTGAGAATGAGATTGATGTGTCTGTCACTGGATCTTCTGAGCACGGAATCAGGAAAGTTGTCTTTTCGGTATGCGTTCGTTGCAAGGATATGTATAGCACTGCATAGGTCTGAAATTAAACCACACTCCTTTTTTTCAGTGCTCTGGGATAACAAATTGCACAGCCAGCACCTGGATGCTGCATAATTTAATGGAAATGGTGCTAATTCCCTGGGAAATCTGTAGTAGCTGATAACCACATGCACATATATGAACAGCTTTGTGTGAAAACAGCTGAAGGAGGTTATTTTTGAGTGGTCCTGTAAGACTGTCATATTCACTAAATAAATGATGTTCTTTAAAGAAAGGCAGTATGGCAAGATTTTACAGTAAACTGGTATCTAATGAGACACTCCGCACAGGATAATTGAAAAATTGCTACTGTTGCTAACTCTTGTTTCCAGCATGTGAATTAGAGTAACAGTAATTTAAGCAGATGGTCAAACTTCCACAAATAAGCATTTATTGTTTCAGAGATTACCACAATTACTATTCTTCGTATGTGCCCAGTTAGCTGACGAGCATTTCATAAGAATAATGTAATTCATTTTTATTCAACTGTAGCTACTCAGCTGTGTAATTAATTGGTGAAATTTTGAGCTGCACGCTAAATAGCAAGTAAGCTATTGTAAACAGTCGGAGCGTAATAAAAATTGATTTGAGTGTGGGTAGTGGAAACTGTCAAATTTTAGACAGGATGGTTTTAACAAGGCATTGGGTGAATATCTGACAGTTGGAAAGTTAGGTGCATCAGGACAGCAAATGTTCACAGTGACTGAAAAATAAAAGTCGCTTAAGTTCCCCTGTCAGTGGGTGTGCTAACATGAGCTGGCTGTGTTCAGTATGGTAGGTCTTAAAGTAGGTCCCCTGTTGGTAAAAACAGACGGTGGCTAAACATACAGCACTAGGCGTGGGATTTGCATTGCAAAACTGCGACTGCCACACTAATCCACACCTGCGGACTTCAGGTGTTGCGTTCCTGCCAAATTGGGGGGGCATCCATATTGTTTACCTGCTCGAAGCCCAGTTGGCTGTGTTTCAAGCTCAGTAGGAAAAGAGCTACAGCACACTGACTTTCGCACAGCTGACAGTTGGATAGCACTTAAGTGACACTCTTTCCTCACATCACAATCTTGACAGCACTTTTGTGGACTGTTCTGGAAGGGTGAGAACAGTCACTTTGACGCAGAATTCAGCGCTGTCTCTGTGAAGGCTTGATGGAGATGACAGGAATACACAAGCTCGATTCCAGTTTTTTTTTTCTCCCAGGGCGCTGAGGCACATGACGAATGCCGACCATTTGTTGCAACGTTGTCGTCCACAGTATATCCGAGTTCTTTTTTAGTATCAGAAATAAAGCCCTTTGCTAGCTGTCGACTCGCCTCTGCTCACATTCCCAAGAACAACCTTCAGGGGACAGGGTCCTTTTGGATTTTAAAAAATAGCTTTCTCATTTGTTGTAGACATGCATAGACAACGGCATGTTACTGAATTAGTTATATCTGCTCATTGCCTAATTTCCTAACGCACTAAAACCTGTGAGTGTTTCTGGATTGCTGGAAACGCATGTCATAAATGAATGGACTCCACAGCAGGGGCAATGCGTCACATACGTCACATACAGTTTGTGCAGTTCTGCTTACCTATCTGGCACTAAACTGCAGAGAAAATGAAAATGCAGCATCGATGCCAAAGTGAGCGAATGCCGCTTTGGCGTTGTGGAGAAGGGTGCGAAAACATCTTTCGATGCCGTGCACGTGTTCTGTGAGCGACTACGATTGGCGAGGGCAGGGGAACTACAAAAAGATTGTTTGGCTCGTCCCCACAGTGTCACATGGGCACTCATCTGCTTATAGTGGTAACGGTAAGGGTTTGCATCCAATTACCAGGCAGCCCTTGATGCCTGCATTGAACAGGGCAGAAGCTTCAGAGGCTACCCTTGCTAACTAGTTTCTTATCATAGCATCTGTGCGCTAGCCACGTTCCTATAAGTGTATAATGGCTAGCGACGTTCCTGCAGGGTTACACTGTTGCTATAGCTCGCTGTGTTCATCCAGGGGTGCGGCATCGCTTGTCAGTCCTCCTGCTGCACGCTGGGCGGTTCTTAGAGGCTCTTCCTCATCCTCGCTATGGAGGAAGTCCAGACTCTTCCCCTCACACCCCACCCCCACCACCACCACCACCCACCTCTCTTGCCCCCAGCCTTCATGGCGCATGCAGTGTGACTGGGACCTCATTCAAATGTTCCTTTTTTACAAGTGATTATTTTCACCATATTCTGCACCATCATCCAGGTAAACCCGCTAGTGATTCTGTGTCTTATCTCTCACCTGCAGCCTGCGCTGGTTACCCGTTTTGATCTTACATACCCGGGTCTGACTGCAGCAAGCTACCTGGCAAGTGGGACTTTTATTTTGGCAATTATTTTCCAGTGTTCTGACGGGAGCCGGTAATGTTTGGAGATTTGTTTAATTGGGTTCTAACTGTGTTTGTGCTGATACACTGCTGTTATGGAGATGAATGGAGGACTGTGTGTTCTAGTTATGTGAGTATGCCGTCTGATTTATTCTTGCCAAAAACCTTGTGTCTCACTTTCCAATCCCTCCAGTTCACCTTTAAAATGCTAATCTGTGTGTAATTCATCTTTGGGCCGTGTTCTGAATTTCGTGGATTACAATGCTACATTATGTATTAGTTATGCTTTTAGTGAGTGGTATTTCATGTGGAAAGGCACAATTTTTCCAAATGACAGCTATATTTTACTGAAAAATGGAAATTTGGTAATTGGTAATTTGCTAATGGCTCTGCCGCTCCACTAATTTGGAGGATAAGTTACTCAGCAGAGAGAAGCCTTGTTAATAAGCCTTCTTGTGTTGACTGATTCTGAAATGTGTGACACGGCTTATGATTTGATCTGTTTTGTGCCTTATTTTGCTTTGATTTTCTTTTTCCTGAGAAAAACCAAAGATGGTTGATAATATGGGTATTATATCTGTGAAACATGTAGGTTTAGAGATAATACGTTTGCCCAATATGTTGATCGCGATCGACGTGTTGATCACAGAGGCCATGCTGGTAGATTGCGTGTCATTTTTAAAAAAAGCATCGGTTATAATTCAGATTTCTGCCATTTTCATCCCTTTTCCCTATGGCCTGACAGACAGTTGCACTTGTTTGACATAAAATGTAGCCTTTGTTACACTAAGGATGCCCATGCGTGTTCTAAACACGATTATGCACTCAAAATTTCATGGTATGGTCACATAAATGTCCAATATCATATAATAATAACATAATAACTTTGCAATTGCATTTTGTATGGGGCTGAGCAGTCATGAGGGTGATACAGTCAAATGGTCACCCCCACGGTCCGTTTTAGGCAGGGAAGTTCGCTTTCCATATCCAAAAGAAAATGGTGTCAAACTGTGATTTTGTCCAGACATGATACTGGTCTAATGATTTCACTCTTATGCCCATACAGGCTTCTGTACGAACATGTGTGGGCACCCCTGGTCAAAACAGTGTTGCAAACGAGGCCACAGTGTTGATTAATCCATGGGAGAATTGACTGAATTCGCTGCTTGTATGACGTAGAATATTTCACAGCAGTATTCATCAACATTGATCTGGTTCCTTATTGAGAGTGTACAGTGTGAGTTGTGGCAGACGCCGTAGTGTTGCTGTTGCTGCAGGAGAGAGCTTGGCCTTGCTTCTGAAACGGCTGTATTGTGAAGCCTCTAAGGCCCTTCTCAGGACGGGCGACACGATCATCTCATTTATTGTGGCTGTGTGCAGTTGGAGGATCAGAGCTACGGACACCAGCGGCAACAGTGAGGAGCAGAAGGGAGGGGCTCTGCGTTGGCACGGTACCCATGCACCCGCCCACGCCCCCTCCCTCACCTGCCTGCTCTTTCCCCAAAAAAGGGAGCCACGCATCGCGGCTGAGTCCCAGCTCCCTATTCAGCCGGCCCTCACCGCCTCAAACCTCCTCCTCCCTCCTTGCCCAGCCTTCACACATTCTCTCTCTCTCTGGCTCTTTCTGTAACTCTCTCTCTCTCTCTCTCTCTCTCTCTCTCTCATGCTTTCTCGCTCTCTCTCTCTGATTAAATAAATATCGACTTTTCCTCTGAATGCAATTTCCAGCTTTCACAGGGCTTTGACTGGAGAGGGAAATCTTTTATGCTGAGTGAAAGAAGTATGGCGAGAGCGTAAAAAAAAAGTTTCATTCCATTATATGTGAATAATGCGCTGGCTGTTGCCTGCGAAACGCTATTTTCCAATTTGTTTCTTGGCCTTGGGTCTTAAAATGAAAAATAGCTTTAATACAGCGTTGAAACTCTGCGGCCAATGAGAGAGCCCCCTTCGCGTTGAACGCGCGGCGAGGGGCGGCGGACGTCGGCACGAGGCGCGCCCCGGATCTAAGCGCCGGGAAAGCCGCGAACGGAGCGCGATTGATCCCTCCGTGTCGGGGCGTCGATCTGTCGTCCCCCGCCCCGATTATATCGTCAAATAAAAACGCGTGTAGCCGCGCGGAGACGATCAGGCCAGCGTCAGTCAGCCGCCCAGAGCCACTTAAGCGATGCGTGTTTCTGTCTGTAAGCTCGGACACAGCCGGTGACGGGTGCTCATCAGAGAAATCGCTTTTAAATGCGAGGCGCAGATTTCATTATGAGTCATTCCTCCGGGGGAAACGTTGAGTGTGCGGAAATGTGCTTGTGTTTCTGTCTGAACCCTTCCCCAGAGACGATTGCCTCAGAGTTTTTGTTTTCTCTCAGTACGAGGCGCTAGCTTTGCTGCTAATGGGCCTCTGGCTTCTCCTGTGTCTGTGTGGGTGAGGGGATGGAGGGAGCAAGGGTGGCCATTTACTGTGGAAACACTGGACTTTTTAGGGTCCCTGTACTTCAGCACATATCAATATACATAAAGGCAGTTAGTAGATCTGTAGATATATAATGTGATTTCACCTGGAGATTCATTTAAGGTGATCTTCGGGAATGTGGTGGATGGGGAATGTTCCCTTGGGCTGAAACGATGATCTCTAGTCTTGACGAAATGGCCTTATTGTAACTCCACAAATTAATATTGTGTGTAACAGTCCCTATAAAATTCATTTTATTCATGCTTCAGTTGTAGCCCAAAAAAACTGATGGCATTCTCTTGAAAAGAGCAGAGATAAAGTTTAATCAAGAGTGCTAATGGTAATATTAGTAGACGACTGAAAATCGGCTTTTAATTTTTGAAATTGGCTTGCTAATTGATTTCTTCCCCTTTTGTTTTGCTTGAGCCCGCTGTAACTAAAATCATAGATCCTGGCCTTCAAGCAAAAGCTTAATGATATTGCCTCAAGTCGCTTTTAATAGAAAATAACTCATTAATCTGTTAGAAGGCATATTTTGAGGGTACTCAGGTGTCATACAAACGCATAGTCGTTTAGAAACTGTTGTGAGGATTCTGTACGCGTGGCAGCTGGAGGCACGGATCATGGCTTCCCTCTGCACTCCGAGCTCATGAGGGCCGTCCTGTTGTTGCTGAATCCCAGTGACAGTGATTTGGGTCACGGCCTCTGTCTGGTAGGCAAGCAGAGAAGCATTTTTTTTTGGTTGGTTTGGTTTTTTTTTTCCTTAAGTAACAGGTTGACTAGGGCAGGCAGTGATGTCAGTCGGAGCTCATTGCACAAATGTCCAGTTCCACCTGACAGATTGATTGACAGGAGAGAGGAGTGGCGTTAATCGCTGTTTTAATAGCGATGGCTTACTGGGCCTGTCTCTTCACCCAGAACCTGGCTTTAGGGCACTGCGCTCTGCAGTCAAGGCTCACATTCAGAGGCTTTTCAGAACCTGCACATGGAGTTTTAAAAAAAATGGTGAATAAGCAGTGCTTAAAGATGCCATGACCCTAAGGAGCTGCTGTCTAAGAAGGGGGTGGGGGCGGGCACAAAAATGCTCTTCCTTTCCATTTTAGAGAAACCAGTGTTAGCACATTCTGGTTCATGTTCCTTCGAAAATGCTGCATTATGTGTTAGTATTAGATAACAAACTACTGTTTATGGTCATACAATTTGGTTGGAATTTTGAAAATTGTTGTGCTGCTGTGATATCCAGACCTTTAAGCCATCTAGATTAGAGGTTGTCAACCCACTACCATTGAGACAATTTCTGTACTGTTTGAACCCTTTATTGCAAAGGTACAGCAGTTGACTGTGTGTCCAAGGTAAAAATGGCAGGACCATTTAGTATAAGAAATTACCCTGCCACATATATAGACCATATGGTAAAATGCTGTGACTTTGTTAATGATCTTGTGCCTCGATGAACTCAAATCCATACTCGGCTCTATACGTCCGGGTATAGTGACCTGTGCTGATGCATAGATCTCTCTGCACTGCACACAAGCATAGTCTTAATTTAGCACCCCTGGTGGAACCTGGGGGGCAGGGAAATGTGCCCCCCCCCACCACCCTTATAGATAACTGATAAATCAGATCAGAAATCAGCTGTTCCTATCCATTACAGATTCAGTATAGTGCACCACACATCTACGGTGAATTTGCAGTATGGTACTACTCTGCTGTTCTATGACTCTATATACCTTGCTGTATGTGTATCAATTCAGTGTTGATTACAGCAAACAGTATTGAGTTTAAAAAGTGTGCATGCGTATTTGTGATGGAAACAGCTGGGAGGCGTTATTATTATTGCAATTTTATAGATATTAATTTATAGTGGCAATTAAATTAAACCACCAGAGCCTCTAACAGTAATCAATGTGAATGAATAATTAGGATTTCAGTGAGTGACCTTGACTTGACTCCTGTTTGAGACCTTCTTTGTATGCTTTGCTGCAGGTCCAGATTCACTCATCTTGGTTGAAAGTTTGGTTGTCTTTGTCATTAGCACGTCATTGGATGCAGTAGAGGAACATCATCGGAAAAATTGCGTCAGCGCCTTATTGGTTGTCTTCTTTCGACTAATTGGCGGAAGGTTGCTTCATATAAAATTGCGTGCTATTTTATTTTATGCACTTGTATTGTTTTTACTTGTTTACTTATTTTGGTGCCTTGTGTGTTGCAGTCGATGGCGCACGACACCTTTCATCACCATTAAGAATTTCCGTGAGCTACTGCAGGATTGTGTGCTTAGCTATTAAGTACTTAGCATTCCAGTGGTATTACCCACTGATTCTTGAGCGTGGAGACAAAATGGGTTGTTTTTCAGAGATGATGCCAATTAGTCATACTTATATAAACCACATTATCAACTATTATTCCATATTACCATTACTCAAAAAACCCTTCTTAACAGGAATTTGGTCAGTTCTGTCAGTGATGGTAAAAACAAGTTATTTTTACATTTATTTTACAGGAATGTATGAAAAGGCTGTCATATTTTATAATGTCGGGACAGTGAGGATTGGGTAAAATATGTGTATTCTGAATCCAGAGGTTTAATGCTAACGCCCTTGTTTAACGTTCAGCACACTGAACACAAGTGTGTCAGCAGTTAAATCTTCTCACTTACCTGACATAGAATATATTTGTTTGATTTAATTTGGTAATTATTATCAAAGATATCAATTAAATTGCTGCACCTGTTGGATCAGCCTTTATCAAAATGTACAACTCGCAACCAGATTAAAATTAAGGAGTTTATTAAGTTACAAAAAAATATTCAGTGTCTAAAGACGAAGGTTCAAACTGCCTTAACAATTAACCAGTGTTACAGACGTGGACTGGTTACAGTCAGAAAAGAGAGGGAGAGGGGTCAGACAAGGACTGTCTTATCTGAAAGCTGACAAATTTACATATTAAAGTTGCCTTATGTTGTTGGAAGCAGGGCTACGCACTATGAAATTATTATTACAAGGTTAATGGTTTTAGCCTCTTTATAATGAGACCAAACATGAATATGTAGTATTTATATTGGTAGACAAATAATTCAGCCGCTAGTAATTTACACCTTCAGGAAAAATATTTTCCATGTAAAAAAACCTAATCACACCGCATTGGTTTCCGCTTAAAACTGGAACTGCTTCTAAAAATGTAGATTTCAACTCTCGGGCCTCAAAAACCATTATCGATATAGACGATTCAAACAATGATTTCAATTAAATGTCACAGATTGCCTTCAAACTTAAATCAATAGGAACATGTGCATTCTTTAGCCACGCTGAATCTCTGGCCCCATAGATAGCTTCGTGTTCCGTGTCTCATCAGGAGTAGTTGGATGCTTAGAGAAAGGAGACGCCATGACACCTTTTTAAGGGATCGAAATGGACCCTCAGCGGGTTCCACAAACATGAAAGATTTTTCCTTTGATGTTTGTGGAGGGGAGAGCAGGGATAGAGAGAGAACATTCCTGTGATCAAATCAGAGCAGGCTGCTCAATTACAAGTGACACTGTGGACTGTGAGCAAGTTCGCCAGATCAAATCATATCGCCTGTCTCTTGAAGAGGATTACCTAAAAACTAGATAGCCAACTGCATTGTCTTTGTGGTTTATGGAAAAGCTAAAGAAAATGAAAAGTTCTGCTATTTGCATTCTTCGTACTTTTAGATTAAGAATTAGGCAGCATTAAAAAAAGCTATGAAAGGGCAATTATCAGAATTTCTGGAATCTTTTGACATGTCACTGAAGGAGATGACAGCAGAATTACAGCGGCCTTAGTTTCTATAGACAGGATATCTATTCAGATCTTGAAGGGTATGATTAGAATGTCATTACACTATAAGGCTCATATCCCTTGTATATTAACAATGACAGCAGTGAAACGGTGCATAAATTTGCTTTAACAGCACTTTAGAGAAGTGCATTGGTGGTACAGAATACAATACAAAAATTGTTACACAGAGTGATTTTTGTTTAGCTTATGCCATCAAAGTAAAAAAAATAAATTATATATATATATATATATGTGTGTGTGTGTGTGTGTGTGTGTGTGTGTGTACACACAAACAGCTGATATAAGGAGGGCCAAGAACAGTTGGCGGTCATGTGAACGTGCTATTCATGTTTTGGAAAATATAATCATATGATGTCAGATCACTCATATTTCATATTCCTGTGTGTTAGCCTACTTTGAACTGCTACTGACACAATTACTGCTGCTGACGCAATTACAGTTGTGTTGGTCCAAAAATTTAGTTGAACTGCTGTCTCGTGCTTGAGACCATAGGAAGTATAAAATAGGTTCACAAGTAATAGGTTTGTCATTTTAAAATCAGATGGGGTTGACACTTGTTCTGCAAATATACTACATGGCCGAAAGTATGTGGACACCTGACATCCAACATCTCATCTAAAATGATGACCATTTATATGGAATCTGTCCACCCTTTGCTGCTCTAACAACATCCACTCTTCTGGGAAGGCTTTATACTTGATGTTGGAGCATTACTGTAGGGCTTTGCTTCCATTCATGCAGAAGACGATTAGTGAGGTCAGGCACTGTTTGGGTGATTAGGCCTGGCTCACAAATTGTTTTTCAATTGGTCCCAAAGGTGTTGGATGTGGTTGAGGCCAGGGCTCTGTGCAGGCCAGTCAAGTTCTTGTTCCATAGTCTGACTCACAGGATATAGACTGTGGGTATAAGCCTGCCATTGGCCGACTATTTCAGTCAAAATTCTCCTCCCCTTCCGCTATCTGCATGTTACCGTTTTCAAAGTCCCCGTCGCTACGTGAAACAACAACCACAACAACCTCCGAGCTAGCAACCTACACACTGAAAATCGCAAGTTTTGATGAAGATTTGGATCGTGCAATAAGGCAGGCCTGCTTGGTTCTTTTGGTGAATGTTTGTAAAGATATAAAAAGAATATGTTTAGAACATTTGCTGTCTAACAGGGACGTTCTTTCATGTTTGCCCACCGGTTATGGAAACAGTTTCATATACCAAGCGTGGCCTAACGTCTGCAGTGAGCTAGCGAGGGTAAACACACAGACATGGCGTGAAAATGCCATGGTTTTGGTAGTGTCCCCCTTGGTCACGATAATAGAGGACCAGGTGAAAACCCTGGGCTTAACGCTGCCCAAGACGATTGTGATTGGTTTAAAGGAATACAAACAAGCCAGACCGTTTTTTTCCCTATAGCGGAACGATAATGGGTTCAGCCAGACCTTTCTCCAGCGCTGGCACAGCGCTGAAACGAAGTGTGGAGGTCTGGCTATGCGAGACTAGTTCTTCTACACTGTTCTCAAAAATTTGTTATATGGACATTGCTGTGCACCCAGGGCCATTGTCATGCTAAAACAGGAAAGGGCCTTTCACAAACCGTTGGGGAATCACGGAATTATCTAGAATGTGATTTTATGCTGCAGCATTAAGATTTGCCTTCACTGGAACTGAGGGGCCTAGCCCAAACCATGAAAAACAGCCCCAGACCAAGGGGTGTCCAGGTTCTTTTGGTCATGTAGTGTAGATTGTAGTCAGGGCTTCAGTGCAGACTTTCTCAGAGGTGACCGGTGTCTGTCAGAATTAGCCACGGGTGTCTTTTTGAATAGAAGTACTTTTTTTGTTTTGAAAAAAGTACTTTAGAAAGTCTGATTTAGAATATTGTGAAATAATTTTCCCTTAAAAGGGGCATTCTAGAAGGGAAAGATGAGAAAGTAAGGATTGAATTGGATACACATGAAGGTGGGAATTTACCTGTTGCTTGTACAGTAAAAAAAAATCCATATTCGTATCCCTTTCACTTCAATCCTTAGGAAACCGAGAACCGTAAGGTGCTTTGTCTATGTAGCCCCGAACACCACTTAAAAAGCTGACGTTGAGGGGCTCACCTAGCACATTAGCAGCAGGGCTCTTCACTCTGAACCAGAAAACGTTTTTCTTTGCTTTGTGAAGTGAATTACCTTGATTTTTGTATTCATCCTTTGCAGCTACTGAGTGATTTGATTTTTCTCTCGTTTGTTACCTTCAGATATTTTGTGATGCTATCAAAGCAGTTTCTCCTCCACACACACTGTTCAAGGTCTGCAGTGTTCGCAGTCAGGCTTGATTGTGAGCAGGTGACCTTTCCAACCTGGCTTGATACATACTTGTGAAAAACAGAGTTATTCGGCGACTTATTTTATATGTTCAAAAACAGGATGTAATCCTAAGGATTTGAATATTCATTTTAGTGCTTTTTCCAACATTTCCGTGATCCATGGACTCTGAATGAACTCTGTGTGCACCACATAGTCTTCTACTGGAGAATTACTTTTGATGTGGAATAGATGTAAATTGACAGATCATTGTGAATAGATTATGAATACACTGTATACTGTGTATAATATACTGTGTTTATTGAGCTTGATTCAAAGATGCCCTACAAACCGACGGCTCCATGTAATGTATGGTGCACCAAGTCAAATTAATAATTTTTTGCAGACATTTGGGTGTACTATAGTGACTAAGAACTGCAATATGCTTAGCTGATACCATTGCCACCTACACAGAGAGAGAGGAAAGAAAAACATTGAAGTAATCCGGGCAATAGCCGCTGTTGGAGGGGCCTGTTTCAGAGCATTAATCTGTATTAAACAAATGATAATCTGGTCATCTCAGAGAGGGATTGTTTCCATACAAGGAAAGTGGCATTGAGCCAGACTCCATCTGAAAAGCCGTGTTGCGTAGGGAGTGGAGTGCGGTTGCCTAGTAACCAGATTGTTCTAATAATCGAATTTGATGTATACCCCATAACCTTGTTTTAATGGCGGGCTTAATGCTTCCTGGCATTACGCTTTATTTTGTGCGATTTTATAAATGCGTTTATTGCTAAAGCAGTGCAGTGCAGGACTAGCTTAATGATGCAAACTGTGACAAATAATGTAATATTGCGCAATATGTTGCAAGCGAAATAATAGGCCTTGGAAATGGATACACACAGGGCAGTACATCAGGTCAGTTCATCTTATTACATTGACATAATTGTTTTTCCAACGGCCATTTATGCTGTAACTAGTGTTCCCCATTAATAGCTGATTGAGGAATGAACTGTTTTACTAATTTACTATTTTATTTGTTAATTGTGAATAAATTCAATTGCATGGGGGCAAATGCCGGTCACCTGATCGGACATGAAAAATACACTGAATATCACCCCCAGGGTATAAGTTCTTTTTTTTAATTCACCGCAGCTTTTGCCTTGCGTCTGCTGGCAGGCATTCGGTCCTTTCCAAAACGCTGCCGTTTACCTGCCAGGAAGTGCCGTTATTTTCGGAAATTCGGATTGGTTTTTCCTCGTTCCACTTCCCCTGGATTTCTCTTTTGGGACCCCCCCCGCCGTGAGGCGAGCAGGCTGGTAGCTGAGGCTGCTGTTACCGGCGGATGTGGCCGACCCGGGCTGGGCGGTAGCAGCCTCTCTATGACCGCTCCCTGCATTCTCGTCTCACGGCAGCTGTTAGCAGGGTGCTCTTGTGGCCTCAGGCGATTAGGCGGCTAACGCTAAATGCTGCCGCGCGTTAGGGGTCAGTCCCGCCACCATTTTTTGAAGTTCTTTTTCATACATTGAGTCTGTGGCATTTGTGCAAACATTGGATGAACCCCCCGCCCGCATTTTTACACACTGGCGTGCAAAGTGCTTATGCCTGGCTGCCCCCCAATTATCACAAGGCATTGTGTCTGATTTTGCCTGGCAGCTGCACCCCCCCCCCCCCCCCAGCTTCATCTCACACACAGCACCAGGATGATGGGCACTGATGAAGGAACAGATTGGCACCGCACGGCGGTTTTGAAAATGCGCTGAAATCCGCAATCTCCTCGTTAAGGAGGAGAAGCGCTGGCCGGTCCAGGAAGCTCTCCGGCCAGCAGGGGGGGGGACGTGCGCCGCGGGGTTTCTGACCAGACCCCCCCCCCCCCTTTTGCTGCACGTGCCGACTGTTAAACAGGAGAGCGCAGAGCGCCTAGAACCTGCCCTGGTTTCAGCCCCACGGAGAGCACCGCTGACCCCTGCTCTGGCCCCCTACGGGAAATAGCAGGCTGCCAATTGCTTCTCAGGGGGAAAGATTGCAGAAATCGCCACGCGGGTTCCACATCAGAAAGCAATGTGGCGGCGGGCTTTCTCTTTCCCATTGTTGGTCCTTGCCAGAAAGTTAGGAAATAATGGACAGTAAAGGTGGTGGTTGACTCCCCCTGAGAAACCATTACTCCATATGCAGTGGTCTGAAATTGATTTTCCGCGAGAGAGGCGCTGCTTATGCCATTCTCTGTTGCAGCAGACACCTTTTTTTCCAATGAAAGTAACCGTTGTAATGAGGTTTCTGTGGTGTCTCTGCATTCATCTTCTGCTGTTTCCTGGATTCTGCCACTTTAAAGGTTGTGTGTTTTTGTAGATGTCTGTTGTGTAATGATGTCATTATGATATAGATGTGAAGATATTCACATTTTGTGCATGTTAAACATAATATCATCTTTCCGGTGTCATTTTCTTGTTATGATGAAATACAAACTCACTAAGTTGTCACTAGCCCACTCACTTAGTGCTCCATTATTGCCCCATGTGGTCATTATCTCATCTTTCAAGTGCAGAATAACAGAGTCATCTTTCAAGTGTGAAATGCCATGTAACACAAAAGTGTTTAAACCTTTTTCCAAGAGCCCATATTTTACTGGCTTTTCTCGTTGGTCAGAAGAAAGGGCAGTCCTCCTGTAGGGTCAATGAAGCACGCCCTGTCTTATCTCGGCTTTCAGTTTGGGCTTTTGTTCTCAGACCAATGCTGGCTTGTGTTCATCCCTGAATGCATGTTATAAACCCTGAATAACCCCAGAATACCATAAACCCTGAATTACCCCCGCGTGCCATAAACCCTGAATTACCCCCGCATGCCATAAACCCTGAATAACCCCCGCATGCCATAACTAAACCACTGCCTTAACCTGACACCCCGCATGCCATAACAATACCCGGGCAATAACCCAACATGTATAACCCTGAATAACCCCAGCATGCCATAACCCTGAATACCCCAATAAACCATAACCAGAGCATGTCATAACCCTGAATAGCCCCAACATGTCATAAACCCTGAATACCCCACATGCCATAAACCCTGAATTACCCCAGCATGTCCTAAGCCCTGAATAACCCTAGCATGCCATAACCCCTGAATTACCCCAGCATGCCATGAGCCCTGAATAACCCCAGCATGCCATAAACCCTGAATTACCCCAGCATGTCATAAGCCCTGAATAACCCCAACATGCCATAAACCCTGAATAACCCCAGCATGCCATAAACCCTGAATTACCCCAGCATGTCATAAACCCTGAATAACCCCAGCATGTCATAAACCCTGAATTACCCCAGCATGCCATAAACCCTGAATAACCCCAACATGCCTTAAACCCTGAATTACCCCTGCATGTTATAAACCCTGAATAATCCCACATGCCATAACCCGTGAATTACCCCAGCATGCTATAAACCCTGAATTACCCCAGCATGTTATAAACCCTGAATAATCCCAGCATGCCATAAACCCTGAATAGTCCCAGCATGCTATAAACCCTGAATAACCACAGCATGTCATAACCCCTGAATTACCCCAGCATGTCATAGGAAAAATACAATTAACATCGGAGTCACGCTTCCCCTTCTCCCACCCCTGGCCATAATTTTGACCATGAGGATGCTTTAGCTTGAGTCCTGAATCTAATCCCAAACCAGACCCCTCAGGTGGTTGCACAAAAGCATACTGATTGTGCTGTGCTTTTTTCAAATGAGCAGTATTTTCTTAAGTGCGGTATAACTGCAGCATGTTGAGTAAGGTGGCAGGGCTGTCCCTCATCTTTTTACCTTCTTTGATATTAATCCATGCTTTTCCAGAGCCAAACTAACTGTCAAACTTATTCTCCATAATAATAAGTAATTGATGATTAATTGTTAAACTGCTGACTCTTGCCATGTTTTTAATGCCTAAAAGTGAAATGAAAGGACAGAGTTACTGAAATTCGCTGGCAATTAATCACAGAAAGCATAGTCAAATGTACCGAATTTAAGGCTTTCAGTGATAGCATAGAATGGGTAAAGTGCTCAAAGCTGCCAGAAAGAAAACCGAAGGATAAAACATTTCTTCTCATTACCGTTGCAGTCATTGTCAGTGAGTCTCTTTTTAATGGGACGTAGCCTATCAGCCACTTATCCATTTCCCAGTGGGAAACTTAAGCACCTTTCTAATGCTAATATTTCTACATTACATTACATTTATTTGGCAGATACGTTTATACACTTTTATCCAAAGCAATGTATTTATACATTGCTAATATTTCAATTCAGCCAACATTTCAATAATGTTACAGATTTTTAAAAAAATTTTTATGTCAAAAGCACAAAAAGACGGATCACGATGTTTTGCTAAAGCCATTAACTGTCTTACGTTATATGAGCAATAAACGATCAATAAACAAGAATGGGTCCACAAACGTCCACAATCTTGTGGAGTGCAGTCTGAATGACACACTAGTCAACATTAAATAAGGCATTTGTGTGATCATATGCAATACCCTTTCAAGTGCAAACAATAAAAATGCATTTATACTAGTCTTCTTTTTTTCTATTTAGCATTTATTTTTACAAGCACAGAATAACATTAATGAAAACTGACTTAATTGCATTGCAATGTTTCTGTAGTCTACAGAACACCGCAACCAAACAGAGATCCCTGTGACCTAAATTTGGCTGACCAACCTGTAGTTTTTGCGCTGCCGGCCTGAACAGGAAACTTGCCAGCCAAAAAAGCACGTCAAGGACAATTATTATTATCAGTTTGGTTAATTAGCCCTATCCAGCAGAGTACAGATGGAATTACATGGGTCGCCTCTCTCTCCATTGAAAATGAATGACTTCCTGCCACAGGAATGCTGTGTTTGGTGTAAGTCTGGGGTAACACGTCCCAATAGAGATCTCCCGTGACCCAAACTTGGGTCGCGACCCACCGATTGTACACCACTGAGCTGGGGCATAGTGACGGCCAAGGGCCTGAACCGGGAAGGCGTGGCCTCAGGCGAGAGGTATGCTGGTCCTCTTGTCTGAGGAAGCTCCGGCCAGTTTCCCCTGAATCCAGCCTGAGAGCAGATCGGACTCTGCGCTAATCCAGATTGGCTTTCAGGTGAAGGGGGGGAGATAAAATGGGGGCTTGTTGTGTAAAGCGCAGGTTGTTGCGTGCTCTGATCACTCTGCGTAGCCTGTCGAGCACGCTTAGGAACTCCTGCCCTCCTTTCGCTGCTTTCCTGTGTCTGCACACACCTCCTTGGGGGGGCTGGGGGTGGAGAATGGCGGGAACACCATGTCCGCTCAGCGCCCTGAGGCCCCTCCCTCGCGCTGTAGTTCAGTTCTGATGCTGACCCTCACGCACATGCCCCAGTGGAGGACTTGGCGGACGCCCCCGCGCTGCCGGGCCTCCCATTAAATTAGTCGTGCTCCCTGAAGTGCTTCCCACCGTCGGGCGAACGCGGCGCTGAAGTTCGGCCGCGGGCGCCCACGCCGGGCGCGAAGCCTGCGCGAGCGTCTCACGGCGACGCTTCTGCCGCGGTGACGGGGGACCCCTGAGGAGGCCAGAGGGGCTGCAGGCCCGGGCGGGCTCCAGGAGGAGCCAATGGGGCTTCAGCGAAGTGCGGCAGAGGAGGTGCAGAACCAGGGCACACTAATGCTGATGCATGCCCTTCTCCTTTAAGTGCGGATGGAGGGGGGTGGCGCTCTACGAGCTAGCCGCCTCGGGGATTTGAGTGCCTTGTTTACGGCGTCGTTCCGAGGACGCTCGCTCGCTCTGTCCACCGGGGACCCTCCGTGGCGCGTGTGGCAGATGGTCAAGGAGCCGTTTTACGCTGCTCCTCGAATCGCATTCGGGCCCTTCTAATTTTAAGCATTCTGTGAGCACCGGTACGCTTCTCCATCCTGAATTTTAAAGAGACCTCAATCGGGCTCTCTGCAGGCTTTGGCAACCGAAGCAGTTTAACTTGGCCCGGGCGATGACAAGTAATATAATAGATGTGTCCAGTTTGTGCGTGCGTGGGCCTTTGCTGCTCTGTTGTTGAGGGAATATTGATAGGTCTGTCTCTCTTTGAGGTTACGTATGCACAGCAGGTTGTAGATTAATGTTATGCCAGTGCTTGATCAACAGAAGACGTAATTTGCTCAAGGCCAGTTTTCTGAGCTTTTAGATGAATAGATATCCATGTGATCAGCAGTCAGGCTCCCTTTGTAATTTCGCGTTGAAGGGGAGGAGGCCGCATTTTTATGTAAGCCTAGTCATGTTGCCAAAGGTACAGTACTCTCTTACCCTCATGGTTCAAGCATTGAAAACCTCTGCTGTAACTGGGAGTGGAATCATTTTGTTCCGTCCGTCAAGCACGAGCGTAATTAAACTAAAAACAGTAATGAACGTAACGACGCAAGCTCACGTCCGCACACGCGCGTGCCCGCACCCCGGCGCACGCACTCAGTCTCCATTCAGATTCTTTACAATTTGGCATTGTGGCTTTGATTGGCTGTGCTATTTCAGCCCGAGTTATTTTCATGAGCTGAATCAGCAATGAAAACAGTCAGTCTGGTTAAACACGGCAATTATGTGTATTTTCTGCCCCTCTTGTGGGCTGATGACTGCAGATCTGTGTGGAGGATTTCTGTTTAATGAAAACACGCGGCCTGCTTCTCATTCAGCGGCGGTGGCGACTGTCCTGGATGCCCTGACGAGACGTTCCTTCTGAAGTTCAGGGGCATTGTTTGTATTCGGTCGCAGAATACCTGTTTATATTGCGCACTTTTACAATCTAGAGAGATTTGCATATTTGAGCGTCAAACACGGTTGTAACTTACAGAGTCCGGAGTCAAATGCTTCAAATTGTTTACGATTTTCACTTATCTGTGCCCAACAGACAGACTTTCCGAGTGCCAGATTTTCAGGCGATTTGCTTGTATTGCTTCAGGCCTGCCGGGGACAGCGAAGTTGACTTTAATTTCGACTTTGCTTTGGGTTGTTGGTTATATCACAGGGTGTGTACAGTCACTGATTCTGGTTTAGATAAAGGACACAGCTGGGATAATGTTAACAATAGCAGCAAATTACATTTTAATTGTTTAAATTATAAATTGCATACATGGGTAACAAAAAGCCAAATTGCTATTACCAGGAAATGCAGTAGAATGTTTCATGTTAAAAATGCCTGCTCATAAAGTTAATTAGCAAGCATTGTTTTGCTTTTATTTCATTTATTAACTTTCTATTCTCTTTTTTTGATGTAACTGTGAACTGTCTTGATACGTAGGGGTTACATTCTTGGCCAAATCCCTACAAACAAATGTAAAGGTATTATTTTTCATGATTGCAATGGAATATTATGGAAGAACATTTCTCCAAGGGTTTTCTCCAATTATTCTGAAGTAGCCTTTAAATAACGTGGATATCCTCTAAGGCCACCATAAATAAATAGTCATAGCAGAGTTTAGTATTTAGTTCCAGCAAGTGGCTGCTCAGTGATCAAGAAAGTCTTCTGTTTATAAATGCATTGTTATTTTATGGGTATATTTGTAGACTAGTGCAAGATTTGGTCTAGCTAGCATGCAACCCTCCCCTCTTGTCCCACCCACCCCCCTTCCCCTAGAGGACCACAATGGAAGTAAGCCTTTGGGTATTATTGTGTATTTTATCCTTGATAATTTTAAATGTATCTAAGGACTGCATGAATGCAGTCTTGCATGCATCTTTTGTTATTGTCAAATAAATCTCATCTAATCTAACCTTGGGTAGGGACATTTCTGCTCCTGTGTTGAATAATCTCAGCTTTCTTCTGGTGGGCTCTCTTGTCATGCGAAATTAAGCATATTAAATATGTAGGCTACGTTCTAAGCCAAAAGGCTACGGACAAACGCAAAGTTAATCTCTTTCGCAATTGAAGTGTAACAACGTTGAGATAAACATTATCTGCTTTTGGCTTTAATAACATGAACAGAAATGTTTTTCCTATTACCTGACCTCAGTACAACAATAGTATGCAATCCAAGTCAAATAATGGGCATCTGTGCACATGTTATTTTAGGTATTTTACTGTCAGAGAATTCAAATGGAATGTGCTACTCCTAATTGCAGGAACATTCCTCTGTCCAAACAGAGAAGAATGACAATATTAAGCATGTGTTCTTGATGCATACAAAGTAAGTTCATCAGTTCATTGTCCATTGGTGCTTGTAATGGTGGAACTGCAAAAAAATAACATGAATTGTTGATCTTGCATTCAAATTGCAGCTACAGTCGTGACAGTTGCTTCTGGATGGCCACAATACCATTGTTGAAGTCCTTGAAGGTGGAACGCTTAAATGGCTTGCCATAAAAGGCCGGGTAGTCGGCCGTCTCCATTTTAAATTCAGTTACAGCCTGGCACACTGGGAGCCATTATCCGGAAGGGCTTGATAGCAGCGCATTTAAGGCTCACAAATTGGCCCAGCCTCTTAGCTACAGGGCTGCTGCATTGTGGAGCTCTTCACCTCCTCAGAAAGCCCTCAGTGACTGCGTACCCGCACGCTGTGTCATGGCACTCCCCGAGAAAGAGGTGTCCACTGGAGCCAAGCGAATACAGAAAGCTGTCAGTATTCACTTCTGGAGCGGTCGGGTATTTACCATTTCGCGCATGGCTGCCGTCGATGCCGCGTTGTGGACACGACGAGAGATTTCAAGATGGCGTGTTAATAACGGCAGGCGTTCAGATGCTATTAAATGGCTATCAGCGTGCGCTGCGGGGCGCGTCTGGCCCACGCACAGTGAGGCCGAGCCGGCCGCTCGGGGGCTAGCGCCGCGGCTGCCGCGACTTAGAGGAACGGCTCAAAAAGCGCATCGGCGCGCTGACGTCGCGGCTGCCCCGCGTCTGATGAAGTGCTTGCGTTTGGGCGCAGGCCAGGCCTGTGGGCGGGAGAGGAAAGCCTTTCATTTGGCCAGCCCACAAAGGCCTTGCTTTCTCTCTCTGACGGAGGGATCCGGGTGGGGGGGGGGGGGGAAGACTCGCGGAGGTGGGGCCTGAAGCTGCCGCGGGGGTGATGCGTCTGACGCGCGCCGCGCGGCCCCTTCTGCGCAACGCTCCCCAGCCACATCCTGCGCAGGCCGCAGCGTAAAAACAATGTACTCCTGATCCCTACCTTAGAGATCGCTGTACCCCAAAGTCCCCAGACTTTCCAGAATGTTCTGTTTCTGTTTCGGAGGTGCTAACTAACTGCCGTTATTTAAAGGCTAGTCAATACCGCGCTTTGGCACTGAAAGGGCGTCTTGGTGTCAGGTTCTCGTCGTATTTGTTAAGGCAATAGACGGGGTGTTAATGAACGCGCAGGAGGTGCGTTAATCAGCCGGCGGGCCGTGGGAGGAGAGGGCGCCTCTCTGTCCTGCCCTGCTCGCCACCTGATATATTTCTGTTTCCTGAGTGCGTGATCCTCACGGGAACAGCCGCGCTGTCAGAAGACTGTCAAGCTGCGCAAATGCTCTCTTCCTGTTAGGAACGTGTTCCTTTCAATCACTTCCTGTTTGCCATCTCGTTTTATTTTACTTTCTCGCTGAATTGCTTTATTGGGAACGGGGAGAGGTAGTCGAGGGGCAACACAATTAGTATTCTGCGGTCTGCTGTATGATAAACAGCAGTTAAGTTGCAGCAGTGGATTGTTGTATGGATTCAATTACCTCTGCGTAAATCACAGTTGGACAGTGTTTTATTAGCGTGGAGTTATGGTCTTAATGCAGTTAATATCTGTTGGGAGGCGGTGTCATCATTATTAGTGTTGTTATCGTTGTTTACGTGCTGCGCAGTTTCGGGTTGTTTGTGATACGGCGGGTGTGGGAGCGATGGGTAGAATCCGCTGGCACGATTCGGCCTTGCCGAAGTCAGGAGTGTCTGCAGTCCCTTGGGTACAGACCCTGTTTACAGACCTTGCCTGCCCACAGAGAGGCTTTAATTTCTCCCGGAGGCTGCACCGCCCCATTGACTGGCCAGAAGGTCAGTCTGGGATGCTGGCAGCTTAGTCACAATTAAAAAGCCCCCCCCCCCCCCCCAAAAAAAATGGAGGCAACACCAGCAGACTGCTCGTTCGTGGAGTCTGGCGTTTTGGCAGACTGCACCCCCGAGAGGGAAACTGCCGCTTGCTTAGCACCCTGGGCGGTGGGCAAGGGGCACGGCCCCTTCAGTTTGACGGGCTTGTGACGAGCGACGCGGGCCAGGATTGGGGCACGGGGCTGTCGCTCGCCCCGGTCGTCAGCGGCGACAGCACTGTAGCGCTCCGTGCTGGTTCTGAGCGGGGATATGAACGCACGTTTGCATATGCCCTCCTGCTGGCCCTATGCAAACAGACCTGCAGATGGAAACCGCTTAGAGAGAGAGAGAGAGAGAAAAGAGGGAGAGAGGGGGGTGGTGGAGAGAGAGAGGCAGAGGGGGGTGGTGGAGAGAGAGACTGAAACACAGGGGGAAGAGAACGAGAGAGCCAGAGAATCACTGAGAGGGGGATAGAGAGAGAGCGTGTCATAGCGAGAGCTAGAGAAGCAGGGAGAGCGGGAGGGAGGGAAGGATTGAGAGAGAGAGAGAGAGAGAGAGAGAGAGAGACGGGACTCCACAGCGCTGAGATACAGGTGCACTCCTTTTTTCCGGTCCTGCTCCCACATCCTGCTCGTGCCCCCCCCAGCCCCCCACCCCTCCCAAACGGGCTCTCTCCCGTGGAATACACCCAGGCGCCTCCCTCCTGGCTCCAGAGAACTGATGCATCCTTAGAGCTTTTACACGTCCTGTTCTGAACCAAGAGCTTCTCCACTCCGCTACTACAGTATGTTTGCCTCTATCTGGTATGCCAAGAAGCTGGGGAGGAGGCTGGTACTCAATGCTAGGAAAGCTAAGATGCAAAAGGTAGGTTCACTGCTGTCCGTAATACTTTTGCTGCACCCTTATTTGAATAAATTGTCTGTGCATGCGTGAGAGAGAATGTTTAATTTGACGTGTGTGAAACTTCAATCGTTTGACACGCACTTTCTAAAGAGAGAGTTACTGAACGCAGAATACGTGCGCTGCTTATGCTAGCACATGTTGAGCCAAACTGTTGAGCCGCTCCTTATGGAATATCTGTTTTTGGTGCCTGATGTACGGCGGCGGCTAAGTTGCTTGTGCGCCCGCGCGCTGACAGCCGTAGGGAGAGCCTGCGGGTCCGCCTTCTCGCTCAGGCGATCGTTTCGTGGATCGTGCGGTTTAGCGCGGCGCGTGCCGCGATCGCGCCGGTCGCACGTATTGATTTTCCGTTACCCTCGGCGGGGGTTGGGCGGGGGGGGGGGGGGGGGGGGGGCGGGGGGGAGTAGATGTCGTTGCCTCTCCCTCTGTGACCTCACTGCTAAGGCAGAGGGTTTAAAGTGCCGTTTGTCTTTCTCTCTCTCTCTATTTTCTCCTCTGTTATTACCGCAATCTCTCCTGTAATCATGCTGTCACCCGGTGCCTCTTCTCCCCGCCGAGCGTCACCGCGTGCCCGTTCTGAGCGTGCTCCCCCCCCGCCGACGCTCGGCTCGGCACGGCAGCCCTTCACAGCTGCGCCGGGAGCCCGCGTGCCTGTTCAGTCTTCCCTCGGCGGAACTGTTGCTCTGCCGTACTTCACTGAGTCCCTCAGCAGCTCCAGTACCGCCAGCTCCTGTGCGCCGTCCTGTCGTGCTGAGGTGCTGCTGTACACGCAATAGAGCGCTGTGCGGTTTGGAGAAAGCCGTCAGTCACTCCAGCCTAGCCTACTGTGGGTACAACTTCTCAAAAATCACAATAAGCAATAAGATGGAGCAGTTAAATCGAGTGCATATACGTGTCTCTAATGTTTTCGTATTGCCTACTCCAAATGTGTTAATGTAATAGATTTTAAGTAATGTTTGTATAATGAACCGGTGTAAGTGTTTTTCATTATGAATTAGTGTAGCAAATGGGAAGAGTGTCATCATTGTAGTCCGTTTAGAGTGTACTCTGCTCGTTTGGACACCTGCTGAGATCTGTTGCAAGCTGCTGCCTAGGCAACCTGAGTCCCAGGGAGACGAGAGAGGAGTGTGCACTCCTGGGATGTCGTAGTGTTTATTGGGAAGGGGGCAGAGGGGATGTGATTGGTCCCAGGGACAGGGCGGGGGCGACGGGGGCCTTGGTTGCCCTAATCTGAGTGGGGCGATGCAATCAGAAGGGCGCTTTCCCAGGCTGAGAACAGAGCAGTAGTGCTGGGGTTGACAGCTGTGCTACTCCTGGTTACAGGTAATAACATACTGGAGCATCGAGTCTCCGACGCTGTTCACCACAGGCTAGTTTGCCAATGATACCTAGTTCACCCAGCTAAAGCTGCTATGCTCTCTGTCTTTTCTTTTGCTATTATGATAATAATAATAATAATAATAAACTTTATTTATATGGCAACTTTCACACAAACAGCTTGAGGTGCTTCGCAATCCAGATTAAAACAAGGCAAAATTGTCTTATTGTGTGGGGAAAAATTTAAAAATAGCTTCAGCTGGCCCTCTGTTGCTTGCTAGTGTGGAAGTGGTGACCTTTCACCCTTCTCAAAAACAGGAAGAATACTCCCACTCCATTTCTACTACTACTTCTTCTGCATAACTCTGAATTGGTCATATACGGTCTACCAAATTGCTGTGTGATTTGCAGTCTTCCCATGATTTTGTCTTCTGACTTCCTGTTTGAGATGGCCACTCTGACCGTGAAAGTTCTTTCGTTGCGCAATGGGAGTTGAGGTGCGAATGTGAAACTTATTCAGCACGGTACATCTCAGAATCAAGGTAATTATCGCTTCTTTACACACTGGATTCTGCAGTTTCAGCAGCAGTGTGAAGTATTTATATGCATATCGGGATATTTGCGGAAAATGTGTTTCTTCCCACTGCTTTGACGGGAACCTGTTAGTTCTTAACACTTCAGGCATACGTGATTAAGTTCAAGGACACCTTGGTTGTACTCGGTGAGAAAACAAACCGCGGGTGAGCGTTCGATTGAACCTGCCACTTATTGATCAACCTTTTACAGCTCTCTGCTCACGCTGCGTGCATATCTCCGGGCTAACTCCAATTAGACTCCGAGCCGAAATGGTCATTTTACGGACATGCACTGACATTCTCGAAGAACGGCTGCATCTGCCCTTTATAAGGTCACAGGGAATAAAAAATGAGGTGGAACACAACAGACCTGGAGTTTGGCATTTGTAAAGATGCCTAAATAACAGCCGAGACATGGCGGCCCTGCTCCGGACGCGCCGGCCCCTCTTTCCTGGCAAAGAGGGTGTTTAAAGGTGGGATCAAAACATTGACGTCGCAACTGAAAAGCGCTCGGAGGATACTTTGACCACGACGCCTGGAGTGTTTTCCCACAATGCTTCATCACGGCGAGTGGCTGGGACGTGTGCCTGACTGTGTTAAATTCCGTGAAGAAACGGGGTCGTTCGCACTTTCGAAAGCGGCGTGGAACGACAGGCGCCCGGGCCGCAATTGGCTCAGAGATGACATTGAAGGAGAAGGGATTGACCCTTATCCAGTGAATCGAGGTTGGAGGGGAACGAGAGACAGGCTGTACTGAACAGGCTGTAGGGAGCTGAGTGTGTGCTGGGTGAGGGACGTGTGGAGGGCCTCTTCCACAAACTCTGAGTGCAGCTGATCCCTGGAACCTGCCGGAACAGAACCGGGCCTCGCAGCGGGACAGACGGACCCTTTCAGCAGCAGCCCGTCAGCAGAGGTCCTGCTCCTCCACAGGGGTTCGGTTTTCTGCTCTTTTCAAGCCCCACCCCAAATTACTCCATTCCACAGTGGCGACCTACCATTATCACTTTGTGCATTAATGAAATAAGTAAAAGACTAAATGTCTTTCCCTGACCATTTGGGATTTTGTCTTAGCTGCAGGACCGTCAGCGGTGATGTAAACCTTTTGGAGTTCGTCCACGAAGCGGTGTCGGACTTATCTGACCTGCCTCGCGTTATCAGCCGGAAGAGGAGCTGCAGCTCCCTTTGTGTTACTCTCAAATTTAAATGCCACAGAAGTGCCTGTCGGAGTTTGCTAGCGGGCTCTTCTTGCTAAGGAACTTGCGTGGGGTGAGCGCCCGGAAGTCTCGTGTAGAACCCTGACCTGTCGCCGGAGGAGCATCATTTGCTGGCTTGCCAATGGGAGATAGATTGCCATTGATCCTAAGCCAACAGACCCAGTATATATGTATGTACGTATAGATTTTTTCCCCTTTCCTCAGGATGTGAATTAACTTTGTGTTTAAATACCAAGACCTGCTTTACTATAGCGCCCTTTCAGTGCCAAAGCACGTTATTGGCAAGCCTTTAAATAACGCTGGTTAGTTAGCACCTGCGAAACAGAAACAGAACATTCTGGAAAGTCTGGGGACTTTGGGGCATTGCGATCTCTAAGGTAGGGATCAGGAGTACATGCAAACTTATAGCATATAACTGTGTGATGTGAAATAGTATATTGTTTGCATACTTTCCTGTTGTTATTCACACAAACACACACACCCACTCATACATACGCACACACGCACATGCACGCACACACACACACAGGCACAGACATGCACGTACGTGCACAAACACACACACACACACACACAGACACAGACACACACACACACACACACACACGCACGTGTATATCTTAGCCCCTGTTCTTGTTTGTCATTTGCATTTATATAGAAATAAGAGCCTGTGTGATCCGTTGGGGCAGATGGGGTAAAATTGTTATTTTAATTTGATTTATTTGAGGGGACCCTGTCAGCACAGCGCTGATCTTTCTTGTGCTTACCGGATCCCACGTGGTGATGTCAGCAGTCATATCTAAGTCCCAACCCAGGTTCTGAATGGCCCCAGGGGCTGAAAAGTCTTGTTCCTCAGCGAAGATGAAGCCTTTTTGCAGCATTGCTCAATATTCAGCCTGAAGGAAGAGGAGCGGAAGGACGGCCTCCCACAGTTCAACGACAAATCCTATTAAGAGGAAACAGCCACTCAAGCGATGAAATTAGACCGAAATTGAAAAAGGAGCGCATACATTATGATTACCCATAAACTCTTCACTTCCGCATTTAGCTGTTGGTGATTTAGTGGTGAAATTGAAAGCGAAAAAGCGAAATTTCCTTCCCACCTGAACCGAGGAACAGTTAGTATCACGCGACCCTAGAGAGTTATCAGTATTCACCGCTTTACAGTAAGGGCTGTAGCAGGTGTCCTGGGTTCACTGTTCTGGGATCAGGCAGATACATTCTGCTGTTTAGCCCTCATGAACTCAAACAAATAAAAGTTGATTTTGTCGTCAAACAACTGAGGTATACTTTGGTTAAACATCTGCGCAAAGGTTTGGTGCTTTCAATTTGCTGCTCCACTCCCTTTGCAGTATATACCTCACTGCTGAATGTGAGGACTTGGAAGATAAGAGCACCAGCTTGTTGAAGGGTTTTTATTATTTTTTAATCCCAGCAGATTAAGATTTATCCTAGATTCCCCATTGCATGGTTGAAAGATAGGTCAGATGTTGGAGAGAGCACCTAGAGCCACAGATGCAAGACAACACTCCCTGGCTTAGGAGGAACGAACCAATCTCATACCAGCCTAAAGCAGGGGAGCTTGATTACTTGGATTTACGTGCTGTGAACATTGCATGTCCTCGAACCTACTCAGCTGAAAAATGTTATCAGTGAGTATATTTGTGTGCAAAATAATGTTGCCCTGGGACAACTGATCTATTAATAAGTAACACACATGCAAACTGCCTACAGACATGGTTTTGGATGCCTTTTGCTTTGCGTACGTTGCATGTAAATCAAAACTTCTTTCTGCACCGGAGAACGTGGTTGTTTCTCCCCTTTAAAATGACAGCATTCATTTTCATGTGGTCATATGGTGAGTGAATGCCATTAATTAACTCATTAATGTTGTTTTTGGTTAAATGAGCTCTGAAGCAAGTGGAGCTGCAGTGTTTAACAGTCATTGCGCTTTGCCATAGGGAAGTCTTTCTAAAAAAAGATTTTTTTTTTTTTTTACTTGGCATCTCCCTCCCACGCAAATTTGGAATGTCGAATTTGTGAACGGTGTACGAATGTGCTCATATACGCCCCCAGCTGGTGGCTCGGGAGAATGAGGACAGCTTGCGCTTCCCCTCCGAAACATGCAGTGCCAGCCAGTCGGTCCTTTTCACACCCAGCTGCCAGCCGCAGAGCCAGAGGAGACCCAATCGAATGCACGCGCAGCGAACAATCCGTGAGCGCCCGGACTGCCCATAGGGGTGGCTCGAGCAATGAACACTGCTGTCCCCGCCAACGGAATCCCTCCCGTATGTCCCTTGGTCAGTGTGAAGCTAATTATGCCCTGCCACTGCCGCGTTGCCGACCACGGTCAGCGCTGGCTCATGAGTGTCTCAGATGGATAGAGAAGTCTTTTGATTCCTTCTAGCAAGCTTCGTTGGTAGAATATAGTAGCTCCACCCCTCACAGAATGAATGGATTCTGACTCTAACACTAACAGAGACCTCACAGCGATCTCTGGAATCATTTATGGTCTGTCTGACTCTGTTTTGTGATTGATGAGGTTGATTGAAATCGAAGGTGTCCCTGCAGACGCTCATCCATATTGAAATTGCGTTGTTTTCAGGGTCTTCGCTGAATATGTTGAGGGGGGTTGTGTTCTGTATGCAAAGCAATCAAAGCCTGGAAGATGCACTGTGAAGTGATGGCTTGCAAATTGTTCACTAGATTGATGTGACAAGCTGTCCTTTATTCTGTGAATTATTACAATTGCAGCCTTTTTTTAGAAAGTGAATTTTTCAACATTTGAGTGCTTAACTGAATTTTACTGAAAGGGATTCTTTAGTATGTTGAGTGGTATTTTTTTTTATATAACTCCTACTGGCAACAGTATTCACAGACATGTTAACCTGTTAATAATCACAGCTGAGGTAGCATATCCAGGTTGATGCGTATGAATACTGTACATATTAATGATGACATCAATGATTTGCAGAAGTGACACAACCTGCTTTTTGTCTGGCCTCTTTTGGAGATTAACCTAAATAAAGGAAGAAAGGGAAGGTTATTATATAATATTAATTAATAATGACTTCTTACTGAATTTGTCAACTGTAGAAAATAAATTTTAAAAAATCTTTGATTTTTATTTTTTTACAATTATCCATTGTTAGTTACATTGCTCATGTTTAACATCATCTATTAAAAATGTTTCATTTTTGATATCGTTCGTCAATAGCTGACTCTAAATGAAAGTGACTGTGTGCTTGTGAGTTTGTTTTTCCAATGGCTGCAAATCAGCAGTCCAGCCTCCTGCTGAAGAACATGAATGCGTCCGCAAAGCGGAATCTTATTAAATCTACTGCCATTGAAGGTGCTTTTTACCTGTTTCCCTCCACCACGTTTATTGCTACGCAGTGGAAGTTCTTAAATTGGTTTCAGGAAGAGGATCCTATCGCACTGATTCATTTAACGAAACCCCCGTTACCGAATTGTTCCCAGCAGTTGTTGGCACAGGACCGTAGCTGTTCTTTGTTGGCAAGAAATGAGGAATCTGTATTTCTTAAAAAAAGAAAAGAAATGATGCATGTCTGTTTAAATGATTCAGCAGTTTATGTGAAGCAGCCTGAATAAGGAGCATAATGGAAGGAACGCAGTTGCCATCTGTCTGAGAGCCAGAAGCTGAATAATAATAATAATACAGAAAATGTAGATTTAAAAGGATTACCGTTCAACACAGCAGCTGCGTTTTCTGTATCTCTACCTTTTTTTCTTGTTGCTGCTGTTGTTTTCCTCTATAACTGAAAATAAATGTGATTTTCTCTTAGGCCTATGCAGGACATGGGTTACTTTGTGGTTTCTATGCAGTACACTAGCCGCATAAATTAGCCAAAGTTTATAGCCCTGTGCTTGATCAACTTTAGCCTATTACTTTGACTTACAGGTAAACGCAAACATTACTCTATTTCATCACAGGCTCAGTTTGCTAAGGTTGAGTTGGTTTTAGTGTGTACTGAACTCGCCTGATGGAAAAACAAATCTTGCTCTTTATTGTTAGTCAAAGATAACAACACATTCTGATTGAATCTCAGCCACGGTAATCAGCAGTAATTCAGCAATATGCAGCGGCTGATTTAGCGAGCGGTCCGGTCCGCACAGTTGTTTTGAGGTTTTTGTTTTTCCCCTCGCTTTTGAGTGCCGGTCATCTCGGCCAGGCTCATTATGGCCTGATTAATGGCGGCCCGGCCGTCGGTCTGCCAGACAGGGTGGATGAAGTGCTAATGCTTCGGGCGAGTTGAGCCTGACGGACAGCGGCGCCATTGGGAACAGCCGCAGGTATCGAGCGGGCAGCGGCTACGCGGAGCAGATGTTCCACTTTACTGCCGCTTAAGCAGAACCTGTGAAACTGCGAGGGAGAACGAGGACACGCTACGGCTAATCGACAGTTCAGCTGCGAGGACCAGATTTGTCGGGAAAGTGCTTTCTGTTCACTCTGAACATCCATTGTAGTTGTGGCGATGGAAAGCTCTTTGAATTACATGTCTGATGGTAATGTATTATGTTTACACAGAGCCTTTCATCTCAAAGGGCTTTGCGGTGAAGGAGGATAACTCACCTCAACCACCACTAATGTGTAATGCCAACCTGGGCAATGCATGGCAGCCTGAGATGGAGTGGTGTGTATTCTCTCAAACCACCACGGTAATTTTTTTTTTTTTTTCCAAAAAAGAGGGTCTTCATACTGATGAATTCCTGTAGTGAGTTACGCCGAACAATTATCAAAGTAAATTAGAAACCGGTTTCGAAAGATAAGAGATCCTTCCTCCCGAGCGGTCCCCTCCCCCGCCCGTCCTCAGCGTTGAAGGAAGACTCGATCCATCCTCATTCCTCTGCCGCCCGTTCTTCCCCGCTGCCTCGTCACTCAGTCATCGGCGGCTGCGCGGAGGAACGGGACGACTTTCGCTTTCCCTCAAAAACGGTGAGCGACTTCCTGACGCTTCGAGTGAGCGGCGTAGGGGACTGGTGGGCTGATGATGCATTGCTGTGTGGGTCTCTGAGCATTGTGTGGCCTGTTAGAAAATGGCTGTTAGAACCCAGCCCACGCATCACGCATCATGATGACAAAGGAAGAAACAATGTGTTCCTAGTCTGATTCCACGGCTTGGCGTATGTCTGCGATGGGTCGCTAGTGTTTTAGCCCTGATCTGACCCTCACCATGTGTGTACAGTACATGTGCTTAGGACATTGGTAGTTAAATTCAGCCTGTGGAATAATAATAATAGTAATATTTTTTACAAAAACCCCAGTAGTAATAAGATAGTAAGGTGACCATAAGAGAAAACATTCACTGGGTCAATTCTTGCTTGTGTATACACCCTCTGCATGTACCCACCCCACACACAGTCACACGACCATTCAGCTTGCTGTCCAGCTCGGCCTAAGACCTCCCCTGACTGATTTGTTCCGGAAAGGCCCGGTTCAGATCAGGGTGAGTCCGCCCCCGTGGCTGCAGTGTTTTATCATTTGAAGGGGTGATCTGTGGCATGGAGGGGGTGGGCAGCAGGACCGCTCCCGCTCCCCTCTCAGCTCCAGCGGGCTTTAGCACGGCGTGGGTGGCGCGGATGCATCGCCCCATACCGCCGACGGCACTCCTCCCTCCGGGCTCCCCCCCCCCCACCCCCCACCCCCGGCGGCTCTGCAGACACCACACTCTCCCTCTCCGTCTGGGCGTCTGGGAGAGAACCGTTAATGCCGACGGTTTCAAACAAACATGACCAAGTTTTTCTTTTTCTTTCCGTGCAGCCAGAGATGCCGCACTAAGGAGCTGTTAATGGGCGTCGCTACTTTTAACGAACGCCGCAACGGCATCAAAGTCAGATTGCCCTCAGACCGCGGAGGCCTCAGGTTTTCCTGGTTGTTGACGCTGCCCTTGATGAAGAGCCTGTGAGAAGTTTTGCGGATCTTTCCTGGGTCTTGGAGCCCCCGGGAGCACTGGAGCCGAATCGGGAATTTGCTTTGACGTAGCGAGACGCAGCTGCCACGCTAACGGTGAAACCGTGTTAAGCGCTAACGAGTGGTCTCAGAGGATCAGGTCTGACCATAAAAAGGCTTCACTCTCTATCGCGTTGGCTGCTGTAAACCCGATTCATAAGTACCCTAAGCCCCACAACTGGATCCCAGAAGACTTTTATATCTCCTATCGCTCAGCATTTTGAGTCTGAATCCCTGCCTAAAGACAGCCTGTGTTTTTATGAACATCACCAGGGAGTTACTGCTCTGTAGAACATAGGAGTTTTAAGGCCCACGTGTGCGGAGGGTAATGGAACTGTGGCTCTGTTGTCGAGGCAGGACTTGACAGCCGAATCCACCAGTCTGCTGTTTTAAAATGGGCTGGCTAATACACGTACGCCTCCTGCCAGAGGAGCCCCATTGTCTTTATCTCGCCAGCCATTACGCGCTTTGTTCTGGAGGCGTTTTGCCAGCTCTGATGGAGACTGGATTACCACGGCACAGCGGTATCCTGAGCCGCCAGGTGAGGGGAGGACGAGCGGAGGCAGGAGACCGACGCCTTTGGCTTCGCCAAGGCTGAAAGGGGAAGAGCGTTGGCTCCACGTCCGCTGGCTCGGTGCCGATCGGTATTTTGTGATGTCTCTGTCCATATCAGATCCTCGATTGTGAGGATGGGAAGATTCGTCGTCCGTCGTTTCCCAGAATAGGCTGGGTTTTGGTTTTATCTATGACTCGTGTGAATTTCAGGGCTTTGTAATCTTCCGTACTGTGTCTCTTTTCCCCCCTCTGGGTTTGTTGCTATTGTTACTGTTGCCATCAACGTTGACGGTGTCTGGCCACAGTCATGCTGCATGCTGTCTGCACCGCAACGCCTGGCCGGCAGCCTTCGCCGTTTTTAAGCCTCGTTAGCCGTCTGGCGGGTTTCGGCGTGGATCTGCTTGGCGGGATCGGAGCCGGAGAGCCGAGCCATGGCAGGTGGGAGCCGGCTGTCGGCCGCGCCGCCCCACCGATGCGGGGTTGGAGATCTCGAACCCCTCACGCCCCCAGGGTGCCGTATATCTACCTGGCTACCTGCGGCCGCGTCTTCAAAAGAGGCCGGCCGCCCCACTTCATTAATCCAGGTTATTGAACTCAGCTCAGCTGCAGAGAAACCCGAACCGAGCGTAGTTCAAAGGGTCCGGGGGCATCAATTTACCTGCAACAGCTGCTTGATGAGGCACTACATGCTGAGGAGTGCTTTCACAAAGCCGAACAGATAGGTACCGGAGAGCTTCAGAGGGGTCGCGCGGTCTTACCCGCCTCTTCGTTTACCCCCCACTTTCCCTGCCTCGCTGGAGCGATGGAGATTGGACGGTGCACGTCTTCAAAATGCCAAGATATGATTTCCTTTGAACTTGTGGGAAGATTACGTGCCCTTAAGCAGACTCCTAAATTGCAGCTCGCAGATGGAAGACCTGATATCCGCTGCAATTCTTTTGAAGCCCGCCCTTAACGCTGTTACCACGGCTGCATCTCCCAAGTTAATTTTTTTCGCTAAGACTTAGGGTTTTTCATCTCCAGGGAAACATGGAGCATCAAAACAAAATAAAAAATGTTAGCAGTATATTGTAGTAGTTAGGGAATTGGGTCTATAACTCAGAGGTTGCAGGTTTGGTTCTCAGGTAGGGCACTCAGTCAATATCCGACTGTACAAATGGATTGTAAGGAAAAAAAGAAACTGCTTGCTTTGAGTAAGCACATCTGCCAAGTGCCTGAATGTAATCGTGAATAATGATCGCCGTGCTATATCCTTTATTTATCCACTTTCAGGCAGATGCATTCTCTTTAAAAAAACCAAATAGTTTACCTTACTTCACTATTTTGAGAGTAAATTATATTAATATTAATATTTTTTTTTTTTTTTCTGAGAAAATAAATTGTGGCCAAGTATTTGGAAATGTACCCTCTTTATAACCCTGCTATAAAGTGTTTATAAGGCATTTATGAATGCTTGGTATGCCCCATGCGACTGTCTTCCTGGTGTTTAATTACACTGTGTAGTTTTTTGTTTCTGACTGGGTCCCCCTACACGCCACCTCTCTCTGCCAGAGCTCCAGCGCTGCGGGCGCCGCCAGGCCTCGCCGCCCACCTCCATCCATAATGAATGGCCGGGTTCGCTCGAGTGGGCGGCCGTTTTGAATTATGGAGCAGGAGAGAGCCCTGCGTTTGACGAGCCTCTGAACTCCGCGGCAGATGGCGGTTTCAGGCGTTTTCCGGGACATCCAGCACGCTCCGCCGGTCAGCGTCGCCGCCCTTGCGCGTGGCTGTCTCCGGGTCTCTGTGCCTCCTCTTCCTCCTCCTCCTCTTCTGCAGCGTGCACTTTGTTTGCGAGGGGAGAGCAGCCTTATCTTTGCCGGTTCAGGGCAGAATAATCCCCTGCCACACAATGAGACGGGGGTGGAATGGCAGCTCACAGATAATGATGCCTCTACTTATACCCCCCCCCTCCGCCCCCACCCCCACAATCCCCCCTCCGCCCCCACAGGTGGTAATGTAACAGCGCACTCATTAACATGCCCTACACACTGGCTAAAGTATCAACCTGTTCCTGGAGATCTATCGTTTCCCTCTGCAGGTGCGTGGCAGCCCGAACAAACCAAATATGCCTGGTCCTGTGTGTCAGCCCAGCTCCTGTCTGAGTGTGTGCTGGGCACCAGCGGAGCGGCCCTGCCTAACGGCTGGAGCCAGGAAGCAGGAGCCAGGAGGCAGACACACAGAGGAGCGCTTGCTTTCCCTCTCCCCCGGCCCACGCTGTGGCTGAATTGATTTTGATTTGATGGATAAGTGAAGGAGCACCGCGGCCCGGCGCCCGTAGGCCTTCTCTGGGCTGCGTGGCTCCAGGGAAGGGCTCACCGGCCTCTGAGCGCTGGGGTCAGCCAGCTCCCGAAACCCGCCCACCTGCCCCGCCCGCCCCGTCCCGCCCTGTTTGCCGTTTCCATTGCGAAAGGCCAACACCGGCCTGGAGGGTTCTGTCGAGGGCCACGAGGCGGCGAGCGGGAGCTTCGTAGCGGTGAACGCTTCCGCCACCACGGCGCGAGCGCGGTCCCACAGAACGCCGTGCCCAACCCGTCCTGCCCCGTCCCGTCAGCCCCCAGCCCCAGCACCTGCTGCTACAGCACTGGGGGAAACTGGGCGCCCCCCCGCCTCCCATTCCCACAAAGCGCCCCCAGCTGGTGACCGTCTGCAGGCAGAGACGCGGTTTGAGAGAACGGACCCTCACACAGCCACTTCCTGGTGAGGCGAGTCGCCCATGCCACGCCCCGAATACGGACCGGCAGGGATATTTTTAGTTTTTTGGTGGCAGCCGTTCATTCCTCTTACCAGGGAAGATGAGATGAGCTTAAACGGTATTGTTGAAAAGCGATTGCCTAAGCTTTGTTGCCTATTTTATGCTTATTGAATTTCATGCTCTTTCCATCAGGATTTCAATGTCAGTGTCAAAAGCTTTCCATTGTGTGGCGCTTAATATGAAAGGCTGAATTTATTTCTGTCTGTCTGGCTGTGCTTTTGATGCATTCTGGTCTTTTGGGTAGTGACAGCCCTGTGAGATGGCAACCTTGCGAGCTGTCACACGGAATAGTGCCACCCTGCCTGTTGCTGGTGAACTGTTGAACACATTTCTTCATTTAAAGAGTAACTGACAGGGCCAGGCATTAATCCAGAACCCCTGAGTCTGGGAACACTAACAGAGATGTTCCCAAACAAACCCACACTTTTCATTTATCAAATGGAGCTTTACGTCGTTTTTTTTTTATTATTAAAGCAACAGCAGCATTCTTGTGAGCAGCATCATTTTGAAGTTGTTGTAGTTTGAGACATAGTCACAGGACTGCTGATGTTTCACTTGTCGGGAGTCTGGTCATGTGATTTCAACGTGAGTCTGTATGCACGGTTCAGCAGAATGAGTACTGCAGGAGCCGCATGGACACTGCAGTAGTGTGGGGCAGGTATGAGATGCACAGGTGTGTGTGTGTGTGTGTGTGTGCACGGCTTTGTGTGTGTCTGTGTGCGCGCGTTTGTGTACCTGCTCCTGTGTGAGTGCTCATTGAGTCTGAGGTCTAAGACATCCCATTTGAGAAACTTGGGGCACTTTGTTTTATGTGTATGGGACAGGGTTTAATGGCATGTGTGTGTATGGGAATGGGGTGTATTAATGTGTATACGTGTGTATGGGCTGGGGTGTTATAGCATGTGTGTATGTGTATGGGACGGGGTGTAATAGCATGTGTGTATGTGTATGGGACAGGGTGTAATAGCATGTGTGTATGTGTATGGGACAGGGTTTAATAATGTGTATAAGTGTATGGGACGGGGTTGTAATAATGTGTATAAGTGTATGGGACGGGGTTGTAATAATGTGTATACGTGTGTATGGGACAGGGTGTAATTGCATGGCACACATACGGCCCGCACTTCGACTCGAACCCCAAGCCCTGCGTGCGGTTTGGCGGGGTGACACCGCCAGGCCGGAGAGGTCAGCAGCCGCGCTGGCGGATTGACGGGTGGAGATGGGTTCACGCCCCGCCGGCTCATGTTTGCATTCATGAGCCGGTGGACAAGGGGTAATCGCCCACGCCGGGCCCCCGCCCGCCCTTCCCCCCCCTCCCCTCCCCTCCGCCCGTCCCGCCGCTCGGGAGCGGGTGTCTAAAATAAGCCGCGACCACCGCGGATTATTCCGCCCCCCCTCCCGACCTTTGCATCCTCCTGATGAATTTATAATGAACTCTGCGCTCTGCAGCCAGGGCCTCGGATTCCTCCTGCTTCAGTAGCTCATCTGGTCTGGCGTGATATAATTACGCAGCGCGGGGCCAGAAGGTCAGCAGCCTCTGAGTTATTGAAATCATAATTCACTCAGCACGCTAACTAAAGAGGAGAGCGTCCGAGGCCGCGGCAATGCATAAAACAAGATCCATTAGCCTCTGATTTCCCGGGACCTTTTTAAGAAACACATTTCAATGGCCCTCAAGGGCTCATTTTTAATGCGACTGGTGTGTCATAAGTTTGGACCGCGTTTATGGCGCTTCTGGAAACTTCCAGCATGTGCCTGCCGTCTGAGTAGCTGGTTCAGTGTTACTGGGTGTCTCTTCAAACAGTCTTTTTGAATTGTGCGTACCTGTGCTTACCAGTCGTCACTTTTGCAGTTTTATATAGAGCCTGGACATTTTATCTGCATATTACAGAGCAGCATCCACAATCCCTCTTTGTTACAGATTTTTTTGCTCTCTGCAGTTGGAAATTCCCGACCTTCAGGTTTTTGGTGAGATAAATTCTGTTGAAAAGCTGCTGCATCCTTTGTCTGTGCCTGTCACATCTTTTTTATGTGAACAATGAGCGCTGCTGGAGTGCCCTGTTCATCTCTCCATTTTGAAGAAGCAGCTCTGCGTCTTTCATTACGCACGAGCTTGCCGAACTTCCCCACGAAGTCTCACAGAATTAGCTTTGTGTCTGCCGAGGATGTGGTCTGTGACCTTTAATGAGGTCTTATCTGTGCCACACAAGTGCGCGTGCATTGTGTGCAGGAAACTGACTGGCACCTTCGACAGGTACGGGTTCTATTGCCGGTGCTGTAGTTACACAAGTAGGCAGGGATAGCAGTCCAGTATTCTGCCTGGATCCGTCTTGTTGACAGTATGTCTGGGTGGGTTTTGCCATCCGTAGCACCGTGTTACTTACACTGATGATATATCTACACTGTTAACATGGCCGTCTTGATAAGTTTCCAGGAGTCAGTCTATTTCTAACATGCTCTGCGGTGCATTCTGAGCCACGCTGCCGCGCTTGCAATCGTCCAGAGCAAGGCCATTTCTCGTATGATTCGTGAGTGCCACCTGGTGGCTAGCATGTGAATAGCTAATCTGTATTGGTTGAGTACTGTATTGCCGATGACCGGAGGCGGGGGTTTCTGCATCCGGCCCCGCACAGGAAGTGACGCCGTTCCAAAGGGTGGCCGCGCCATTTAAGGCACCCGTGCGGAGCGCCTGAACGGCCCGGTCAGTTTGAGACGGGCTCGTCTGCCTGCGCACGCGCAGCTTGGCTCCGTTGCTCAGCAACACGGGCCCCCTTCGCGGAAGGGATTAGGGGTGGGGCGGGGGGGCAGTTTCCCGAGACGTGGTGGGTCCTCAGAAGAGGGCGTGTCTGAGCAGGGTGAAAACCACAGGATGGGAAAAGACACCTGGGCTTCCTCCAGGAGAACAGCGGAGGGAGAGGCTCAGATCGTGAGCAGGGCGGGTGTGGCAGCGGCAGGCCGTGGCCTTTGGGACGGCACGGTGATGCAGTGGATAGCACCGTCACCTCATGGGTTCACAGGGGTATCAGTCTACACCTGATCTGGTGAAACCATGACTACACCATGTCGATTGTGTTAAACAGCACACATTGAGCGGTTCCGCAGAAGATCGTGGAGGTCTGTGAGTCTGAGTTCGAGGTCTTCTGATGTTTTCAGGTGTTTACGGAGGCACTTCAGTGAATTCAGTGGAAGCACAGCGACTTCGCTATTAATACCTGGGGAAACTGTGGATGTGAGTCCACATACTGTATCAACACTGCTTTGTTATTGCATATCCAGGGTCAAACAGTAAAGTAACCACTGTTGCATTTACAGTGCACACACTGTCACACTGCTGATGGCTTACCAGGTGGCTAATTTAGCCTTATTATTATTATTATTATTATTATTATTATTATTATTGAATTGATCCATAGGTGACTTGTGTTATTATTCTTAGAGGATTCAAAAGAAAGCATTTTAAACGTATTCCGTTTTGTTCCTTTTTGAGAGTGAAGGTTTGCAGTGCTCGTGATGTGTGCGGGAGTAGTCATTAGCGCTGAGAGGATCTGTGTGTGGACGCGTGCTGTGAGGCTGAGACCCACACCACGCGTTCCCTCAGCGTTCGGAGCGCCCCTTCCGCCGGCTTTCTGTGCGGTAATTACAGGCCACGCTCGCCACCGCCACCCTGACTCACTCGCTCCCCGATCCGGAGTCCCCCCTGATTGGACGTTACTCAGAGAGTGCAGCCTGCGGTGGAATCGGGGTTTTATGTGGAAGCGATGGCACGGCCCTTACTGTCCCCCGTGGTTGGGCCGCTGTGTGAGGGCAAATGTACGTCTGCTCTCTGAGCGGTGGGCAGCATCGCCCTCTGCTGGGAGCAGAGTGTCAAAGCAGGCTGAGTGGAATGGATCTCTGGACGCAGAGCCGGCCGCTGGCATAAAAGCTCTGTGCGGTCTTTTAGGTCCATAGCCGTCCATGGGCCACACACATTTCTGTTTAAAAAGTTTTATGTTTTTTAAATAGTCGTTATAATAATGTAGTATAATTAATTATATAATATGTCTTGATTGTGCAGTATTCACAGGCGCGTGGGATGCCTTCACTACCGGAGCTCAGGTTGTCAGGTGATGCTCATTCCTGTGTGGGATGTCAGTATGCACTTCTCAATCTTCCCTGTGTTTGCGGATGTCAGGTGATAGCCTTCACTTCCTGTGTTTGGGATGTCGGCTGATAGCTTTCACTTCCTGTGCTCAGGATTTGAGGTGAGTCTTCACTTCCTGTTCTTGGGATGTCTGGTGATTGCTTCCTGTTCTACAGTCCTACACACAGCTGAGGGGGGCTATTTTGTGCCAAGACACCCCCAAGGCACAGGGTCAGCCCAAGTATGACAGCCAAATTCAAGTAATCTCACTGGCTTCCTGACAGTCAATAGTTCTATGAAACTTAACCTTCATTGAATGAAATTCAGTGTCGCATGCCAGCTTAGCATAATTTGCCAGCTGGGCATACAATGGGCACATTTGTGTTTATTTATTTATTTATTCATTTTAAAGAAACTCCTCATTCGGTGATGTGGAATGTGGCATATTGATACGATGGTCAGTTCTTGTGTTTGGTCATAATGCGCGTTTGTGTGGAGCTCATTCAGAGCACCGCGAGGCCACCGCACTCTGCCGGAAACACGAGCCTGGAACGCTGGTCACATGACCCGGCTCCCTTTCAGCAGAGCCTTCCGCCGCCCAGATCAGCGCCAGCGCCGGTCCGCTGTCACAGGTCCCCAGCGGCCCCGGGGGACCCCTCCCGGGCCCTGGACCCCGGAACCGGCCGAGGCTGCCAAATCCGTCAGCGCCGCCCCGCCGCGATCCGAATAAAAGAAGCCCGCTGCTATTTAACCAGCCTCTGACAAACGGCCATCCTTCAGGGAAAGACTCCGGAGCTCTCCACTAAATTGCACAGCGCCCCAGCCAAGAGAGGAACTCGCTCCTGAGGGCCGGCCCGTAGTCCCCCCGCTTCAGCTTTGATGGAAATCGCCTGGGAGATTTCCCAGTGCGCTGCACAGCCTGAGAAACTGGATCCACAGTAACGTGGCTGTACGTCGCGCTTGGAAGCGAGGGTGTTGCGGTATGACAGCTCCTGAAAAGGAAACTCAGACGCGTACGCATTAGCATGCGGCGTGTTTGCGCCGCCCGCGATCGCGATCGCTCGGGACGCCAGCATCCTCCATAATTAACCGCTATTTCACGCCAGGGGGTCCTTCAGATCAATTTGAATGCAAATCAGACCGGTGTTTGTGGCTTTATCACGGGGTAATTTTCATTTAGGCCTCTTTCATGGTGATGAGGTATTGTTTTCTGGGGTTGGAACTGACACTGCGTTTCCATGGAGAGGGCAAGTGAAGCTCGCGGGGTCCAGAAGGGGGCGGCAGGGGGCGGCTCGAGGTCCAGCGGTCGCCGCTGCGGCTTCTGTCTCTGGCGGACGTGCCGCATCTGTCAGCCGCGCGAGCGGAGAGCGGCTTCACCTGCCCTCTGGCGCCGTAAATGTGATCGACGACGTGGCGTCCTCACAGATGCCTGCGTGAAAAACGTGCACGCCCTCTGTTCTGCCCCCGCGCCTCCCCGCCCAATGCTACACTCGTTGAACCCCCGAGCTGCTGAACCTAAGGTGAAATGACATCATCGCAAGGCAAAGCTCGGTAGTTTTCCACCTGGTAGCCAATGACTGGCAGGCGTTTGACGGATGCGGTGTGTGTGCGCGTGACGCTTTCCTGTAGCACAGACAGGCAGGTTGACTTGGTGCAACATTAAGAGAAAACCGTAAAAACCCCGTCAGCCCGACCTGTTTTTCGTTATATTTGAATGTTATTCGCCGTTTTTCACCACTCCAGCTGTTCCGGAAAGGGTTAAGCTCACTGGTCTGAGCAGAAATGCAGTTTTTCATTTTCACAGCGCGTCTAGTGAGGTAATCAATCTAGTCTTTCTCAGCTACATTAATTAACTTCCTGAATGCGCTGTTTTTGTTGAATGGTATAATGCTGGACAATGTCGGCCAGCGTCCTTTAAAAACATTTTTCAGGAGGGGACGTGTGATTGGAGATGAATAACGTACACCAGTCTGTGAGCCGGGAACCATCTGTGATTGCTGATGAAATATCTCATGACGGTCCCAGATGAGAGGGGGAGAGAGAGGCTGTATTTTTCTGTTTTATGGCTGATGTTAAGAGCCTGCGTAATTTCTGCCATCCCTGCTGCTTCTCCCTGATTTACGCCGAGCGGCGTTCAAGTGCTTCAGCTCTACCCCTGATTAACGTGTCACTCGATAGGACTCAGAATTGCAAACGTGTGACGATGTGAACATTTGGAGAGGGGACTAGGCGTCTCGCCGCCCGTGCTTTATACCAGAGCTCCGTCCTCCTTACGTTTTTTTTTTCCCCTTTCGGCGAGCGCGTCCGGTCTAGCGGCCGTGTGCCCGCGTTCGTCTCCGTCGCAGCGCACGGCGAACCGAGTCGCTGAACGAGGGCCAGCTCGTGACTCAGTCTGGCAGGGACGCGGGGGCTCTCATTGTGGGTCTGGGTCAAATCTTTCAAAAAGACCGGCCTCTTCATCTCTCGCTTGAATCCAACGCGAGTGATACTCTTCAGAGCGTTTCCATGGATACCCCTTGTGCAGCCGCCGGTGAAGAGCCATTGTTTGCCGCACTCTTGGCCCCGATGAGATGCGTCCAATCGTGGGAGTGCGGGCCGGGAGAGAGCCAGCGCTGCTGCCGCGCTCCGCGCTCCTGCGTGCGGACTGGAGAGCCGAGCCCGTAATGGAATCTCCAAAGTGTTCAGAAAGTGATGGGCTTTGGCTTAAAGCCCTCCGAGCCCCTCTTAAATCAAGCGCTCCAGATTTATAATTGAGTTACTCTGTTATTCCAGGTTTCTCTACTCTGGAGGGCCACAGTAGGGAGTATGTTAAAATAAGGAAGGGAAGAAAAAGGCTCCGCCTCCACTGTGCTGTTAAATGTTTTGGTTGGTCTATGAGCGAGGTGTCATGGGAGTTTAATGTAAATGAACCCAGAGAAGCCGAGTGAGAAGGGAATGACTGCAGGGGTGAGTGGGATCTGGGCTCTGGGGGCCGGATGACTAATATCCCATCATTCAACGGGGCTCTGAAGCTTAACCTCACACTCCCAGCCCATCTCTCTCCATTTGTGTGACTCGTGGCAGCGTACAAATACAGCGCACGCTTCTGCCGCACCTGGTGCCCCCCCCACCCCCCACCCCCCCGCGGCAGGGAGAGAGGGGGAACAGTATGAACCGAGAGAGGAGTAGAGAAGGGAGGAGAGTCAAGGGAAAGAGAAGGAGAGGATAGAAAAGGAACACAGAGGTGGCCAAGATGGAGTAGAGAAGGGGTAGAAAAGTGAAAGTATCAGGGGAGAGAAGGAAAACAAACAAAGCAGTAGAGAAGAGGGGGGTCAAGTGGAGTCTGGGACGAGCTTGTTGAAGAGTACTCACTGGCAGGAGAAGGCATTCCCTGGCTCCGCCCCTCTAGTAAAGGGCGTTTGATTAATGGTGGATTGGCTCGTGCGTGTGGAAATGATTGCGAGGGATTCTGGCTGAGAGGCTAGCCGCTGAAGCCGTTCAGGAGCAGCTTGAAAACGCTTAATGTAATTCATTTGGGTAAATGCAGCCTTCGCGCGACGCGAGCACCGAGTAAACAAATCTGTTTCTTTCTGAAGACATCTTTCACTTTCGTCCCTCAGTGCTAGAGCAGCATGCCGGCAAACGCAGTCAGCGAGCCCGTAGTGGGGCGTTGCTGGGGGAGATGCACCGTGTGCTGTTATTTCCTCTGGGAGAAGGCTGAGCGCTGAGCTGGACCGCTGGCCTGGTTATAGCCGAGCATCCAGTGGGAGGAGTCCCGTTGCCGTAGACGCTGCATACATTAGCGCTGCTCACATTAGCGCTGCTCACAAACGAGTAGCAGCTCAGTCTCGGAGCGTCTGACTCGAGCGGTTCAGGATCAGCGGCTCGTATTGCGCACGCCGGATTTGGTTAAATGTGGCTGAGGGTTTGGGCAGGGCTACTGAGTTAAGGAATCTCGCCGCTTGGCTGTGTGTGGGGCAGACATCTCCCTGGTTATTTAGCATGCCTTTCTTCAGCGCACTCTCTAATGCTTTTGTAAAAGCAGTTTGTTGAGGGAGCGGGAGCGAGAGAGAGAGAGAGGGAGAGGGAGAGGGGGGAGGGATGGAGAGATTTATGGCTTTAGCCAGGGGAGGTAATTGATGAGTAAATATGTTGAGATCGGCTGCCGCTGCCGCTGCCACCGCTGCTGTCCACAGCACCCGGCTGGGCTCCCGCCTAAAAGGATTAGCAGCGCCGCCCCTGGTCTCCAGTCCCCAGCTGTGCGGGGCATAGATTGCTTCTGCCTGGAGCCGGGGACGCTGTCAAGTTCCTCTGCGAGTTGAGTCATCTATTGACAAAGAGCGAGCGGCACCGTGAGGCTGCTCCTCTCTCTCGCTCGCTCTCTCACTCGCGCTCTCTCTCTCTCGTTCGCTCGCTCGCTGCCACTCGCCCGCTCTTCACTCCCGTCGCCGCGGCCACCTCCGCCGCTTCTCTCTCCTCTCCGTGCGTACCGCCACCATGCCGGGCTTCTAACGGGGGACTCGAGGAAGAGGAAGAGGAAGTCTCTGTGTCCGAACGCAGCCGACCGGGAAGAGGGAGATAGGACCGGAGCCTGACTCAAAGGAAGACAGGGGGAGAGAGAGGGAGAGGGAGAGGTAAAGTGCATTGGGGATGACCGCCTACTTGAGCAAACAGCAGAGCTGTTGCCGCGACGCCGAGGGCAGGGGCATGGAGCTGGCGCTGTGCGAGCCGCAGTGCCCCTGCGGCTGGCAGCAGGACGCCCGCGGGTACCCCCCCCAGCACCACCCGCAGCACCACCCGCAGCACCACTACGGCGGCGCCTCCCAGGCGCTCCAGTCGGCCGGAGCCACGCTGCCGCGGCAACGCGGGCGCCTGACCGCCACGCGCTCGGAGACGGGCTGGCGGAGCCCCGGCCGAACCTTCGTCCGCGCCAAGGCGGGCAGCTGCGACATGTGGACCGAGTGCGACTGCCACGGGTGGCACGACCCCTACCAGGTAAAAACCCTCCGGACCGGACCGCACCGGACCGGAGCTGCACGTACCGCACGGGCAGCAGGGCGGTTATGTCCGACTGGCGCTCTTACCCGAAGCGTGAACGAACGAACGCAGAGAGTGAAGGAGGGGAGCGCGGTGGCGGTGTGGAAAGTCTCTGTTCTGGGGCAGTGCGGCTGTGTGCTCAGGAGCTGGCAGGGCTGCCTTCTGGTGGCTCTTTGCTCACGCTCGGGTGCGGAGGGCTCTGTGTGTTTATCGCGCGTGAACCGCTACGCAAACACATTTAGCGTCGGCCGGGCCAGCGTTTCAGCGCGTGGTTCAGTGAATGCAGAGACCGGGATGCCGTGCACCTCCCTCAGAGATCACACACAGTTCAGCTTAAAGGCTCAACTCAACGCCTTTCACTCCATATGCGCTTTTGCATTGCTGTAACTATTTAAGCCTTCTCTTATCTTCCATCTCATAATTCATTCTATTATCTTTTTTTGTTCGATTGAGAGGTGCGTTAAATCCGCAGGGATGGTGTGTTAACCATGCTGGGGTCTGGGGTCTGGGGTCTGGGGGCTGGGGGCTGGGGGCTGTGGGCTGGGGGCTGGGGGGGAGTCCAGATAGGGCCGGGAGCGGGGTGTGATCTGAGAGGGCAGCGAGAGGGGGCGTGTCCGGCAGCCTGTAGGAAATCGGTCGCGATCCCTCTGCAGAGCGGCTTTGAATGTGCTTGGGGATTGGGGGTGCGGCCTGATCTCTGGAGGAGGGTGTGTGGGCAGGAACTCGTGCATCGGATTGGTGATGGGTTGAAGGCCGCCGTTCTCACCAAAGTGGTTGTAGACAGTGCGTGCAGGATGCAGTAATGTTACCGCCCTCCCCCCCCCCCCACCTGACAGCTCTTACTAGCTCTGCCCAGTATGGCTCCCCTCCTGCAAGGCCAATGGAGACCAACACCACGCTTTCAGTTAGCACAGCTCTGCATTTCAGCCAATGAGCTGCTCTGACTTTGCCCTAAAGCAATTCTGAATGCAGAATCTTCCAGATCGGAAATCTGGATCAGATCTGCTCATTTTGATAGTGAGTATTTTTCCATCTGCTAAGCAAAGCTGTCTGCTAAGTGGAAAAAATGAAAATGATTTAAGATTACAAATACAATGATGTGTACTGCGCGCATCGCAGTAAAGCATTGTGGGCAGAGAGGAAGACTGCGACGAAGGGCAGTGGCGTGGCATCGAGCATCACGTGATGTGACGCAGGTGCGCGCGGGCTACCGGCAATCCCTTCCCAGGGTGAACATTCATCACCGCTCCAGCGATCAAGGCCAGCGAACCGCAGTGTGACTCTGCAGTCAGCAGTCCCTAACGGCGGCTCAGCGCTGACAAACGCCTTTCACCCTAACTCAAGGGCGCCGGGCCAGAGGTTTAAATCTCAAGGTGAAGGCCAGGTCGGGAACTTACCACTCGTCCTCCTTAGTCTCACTCTGGCTCTCTCTCCCTCTCCCTCTCCATCTCCCTCTCTGTCTCTCTCTTTCTCTCTCTCTGTATCCATAGCTCTCTATCTTAGCTCTTTCTCTTGTGCTCTTCTCTCTCCTTGGCTCACAGTTGGACATCTTAAGTTCTTTTGCTGAGCCTGCTGGTGTGCGGTCTAGTCTGCGCGTTCATTTCTGTGGTCTTCAAATGAGTGAGATTGCTTATGTTTAAGTTATAGTGTTTTTTTCTTTTTTGGTACAAGAAAACAAATGCTTTTTAAGTATTGATAGTAGCGGTGTGCACTGCTCATAGATTTTGCACTGAATTATTGAGCGGATAAAAAACTGGAGTGTATGCTTGAAGCGCGGAGCATGGAGGAGAATTGATTTCTGCAGTAACGTCGCAAAAAAATAAATGCTTGAGAACGGGAGAAATGCGCTCGTGACCCTGACTTCCAAGTCTGCAGCAGAAGAAAGGTGGTGCCAAGCAATAGTGCTGGAAATGAAATGAACTTAAATTAGCAATGCTGGGCTCCCGGTGTCAGCTGAAATAACAAAAGTTGTTCTCGCCATATGTGTGAAAATAAATAAGATTGTGCTGGATGGTTGTCATTAACTGTTGGCATGGATTGAACTGAATTGAATTGAGTATTAACTGAAATATATCAAGATATTTCAGCAACAGTTTATTCATATTATACCCACTTTCTGATATTGTGATGCATTTTTAAACGCTTATTAATTTAAAGTATATTTATCATTCAATTTTCAAAAAACTATATTTTACTGTATAGTGCTCTTTTTTGTACGGGGGTGCTGTGCTCAAAATCTGTAACTGCCCTCTGTTCATAACTTTGTGTAGGCATAAAACACTGAGATATTTAAATTCAGAGACTTGACTATATTGTTTTTTTCAGTTACAGTAAAGTATTGCTTTTTTTTAAATGTCTTTGACGGGTAATTAAAAAATGTACCCTTTATGAATTAAAATTCCCATAGTAATTTCCGTCAAGTGATTCCCACAGCGATAATATCCCATAGACTGCACGGAGAGTTGTAATTAAATTGTACAATGTGCTTATTAATAGTGCGTAATTAATCGCGGTAGTCAAACGGGCTCCCTTGCCGAACGGGATGAAGCACACTGTGTTCCGCAGCGGTTGGCCCAAAAGCGGCTTCGCGCGGCGCTCCCTCTCAGTCCTGCGCAGGGCTGTAATGCGCACTGCCTGCGCAGGGCTGTAATGCGCACTGCCTGCGCAGGGCTGTAATGCGCACTGCCTGCGCAGGGCTGTAATGCGCCCTGCCTGCGCCGGGCTGTAATGCGCACTGCCTGCGCAGGGCTGTAATGCGCACTGCCTGCGCAGGGCTGTAATGCGCACTGCCTGCGCAGGGCTGTAATGCGCACTGCCTGCGCATGTTTAATGTGCCGCGTGCTGCGCTGTCTTCACTCAGGGCCACTCAAACACGCCGGCTCCCGACGGCTCATCCAGCCCCCCGCCTCGGCTAGCGCCGCTTCGCCCGCCCGTTTCGCCCGGCCGCTCCTCGGTTGGGCTTCAGGGTCTCTTTGCCTGGGACAGTCGGCTAATCTTTCCACGGTGGTGTCTGGTTTACTGGATGACCACAGTGCTGGTAGATGGATTTGAAGCATCTGTTTGCTTTATGCTTGTTTTTTTAAATTTTTTATTAACAGTACATTAATTTGGTTGGCACATAATGATGCGCTCCCTTCATATTGTGCGGTATGTTCATGAATAAAACACTGAACATCAGTAAAGGCGCACCGCAGGAACAAGAGAACTTTACTGCAGTCGTCAGAGATGAGAAGTAGAGGTGCGTCGATGTCTGAAATGCGCTGGCTTTCAAATGCAGATGTGCGTACGGCCACACACGCAGCGCACGCGTCTCCTGCTTCACATCGTGCCGGGTCACCAACGCGTGGGGGGAAACCACGCTAGAACACCCGCTTCTAAAAATGGTCATTTTGACCCAGTTTGGCTGGCCCAGAAACGGTTTTTTCTCCCTCCCTTTTCCCCTTCCCTTCTCTCTGCAAGCCGCTGCCTCTCCTTCCCTCTCCATCCTTCTCTCCGCGGCTCTACTGCATGGGCTCTCTGGTTAATGGGCACAGCAGAGTCTCTCACTTTTTGCAGAGAAAATCCGCTGGGCTTTCAGTGCGGCTGAACTTAGTAAAGCCACGAATCTGCCTGCAACTTTCCCCATCAAACTGACCTTTATCTTCACTGTGTGTGTGCGTGTGCGTGTGTCTTTCTGTGTGAGTGTTTGCATGCTGTGCATGTGTCAGAGAGTGAGAGAGAGAGAGAAAGTGTTTGGGGAAAGAGATGGAGAGATTGTTTGCCGGCCTTGAGAGAGAGCGAGAGAGAGCGGGGAGTATGCATTCGCCCGTCAGCCGGTTTGGAGCGAGATGGAGATGGAGACGGAGACGGAGAGGCCTTACTCTGCGCTGAAGCGTGAAGCCGTGTGACAGAGCCCGCTGAGGGCCTTTAATTAGCGGGCCGACTGGGCCCCGCCCAGGGGGAGGAACCCCGTGGCACTCGGGCCAATGCGAGGGCCGGCTCACTAACCTCCCACCCATCGGTAATGAAGGCGCAAAGCCATGACCTACGCAGGTGTGTTCGCCTGACATGCACTCGATGGAGCTGTGCTATGATGCAGTGTGACGCTGGTGGCAGAGAGTGCGGTTATAGCTTGTGTTTGAAGAAAGGTTGATATTATCGTTGTGTAACTTACTTTCAAAGGAAAACAAGTTCGACAAAAAATTGTCTTTGTTGTATCATTTTTTTCCAGCTGTACCATAACGGTTTCATTTAAATTAGTTTTCCTGGTATGTACATGGAAGCTGCAAATCTGCAGGGATCTCTTGATACCCTACAAAAAGAGCCACTTTCCAATTAGAAAGAGAGAGAAATGTGTGAATGGGTTAACGGGCGTATAGTATGATTACATAAGTATACTGTTAATGTGGTGGTCTTCAGATTATCAGCAGAACTGAATGCACTGCCCCACAGGCACACTGCGGGTTCCCCTGGTGTGATGTTCTCTTCTGTGTCGGAGGGGAAAAAACAGGAAGCTCTCATTTTTATGGTCCTCCCTGTTTAGCATTTCTGTTCCTCTGACTTTGCCTATTGGTTGTGGAATCGGCTAGTGTCCTTTTAATTTGAATACTGCAAATGCATTATGGATCGTTTATTCAGAAATGTAACACATTGGAGAAAGTTATTTGCTTTCATGGAATTATTCTATACTCTGTGTAGAAGGCTGTTTCCATATCTTGAGGTGTCAGGTGAATTCATTAGTAGCCGCATTGGCTTATTCTACTTCTCGTGCAGTGGATCTGACGTCATTTGGCTGTAGGTGAAAGATAAAAAATGTGTGTTTTGCTTTCCCAGTTATCAGCTCTTCTGTGGTATGCAAGAGTTGTGATTATATGTAATAACTAGAGACACCAGTTTATCTTGGGCAGTTTTCTCATATGCAGTTTAGTCATCCCTCAGCAAGAGGTCGATGGAGCCTTCTTGTCAGTCAGTTAACACATTGTCCCTCCACAGTAAGCTACATCACTTGTCAATAGCCTAGCACAGATGGTGATTGACAGCCATGTTTCCACACTGTCAAATGCTGCTTTCTGTGCATTGAACCACAGCTGTGCGATAACTTTGTTTTTCATTATAAGCAATGGGTACTGTAGGTCTACACAGAAACTACAAGTGAAATTGTGTTACTTGAACAAAAATGGTTAAATAAGAGCAATGATTTCACTGAAATAATTTGCCGTGGTTTAGGCCTAGAAATGACAGGTTGAACTGGATTAACTCAGATGAAATAAAAAAGCAAGCTTTAAACTTTGTGATTAAATTTGATGACAGTCAGTCTTTTCTGTCTTTCTTTGTCGTTGCCCGGTGTAAACCTATCCGTGGGGAATGTTGAATCTTTCCTGCCTTCTGCGCAATATTTGGAATGGTTTTCTCTCCTCAGTATCAATACAGGGCCTTGCTAATGTGCCAGTTACTTGGAACGATTGTGGTTTCTTTGGAGTGTGTGTTATCACTTTGAATGATTTAATGCAATGGGTGTTTAGTAATTTGACTGCATTGTCCGCTGTTGAGCCAGTGTTCGGTATTCATATTTCATTTGCTCAGCCTTATTGTACGATTTGTGTATCCTGATTTCTCCACTCTCAAACCAGCAGATCATTTCAGACAGACTTTTGCCATGTTCCACTGTCAGCGTGAGCACTGCCCCTGAACATCATACAGCAGCTCCCACATCTGCGCTAGGATGACAGTATTCGGTGTGGTGTCACTTTACAGGTCCACAGATCTGCAGTAGAAATTGAAGTACTGGGAATGGTGGCTTTGCAGCTTTGCTTTGCTTTGGCTTTTGGTGAAAACCAAGTGAAGATTTGATACGTGCATCCAGTGAAATCCAATGAATCCAGATTAAGATGAAAAAAAAGCGAAGATATTGCAAAATCCAAAATGAAATATTCCGTGCAAAAAAAAAAAATGGCTTCAATGAAAGTTTCCAGTATTCCAAAAGCAAAGAAGACAGATCATGGAGGATAAAGCAGTATTTGGAAATTTAATTCAGCAGATGTGGTTGAATAAATGAAGTGGCTGTTGTGTAACACCAAGAAGTAGTTTTTGAAAACTGAAAACATCTTTCATAATTTAAGGCCCTGGTAATACGTGGCCACAAGATTTTCACTTGGATGGCTGCAGCTGTGATTTCTACGGAGCTTTCCAATAGGCTACTTCCAATAGGTATCACCCGGTGTTTGGCACAAGACCGTATCCCTTCAGCTTGCCATTCCAGAATGTCTGTGTCACCAGAGAGAGCGGTGTGTTATTGTACAGAGAGGTCCCATTCTGCATGTCAAGAAATGTTAACTTAACCAACACGGCTGTCCATTTGGGTTGAAGTTCCTCTATACGTTACCTGGTCTCCCATCTCCTCATGTTTTTCAGTGCTGTCATTTGCTAGTGCACTGTTCATGCATATTTTTACTTGCCATGGTTGATTTGAACTCTGACCTTTCACCCTGTGACCTTACTTTAGAACCCATTTCTTCCCCCAGGAACTGGTCATATGCAGTATGGTATTGTATTGTGTTTTTGGCATTGGTTGTCGTGCTGTTTTATCATTAGAGCGATGTTACTGATATAATCAGTGTCCCCATGCTGTTCTATTTAGGTTGTTTGATTTGTTTTAGCAAGATTTCTGTTATGACTCAAAATTGAATGTGACCTATTTTCTGTGGTAGTTAAAAATGTTGTTCACCTTTTAAATTTTTAAGCAATATTCAGTGTCCCCATGCATTCTACTGATCTGCTTAAAAAATGTGAAAAATCTTTATTCATTATATTTCTCTCCTGCAAAATAAAGTCCCCAAGCGCCTAAACCGCTATTGTGCAGTCACAGCACAGCGGAGATAATGCACCAAGAGGCTGGCAGTAGGCTAACGATGCGAGTGGAGTCTGCCCATCGCATCAACTCTCAGCACAACTTCATCAGTCCGGCACGCTTGTTTGCCTTGGCATTAGTATGCTGTGGGGTGGCTTGCATTGATATTGCTTTTCTAATCAGTGCAGAAAGCTTGTGGACAGACCAGACGTGGACTGTTGCGGGAATTCAGCTGGGGCTTAAAAATAAACAAGAACTGGCGTTGGTGAAAGGGAAAAGGTCTTTCATTTGAGAGTCAGTTTTAACTTAAGGAGGACTGGTGAAAATCAGGAATGAGTTAAGGAGGAATGGTGAAATCCAGGTATGCGTTAAGGTGGAATGGTGAAATCTAGGTATGAGTTAAGGAGCAATGGTGAAATCCAGGTATGAGTTAAGGAGGATTGGTGAAATCTAGATGTGAGTTAAGGAGGACTGGTGAAATCTAGCTGTGAATTGAGGAGGAATGGTGAAATCCAGGTATGAGTTAAGGAGGAATGGTGAAATCCAGGTGGTAATCCAGGTTTAATGAGGCCTCCAGGCCTGTGTCTGTCTTTGAAAAGGATTCATGTTATTGTTTTAGCACCGTGCTTTTGCCTGTGAAAGGTCTGTGCTCCGTCTGATGTACAGCCTGCCTCCGCAGCAAACTAGTTTGCGGTGCCCACTGCACTTGGCTCTCAGCCCACAATCGATACCTCGGTGTTAATCGTCACGCCTGAGCCGCACTTCAGATGTTCAGATGGAAACACTGTCACCACTCCCCCCCCGTCCCACACACGAGTACTGTAGTGTCTGACAAAGACCGTCTCGCTCTGAAGCGGGAACCCTCTCACCCTCTCCGGTCTCCTGGCGAGTCTCCAGGGTAGCTGGTGTTGCGTCAACTGTTGTTCGGTCACTTTAAGGGATCTTGCCAGACGCTGGCGTGCATTCTGGGGCCTGAGGTTGAATTGGAGGAAGAGGTGGAGTGGAAGAAGGAGCAGGGGTTTAGAGGTAGAACTGGCCCTGGAGGAGGAACAGAAGTAGGATTAGGGACTGAAGGTGGAGCAGGTGGAGGAGCTGAGAATGTAGAAGGACCTGAAGCTGGAGCAGAAGTTGGTTGTGGTGCTGGAGCTGGAGCAGGAGTCTGAGGTGGAGGAGGGTACAGGGCAGGTTAGAGATTTAGCAGGGGTTCTGACAGATCCCTCCTGCCAGGACTGTTTCTCCATTCTCTCCCTGAGGGCTGAAGCTCGCATCTCTTCCCCAGCTCCACCCACACCCGCCCAAACCAATGAGAACGCAGTCGGCCCGCCTTCCCCCAGCAGCAATGAAGCTGTGTAACGCTGACAGGCGGGATGAAAGGAAAATGTTTAATTTATGCTGGCACAGCACCAAGGACATAACACAATGATTTATTTGTTTATTTGTTCATTAATATATTAATAATATCTATTGTAGCGCACCTCTTCAGCGCGTATCTGTGCTGCGGTGCATTTTTGGGCAGTGCCCCTCTGTGATTCTCTCCAGGGCTCTCCCATCCCTTTCGCCAGTTTGAAGCCATTGCTCTCCGGGCCCCAGCTCCATTAAAGCAGTTACCTGCAGTGTGCAGTGAGCAGGACGGGCCTCAGTGGCCACCATTGATCTCCTCAGTCTTCCTCACCCTCTCTCCCGAGTGTCTCTCCTGCACAGCTACTTAACATTAACGTGCAGAAATGAGACCTAAAAAGCCCAGCTCTGTGGTTTGGGAGCATTTTGGCCTCCCTGCTGTACCTAAGTCTTGTCTTGTTTCAGGAGTCTGGCTTTTCTGACGGTATTTGGTTTGCGATGATTGGGTCTGTGTGAAATATGGTTTCTCTTGCTCCATTCTGGCTTTCAGACAGAGAAACAGTTCCTTAATTATAAATTTTACTAGCCGCTTTGCCCATTCATTTATTAGAATAGGTTCTGTCTAGTTTAACGAGGCCCGCTTTAGTCTATCTGCGCTTTTTATTTCTTCCAGGTAATTCACGGAGACTGGCTCAGGGGGAATGACTCGGGGGGGTCCTCAGGGAAATTCGGCAGACGTCCGGACGCGTCGTTATTCCTTTTCGGAATCGGCCGTTATCGATCCGCCCGCTGCTCGGACAGCGGGGACGCGGGGTGAGGAGGAGGAGGAGGAGGAGGAGGAGGAGGCCTGTCCGTGGAGCGGTCTCTAAGCCGGGCCTGTGGGGGGGAACCCCTCCCGCCGCTGTCACACTGTCCACTCCCTGGCGGTCAAACAGACCCGTTGTGACTGACAGCCCTCTCCGCGCTCCCCACAGGCTGCAGACCTCCTGTCGGAGACGCCCGATTGCCCCACTCTGAGCCTTATTGATATTGCCGTGTAGCGGATCAGAGTCCCTGCCGCATTCAGCAGAACGGCCCATCTGGGAGCTGAAGCATTTACCTTCCTGTCGTAAAGGCAGATTCTTTACCAGCGTCCCGTACTGCATTAAATGCACATTTCAGGAGCGCGACTGTGCCGGTCCCTGATGCAATTTGCATTACATTCCATTACAGGCATTTAGCAGATGTTCTGATCCAGAGCGACTTACACAACTTTTTGCATAGCAGTTTATTCAGTGCTAACATATTAGAAACGAATCTGTCAGAATGTAAGGAAACGTTTGTGGAAAAAAGCATTTATTACATGGGGGAAAATGTTTATATTGAATGTAATAGTATTAAGTCTATGTAGTTTATCCACATGAAGGGTAACTTTAAATGTAACATCTTTGGTTGTCTTTTGACCTTGCTTAAGGATTTTTACTTAAGGACATGAATTCAGGTCTAGATATACCCTTACAGACAGTTCATAATTCTGGATGAATGAGTTAGTGTGGTTTAAAATGGATGTCATTGGAACACTGTTTTTCAAACTGTCTGATGTCACGCTGTGCCAAGAGTCACCTCAGCCTCCCGGTCCCTGGACTGTAGGTGTGCACTCTTGACGGTGCGAGAGCGATGATCGCTGTGTTAAGTACGTTTTTTGAGCACTGAGGGGACGACTGCTCGGCCCATCGTCGGCCCAGATCCGGCGCGGAGGCCGCCGTCCCGGAAGGCTGTGATCAGAGGCAGCATCTGCCCCTGCGCTGGGGCACCTCCCCGTGCCCCCGGCCCCCAGCCTGAGCCCTAAATAACTGTCCCGGCCACGGGCTGACAGCAATCTGCGCCATTTCATTTCTGCCTGATTTAGTGCAGTGGGGAGAAAAACCGTACCCCCTTTCCAACAGCCCCGCTCCCAAATGGCCCATCTGGTCAGCTGACCAAACACAGCTGCACCCTGCTGTGTGACTGTAGAGCTGGCAGGAGGTCAGGCCATGCAGCTTCTGCGTTTGCTCCTGCTGTGAAGTCTTTGTTTCATCAGGTACATCTGTGATGCTGCCTGATGGCGTTCTTGTAAAACGAGTGTGAGATTCCATTTCAAATAAAGTGTTTTATAAACCTTTTAGTTGTAAAAGGCTTGTAAAAAAAATTATGTAAAACCTTTTCTTTTTACATTGAAAAGAAAAGATGCATTTCCTTTGAGGCTATGAGAAACCAGGTTGCCATTTAGGAATCTTATTGTGACATGGTTGTGTTTCACATTGTTCATTTGTTTTTCCTACTGTTCTGGTGTGCGTTTGTGGTTGTGTGTGTGTGTGTGTGTGTGTGTGTGTGTGTGTTGTGTGTTGTGTGTTGTGTGTTGTGTGTTGTGTGTTGTGTGTTGTGTGTTGTGTGTTGTGTGTTTGTGTTGTGTGTAAAATGTTATTGTATATTGGTATTGAATGCAGCATGGTCCATGGAGTCCATGCCGATTATCTTATTAAGGAGTGAACTGCGGAGAATCCGTTAGATCTATAACCTCACACACCCTATATCTGGAGGTGTATGCACCCCACTGTTTCTCTTGGCTCTTAAGCGTTTCATCTTGTTCCTCCATGCAGTGTTTGAATGGAAGTGAGCTCCCTTTGGAGCCATATGAGAAATGTTCTTTTTCAAACAGTGATGGGATGCTGTCTGAAGAAGCGTCCACTCCCACCGAGTTCTCTTTCATTTTAGCCTGTGCGAGCTGAAGGAGCTGCAGCCTCCAGCATCACTCTCGGGTCTGTGAGAGTAAAACTGTTCTGTAACGGTACAGCATGTGGCTTACGTCCCTGCTCTTTCTTCTCCCCTTTACAGGCCAGCCCCGCCCCAATTATAGTCAACACGGAGACGCTGGAGACTGTACCATATGTAAGTACTGAGGGTTTCTTTTGTAATTGTTTTTTTAAATTTATTTTACTTATTTAAATTTATTTTTACTTCTGTGTCAATATATCAGATCAAAGAATTCTGCTTAAAACCATTCCCCCCCCAATTTTTGTAACTAGCCAGATTACCTGTGAACAGTACTTGTTTGTCAGTAGATCAGTTAGAATTTTAGTATCAAAGCTGCAGTGTGGCATGAAGGGTAAGGAGCTGGGTTATAGGGCCGAACTGTTACAGTTTCTAGCTAGCTTGCTTGTTTGGTTAGCTAATCAACAGTGAACTGGTAACTAGCTACAGGCCCCGTCCTAGGATTTTGGTGGCCCTAAACAGCGTTCGAGCGGGGTGGGGGGGCTGTTGGATTCTGTCGAACGTAAAATCATGGTAAAATCCTTCTTACATTACATTGTTATGAAATGTTCTGTTGTCATTCCAATACAAATTTATACGGCTAGTTCCGCGATAGGGGATAAATAACGTATTTACGAAAATAATGTTATTTACCTTAGATAAACATTGGATCGTGTGGCCCCTCCCTCGTGGTCATGTGGCCCCCCCTAGCGGTTGTGGCCCCAAACAACCGCATAGACCGTTTATGCCACGGGCCGGCCCTGACTAGCTAGCAACTGCCCAATATTGTTTTTTCTGACTGTTATCACTATTTAACTATTAACTGTTTAATCAACACAGAACATTAAATCGTTGAGGTTGGTAGAGATGTGACAGAGCTGCCTGGTCCCACAGAACCTGCAAACAGAGAGTATTATAAAATGTAGTTGCAAATAATGGTAAAATAATTTAGAACAGGGGCCCCGACAGTCCTGGAGGGCCACAGTGTCTGCAGAATCATGAGTTTGGTGCTTTGAAAGCAGCTTTCTCTTGCAACGTCAGTGTTTCTGGTAGTGTCGTTTTTGCACAATCTTAGTGTAAATCTTCCTGCGTAAGGAAGCCTGCTCGGCAGACAGAAAGACATGTTGTATAGATGCCATATGGGCATATCGCACAGACAAACGCTCAGTTAAAGCATTCAGAGAAAGGGCATTTAGAAAGGGCCGGTATTCAGCTATTAGGTACATAGTTGACAAAGTGAAGCAGGGCATGAAAAGTAGCAAAAGAAAATCGGATTTATTGCAATAAGCCGCTCGAAAGCCTGGGTACAGATTTGCATCAGCTTAAAACTTATATTGAAAGGAAGAAATAAATAACAGAGAGAATTTATGCGATGTTAATGTTGAAAAATGGAAAGAAACCAGGTGCAGAGTGAGGGAGGGCTTATTAATCAAATGCAATTGGATGTCAGCACAAGGACATTGCATGCATTCATTGGTAATGCTCCAGTCAATGCAATAAGCATCAATCTTCAGCAGAGGATAGGTGATGCAGTGCTCGAGCTAGAAACATTCTCGGAAAAAACATGTTTTCAGAAAGTATCAAGCTACTGATCTTTTATTTTCCAAATTATCTGTGCAATTCCATTTCTGATTTTACAGCTGTGGTGTGATTGTAGTTTATAATTAAATAGGTAATCCACTATGTCCAAGTAATGACTTGTAACAAAATGTTAAAAAATGCAACATTGATGTGTTGATGTCCACAGTCTTCAGATAAGACTCAGTGGCAGAACATTAATTAATTGTGAAATGTGTTTTCTTTCCGCATTGAAAAGAATAATTTATGATTTATGCAATAAAGGGCATTTGAATCACCAAAAGGCTTTTAAAAAGACCATAGATGTGTTCTCTGAGATATTTATTTATATTTTTTGCTTGTTCTCTGATGTGAAACATTCATTTCTTCCCTCCTCTGATCAAAATAAATGTCAGCAAACATTCACGGAAATGTCATTTTCTTTCTGAATGACTGGAAAATGTTATTTATTTAATTTTATTTTTTTAATAACCCTTTTTCTGTTCAAAGCCTTCCTCCACCTCCTCCTAAGCAATTAAGGGCCTTACTAAGACCTTGAGCATGTGCAAAACCTTTTAGCACACGCAAAACCAATAACATGACCAGTGATTGGTCATGGTATTTGTTTTGCACCAATCATTGGTTGTGTTATTAGCTTTGCGATGTGCTAAAAGGTTTTGCTCGTGCTAAAAGTCTTAGCAAATGAGGCCCGGAGTATATAAACAGTGCAGTGCAGAAATAGCAATTTCCAATAATTCAGGAGTAATGTTTGAGATCCACCCCATCATTAAAATGCAATAGATTTTAAATAAAGAACAGTGAACATGCCTGAAACTCACACCCAATGTGCTCTGTGAACCTTACACGGAACGCAATAATCGAGTTTATCCATTAGTATCCATTCATTAGCTGTTGTAAATTATGTGAGGTTGTAACCGTTGTAAGAGGTCTCCCTTCCCCCAGAATTGTGGATGCTAGCTGGCACTCCAGTAAGCAACAAGCTTTCACCTGCCATTTCTTTCCACTAGAAAATGGAGTGCGGACTGCATACTCTTTATTAAGAGAAGAGCTGTGCTCCATTCTCAGTGTGTGCAAAACCTCGCCGCATTGAGGATGAGGAGACGAATCGTGGCGTAAATCGCTCGCATTGACGCAAACGAGTTGAGTTGCTTCGTCAGGCCAGGAGCGTTTGGAAGGGCTTGGCTGCAGGCTGGATATGCTGCAGTAAGGGAGGGACGTTTTGGAATGATCCGATCAATCTAGAGCGCCGTGAAGCTGTGAAGTCGGCAGGATCCGTGTCAGGACATGGACGACGTTCAGCAGAACCGATGTTCTCGCAAGCCCGGCAGTCTCCAGTCCCAGGGAATCGTGACTGTGTGCTTTTAAACAGCGCTCAAAGTGACACTGCAGAGCTGCTGTGGCCTGGTTGAGGGAAGATTGCATAAACACCATGTGTTTGTGTGCGCTAACGCAGTAGCCCGTGCTAACAGAAACACCTAGGCTGCTGCTGGGGGGAAATTAAGCCCAGGAAATAAGTTACGGTTTATAGACGTACCTGGCATTGATGAATTGGCCTTGTTAGGGACAGTGATTTGGCACGCGGTCTCCCTGTGCAACCAAATAAATTCCTTGGGGTTTCCCATTTTCAAAATGCCTTCTCTATTATTGACTGTTTCCAGTAGAATTCATTTCTTATTGAGCTTCGGTGACATTTTAAGTCTTGAAGCCTCATATATTTTGTTTCAGAGAACAGCCCCAGGATATTATTCCAGCGGTATATTTTGACGTTTATTGGCACATTGTTTTCAATAGCCTTTTGTTCAGTGCTTCTGAACATACAGTACTGTTGCAAGACAGCATTATAAAACACTAGGAGTAAAGGACTGTTTTACTTAATTTTCATCTGCTCACACTGTAATTATGCCGATTCGTAGTCTAAAATCTTTTTCTTTGTGCTGTTTGGTAGATTTCAGTAATATCTGTGCTGTAATGTCATTAGCAAATTGATGTTTTTGGGAAGCGCACTGCAGACTCTGCTTGGTAAATTAGTGTTCAAGGCAAGCTAAGTAGGCTAAGGACAAGATGAAGGGTGGTGATTTATGAGGTAAAAGTAGACTCGTCTCATCCCTAAAAAAGACGGACCATTTATTGTGTGTGTGGAGGTAACTGAGTTCTGCAGCACTGAAGAGGATAATGCCCTAAAGCCACCCGGAGGGCTGTGTTGAATATGAATGTGGAAAGGTGCGCGCAAGGTTGGGAGGCGGAAGAAAGGGTGACTGATTCATACCGCCCTTTTCCTTATATGCCTGCCTGGCCCACATTTGGTGGTGAAGCCAACAGCCCGGCTCAGAAAGGAACCGCTGGCCCAGTCAGTCTGCTGTCTGGAGTGTGATGAGTCGGCTCCGCAGTGCGTTCACTTCTGCACAGTAAAAACCGCATTTTGGTTTCCATACTTTCTCCCTCACAGTTTCTGCTTTTTAAAAAATTGCAGTAGGTCTGAACGAAATTGATTTTTAAGCTTGTTTTATGGAGATATTTTATTAAAAGGGCATTGCATGTGGCTGGGGCTCTCTGTCTTGTGCTCTCTCTCTCTCCCTCAGTCCCCCTCCCCCTCCCTTTCCCCTCTCCCCCGCTCCTTCTCTGCCCCCCACCTCCTCCTTCCTCTCCTCCTACTCCTCCCCATCATCCTTTGCTCTCCACTTTATCCAGTCCCCTGTGTGTGGATGTGCACCATTTTTAACAATGCATTACCGGGCAGGCAATGCAGTTTTATAACACAGGCAGCTTCAGGTGATCTGGAGAGAGAAGCGCAATTGACAGAGCAAATAACAATGTCCACCAAAAATGGTTTTAAAAATACATGCCAATTACAACATACCAGTCTCAAAGATATCCATCTCCCATCCTGGAAAAGAGCTTCAGCAATGGGCACCCACACCCACTCTCAGTGTAATAACCACGCAGAGACCTCTTTCAGACACAAGGCTCGATGGGTAAGATATCTAGAACTCATAACATAAACATTTTTAACCCTTCCAACAGAGGAGGGATAAATAAACTCTCTGAATTTGGGGTGAAGTTCTGCTTTAGGGAGCACGTTTCATTGGGGGCGATTGTCTCCCGTTTTCCTAAGAGAGGAGGAGTTCAGAGCGCTGTGCATCGTCCTCGTTTGTGCCTGCACCTCGCTGTCTTCTCCCCGCGGCTGCCCAAATAATTAACCCAGCGACGCAGGGGAGGCGCCGTGGGCGCCAGGGCCCCCCGTGCCGGGCCGGTCGCGGCCCTCTCGGCTCCGGGGCCCGCAGTTTAGCAAAACAAATGTTGTCTGAGGGAACATCGGCCGGTGCGCTGAGTCGTGTAATTACGCACTCTCACATCCAACCCCTCCCTGGTATGGCAGCACAAGGGCGAAGGGGGACAAACTACAAATGCTTTATCCAATTTATTCACAAAATATTCTTTATTCTCAGTTTATTAATATGCCTTCTTTTATGGTTGCTTTATAGAAAGGTATTTTTTTGCCCTTGTCAAAGCACATTTATATATATTCATTATTCAAACATCATTCTATATTCATGTTCAATGGTGAATATTTGATTGGCCCCGGTGTTTTATTATTTGTTATGTCAGAAACATTTTTCTTCTTTTTCGGGATTGGATGCTGCAATATTAATAAGCCCGCTGATTCTCGCTGCGGTTCCTCAGTCTTTGTGCATGCTTGCATGCGTGAGCACCCGGGCACCATGGTAACAGCCATGAAGCGGAAAATCAAACATGCGTTGGAACGTCAAAAACCATCTCTTCTCTTTCTGTGCTCTGAACAGGAAGTTGTACAAAAGAAACACAAATTGAAGTCAGTGTAATTCCTTATGAGAACATGCTCTTTCATTCCCTTTAAAGGGAAAAATTTTATGACTTTGATTCCTTATAACGTGTGCATAGCCTTATATATATACTGTGTATATATATATATATATATATATGTGTGTGTGTGTGTGTGTATATATGTATGATTTATTTATTTTTGATTATTGTTTGGGAAAGGGGCACAATATGTAAGACCATGACACAGATGTAAAATGGAAATGTAGAAAAACAAAAGTGTTACAGTATGTATGGACTGTTTGAACCTGTATCAACTGGAAATATGCAGCTGTATATAATCATATTATGAAATATTTAAGATTTAGTATTAGAAGGGCTTATGAATTTTGGCTTTGGAAACCTTGCCTGATACTTTAATCCTAATCTGTTCTTCATCAGTTTTAACTTTTAAAACTTCAGCAAAAAGGTTTGCGTGTGATATGGTTAAATGGCCGTCCTGCCAATTATCTCAGCACAGCATCTCTTGTAGCTGATGAGCTGATAGCTTCACCAGCAACCCAAAACATTTTTTTTGATGTTCAAACTTGTAAATATTCAAAGGAGGCTGATATTGACCAAATGAAGGCAATCCTTTTGAAATTTGTATGATGTATCTCTTTGTATGATGAGAGAGACTTGCTTCCATGTCTCGTTATTGTATCTGTTAAAATGACCTCATCATACTTCACTGCCTAAATAAACCATATGGAAGCTGTTCCTGGCAGGCTTCATCTGGCCAATGGTAGAGCGAGTGCAGCGATTGGTCCAAACGCATGCGATCACTAATGCTTGATTCCAGGGGGAAATTGCCCTTGTTTCAGTACGGCTCTAGAAACAGTGTTAAGGTCTGCGAGCCTCAGTGCCAATGCAAGGCTCCTGGCCCTGCCCCGAGACTCCTGCATCTATCCATCCAACCATAAAGCGTGCGCGTGTGCGTGTGTGCGTGTGTGTGCGTGCGCGTGTGTGTGCGCATGCATGTGTATGTGCTTGTACATGCGGGCAATAGTCAGTTAGTGAGTAATTGTGTGTGTGTATCTGAGAGAGAGAGAGAGAGAGAGAGAGAGAGAGAGAGAGAGACATACAGAGAGGGAGACGTATAGAGAGATTGAGAGAATGAGAGCAAATGGAAGTCTCAGCTGCAGAGCGACTCACACGGATGCTGTTTGGCGGGGCTTGCTGTCAGGCAGCCCTTTCTGGAATCTGCCGGATTGTAACGAGGTCAGCACGCTAGTTCGTTGCGTGAGATTAGATCACTTGAGACCACTCTTGTTCTTGTAAGCAACTGTTCTTGTCTGTTCACACACGTGCTTTACCTTTGTGTGTAGTTTTACCTTTGAGTGCTTGAGATGAATGATACTCTCTAGTAAGGCTTTCAATTCATACAAGTTTGAATCATTTTCAAAAAAAACAAAAATCAATTAATTGATCCATTTACTGTCTGTATATTGCTCACTTTTTACAACTTTCAGCTCCTGTACACTTGAATAAGGCAAGTGTTATATCTGTCTCAAAGATTGTAAACTTTAATATGAATTCTATTTGCAGAATACTATGATCCTTTTCTCATTATTTTTGTTTTATTTTTGTTATCTCAGCTGATCACGTACATCACAAGATGACATCATAGGCGGGGCCCAGGGGTCCTGTCTCATCAGGCCACGCCCCCACTTTCTCCCAGCTCCTCAGCAGGGATGGCATTTTCAGCCAATTCATTTTAAAATGCTCACGTGGCATTTGCCTCGACCCCACTTTTATCACTTGTCAATTTAATATAGCTAATGATTAAATTCTTAGAGAATGACATTGCAAATTTGAAGCAAGTTACCTTTTCATGAGGGGCTCTGGCAAAATTTCACCACTCATCTTCTGACCAAATGACTGTGATGATCATCTTTTGTTCCTGTGCAGTAGGCGGAAAGGAGTAGTTTAGTAGCAGTTTACTTTATGTAATGTGGCAGTACACTAATGATGTAAATGAGATGTTTGTGTCATTCCGTCCGTAAGTATATTTTTAATGATTGTATTGATGAAATAATGTCAGATGCCTGAAGTAATGCCTTTTAAAATTACAGCGAGCCATTTCCACTTGACATTAAGCTCATAGCTGTGTGAGGCACTTTTTATATAACTTATAGCCATGTGACACCTTATATTTATTTTGAATTATACATGCTTCCTTGAATTTATGACCCACAGTTTTTGTATTATATGCAGTAATGGCTGTGATAGTGGATCTAGTCATTTCCCTTTGGTGAATTGATGTGTTTCCCATCTTCCCATCAGGGGTTTACAGTACCTTTGAGTGCACATTGAGGTAAAGCTATCAGGTATCAAAAGGCATTCCCCTTAAAACCTTTTAACTCTTTTTAAGTGCTGTCTCTTAACCATAAATCTGGGTGTCATATTGTTGAATGATCACGTTGCCTCAAAGCCAAGCCTACATCATGACATTGATAAAAGGAAATGTGTGGTTCTTAGCTTGTCCTCCAATTGGCACTACAAAGTGCTATGTAGTGGCCTAGTTCCAAAAAAGTCTCAGCTTGCACTGTGGAACAGTTAATCCTGAATGTAACGAGTCATCCATCGCCTATGAGAGCCACTCCCAGTCTTTCTGAAACCTGCTTCTGGCTTGCCTGAGAGCTGCCATTTGCTTGTGTTGATTTACCATAAACTCAATGTGTTACGGTTTGGTGTCATAGTCCCAGAACGGTACATTTTGGATAGCATTGTGTTTTGCAGGGATCTACATTTCGCCAGCGTCTGTGGAGTACAGCTAGTGCTGATACTGTGCATTTGACCCAGATCGGGTGCACTGCTGTCATTTTGTGAGTATCATGCAGTTGCTGTGATGTTGCTGCTCAGTAAGATCAGGAGCTGGGCTTGTTACTGGAAGCCTGTAGGTATGATTCCCAGGGGACTCTGCTGCTGTACAGTAGAGCAAAGCACCCACAATCCAGGACATCCATTATAATCCGCTTCGCAAACTGAAAAGTGTGCAGAAGTGTACTGCAGTGGAGTGTGCTGGTCCAGTAAGAGTGCCTGGATTTACTTCTGTCGAGCGAGTAAGTCGCTGACATAACAATGCACCAATGTATGGTGCAGGGGAAACAACAGCAGTGTCCTTCGCATAATTCAGTGCTTTCTTTAAGATCAAATTAGTGAACACAAACTGGGGCAAGAGGGCTTGTGCATCTGTAGTTTCCTAGGGAAACGTGCATGTACAAAACCAGTCTGTGAAGTCTAGACTGAGCTTTTCCCCTTTGTTTTGGATGTGTGTGTGTGTGTGTGTGGGTGAGTGTGTGTGTGTGGGTGTGGGTGAGTTATGTTAGGTTACTTGCTAAGTTAATGTAAATGAAACTACCCCCACCTCAGTATTATGATGCAGTTTTTAAGATTTTGTAAAGCTGTCCCTTTTCTGTTGTTACTGTTGTTGTTTTTCGTGTTTGTTTTGCTATAAAGAGGCACTCCAGATCCCAGTTGCTTCGGATTTAAAATGCAGATTAGTCCCGGAATGCAAATGCCACTCGACTTGAGATAATTGGGTCACATCTTCAGGGGAGATAGATGGAAAGGGCACATTCCTCTTGACCTTAAAAAAATGTTCATGGCACTGTCTTCAGCTGATGTTTTCAGCCTAATGAGTGAAATATGAAGTGAACCCCTACATGAATTCCTTCCTCCTCGTTAAGTAATTCTCCTCCTGGTTAATGATGGCTAACCCTGTTAACGAGCACAGGCTGTGTGAATGTGTGAGTGTGCTTGTTTTTTCAGCACTTATTTTTAGACTGCATCAGTAATCCTGCCAGTTGTGCTTTGGCACAATGTCTTTTTGTTTGCTCTCTTTTTAGTTGAATTTTTGCTTCTGCTTTTGCCTTTGAGTCATTCCGTATAAAATGGCATGTGGTTGTATTATTTCTAAGCATCCCTTAGCTCAACCCCCACCTGCCAGAGGACCTAAACTGCTCCGTTTGTCAAGTGCCATTCGGCCCATTTTCTCAGTTTTGGTGGCTATACACATAAGCAAGCAGAAATACTCTGTGAGTGCCTTATACCTGAATGTTGGCCAGGACTTTTATTTGGATAAAGGATGGCTTCGTTTAGAAACAAAGGTGCACAACTCCGGTCCTGGAGGGCCGGTCTGCGGTTTGCTGGTTTTTGTTCCATCCAGTTGCCTTATCTTTAGTTTTCGAACAGCTCTGAACTACACTTGTTCGCTCCTATGCTTGAGCACAGTAAAATCTTTAGGATGCACTTGCAATCTGCGGTTGTCTTTGGTGCTTATACAAATGTTAGCTCCAGATACCATTTTGCTAATTAAATAATTAAGGGCAGAAGTTGGTGCAAAATCCTGAAACGGATCGGCCCATGTTGTGCACCCCTGGGTTAGAAACAGGCCTGCAAGAGCCATAGTCTTGGACACTGTGTAAACCTGCTCTATCATAAGAGGACTTCAGCTGCGGCCTCACTTGCAGATTCTCTGGTTCATATATGTTCATGTATGTTTAGGAATCAGCATGCTTATAATTTTTGTACCGATACCACAAGTGCATGGTCAGGAGAGCCAAAGACTGTATGCAGGTACATCTCTGTGCCGAGCCAGGGATGTGCAGCCCTAAATGACTGCATAGTGTGGTTATGCTAGCAGCCGGCTGTCTCTGTGAACTTCTTATTGGTTTTCATTAATGAAAACATCCTGTGTAATAATTTTACAAAAAAATAGCTAAATATAAATTGCACAGAAAATGGAATTGATCCAGTTATAAAGAAGAGAGGTGAATTATGGGCTGAATGCCAAGCTTTGGTGGCATTAGGACCTATGGCATGTATTCTCTCTTTCTCTCTCTGGAACTTTCCTTTGTTCTCTTCCTCTCTCTCATCTGTCTATTTAAACAGCTGAATGGGACCCAGCTGAAATTAGCTGGCAACCTTATTTGTATTTACCCAAAACAACTCATTTTGCTTTTCATACCCGAGGTAGATATACTGAGTAGTAAGAAAAAAATGAATAATGTATTTTTATAATGTACAGCTTTACAAAAAGAACATTAAACTTTGATTTAAACGCATACTTCATTTCCCACAAATGAGGAGTTCTTTACTGCCTTTGACATGTCAAGTTGAAATTGCAAAAAATTGCCTTCAGGTGAATGTTCATTGTGCTGTGGAGGTCATTGCTATTCCAGGAAACGGCTTCAAATCATCGCTTAACTAACAAATCATCTCCTAACTAATTTCTGTTAAAGTGACCGGCAGTCAATCACCGTCATTACAAGCTAGGAGGCATTAATGGCAATATCCCATTAGAAAACCAGGCCTGTTCGGCTCACTCAGACAGGTGACTACATTTAGCCCCCGTATGAGTAGGGAATGGGTACCTGCATTTTATTGGATTCGTTTTCTTTTTTTTTACTGGATCGTTCCATGGTCTTTGGTTTGCATGTCCTTTAGTGTTGTGAGCATTAATGCAAGAGTTTAAATGGCCTTTGTTTAGAGATGAGTTTGGAGTTTCATGACCTTTTTAGACCAGTACGTTTTTGAGTCCATTTTTTATCTGCTGGAAGCACCATGATATCTGAATAATGTTCTATTCCTTAACGATTAGGCTATAATCTCACATGTCTTTGCAGTATGAAATGAACATGTGGACCCTTCACAACTAACCGATAAACACTTGATGCCCTCTGTTACACGGATGGTTGGTCGGCAAATTTTACAATGAACTTTGGAGATGAGACCTCAAACTTGTGCAACTTGTGGGGTGTTTTATTTACAAAAGTGCCCCCAATTATTATACAGGCATTTACATATACAAAACAAAAGAATCAGCACATCAATTATACTCATTCAATTACACTCAACCAATTACACCCACCTACTGCCAGCCACTATTGAGATCAAAATGACCTGCTTATATACCCTACATTATCTATATACGGATGATACCATTTCCATACAATATTTGAAAAAATGACAGTATATATTTTTACATATTGAAATCAGTATACATATATTATCCGTTGCTACTTTATACCTAATAATCACATATCTAATTGGGTATGAGAAAATATTACGAATGCACTTAATGGTCTCCCCCCGTCTAAAATAGCCAATTCTTGTCCAGCGCTTCCAATAAAATTGCACAGAATCGTGATATTCAGATTAAGTCTTTCCAGTTTGAAAATGGAACAAACGGAATAAACCACGGTTAGTAGCAACTCCTAACATTGCGTTTATTGAACATGGTATACTAAAATAAACCAGTATAATGTTTGAAACCATACGTGTACATGTTTAAGTTATTTATAAGTTATAAGTTAAGTACCTGCAATCTGCCAGCACCAACTGTGTATGGACCCCAACCTAGTGGTTGCTGCTCATGTTCTCTACACTCGAATCAGTTGATGTAGGAAATTGCAGATGTCAGCCCTGATTGTCAGAGGAGAACAACAGATTCTTTTGGTGGTAAAAAAAAAAATGATGAAATCCATGGAAGCCACACTGAGGGCCATCTTCTTATCTCAAACAACCACCCTGGAACCTGTATTGGCTTCTCTGTTCTGTACAGCCTGTCGTTGGGGCGGGTTTTGAAGGTTGTGACGGTTTTGACTGGCGCAGGATGAGGAAGGTTGTGGTTTCCGTGTATCCTTCGGGCCTAATGCCAATACACTGGCCCCAGCTGTCATCAGAATGTGCTCCCTCTATTCATGCGACTCAAGTGCACTCAGATGGCCTTGTTGTTTCCACCATGTTTTTTTGGCTCAGTTTGTTTATGCTGTTACAGGGGTTGTGGTTGCTTGGTGATGGATTTTTATTTATCTTTTGGCTCGTTTTTAAATTAAATCGTTTTTGCTTTACAGGTCAACGGGACTGAAATCGAATATGAATTTGAGGAAATCACGCTAGAGCGGGTGAGTATTTCTCTTAGCGTTAACCAGGCGCAGAAGGAAGCAGCAGAGCTTACTGCTTGAAAGCTTTATTGAATATGAGATGCAGTGAAACTGAAAGGAGAGCTTGTCGTGAGGCAGGCCGGGCAGAGCGAGCTGCTAGCCGTGATGTGCAGGGCCTGTACGGGGAATCTCTTCTGGGATCAGGCACAGCGTGACCGCCCGCCCGCTAACAGCACCAGCTTCCGCTGCAGCGCAGGCACAGCGGGGGCTCGGGAGCAGACAGGGGCCACACTGAGGCTGACGCCCGTCTGAAAGCAGCCCTGAGCTGGGACCCCTCCCAGAGACACCCTCTGAGCAACAAGAATCCTTACAGAGAGGGAGATGGGGGGAGAGAGGGATAGGGAAGAGAGGGACTTTGGAAGGGAGAGAAAAAGACATAGAAGAAGAGACAGAAGGTGAGAAGGGGTGAGAGTTATAGAGATGGAATTGAGAGTAATTGAGAGAAAGAGGGAGGGGAGAGAGCGATGGGAGAATGAGTGAGAAGGTGAGAAAGATATAGGACTGAAAGAGATAGAGATGGTGGGGAGGGATGGAGTTAGAAGATCGTGCGGTGGAGAGAGAGGGAAGGGGAGATTGATACATACGTATTCTTTACAGCCCTCCAAACGCCCTCAATTTCTACCCTTGTATCCTCCTTGACTAGTGACAAAACCATGGAAGGGATATCAGCTGCCAGGCAGTGTTGATGGATTTGCGGATTTCCCCACAGAAGAAACACTCGCTGTTTGTTGTCCTTTTAAGCTAATTGATCTCAACGTGACCACTTCAGATATGAATAAATATCAGGGCCCTCTGTTTGCACGCCATCACCACTGCAGTGGGACACAGGCTTTATGTCTTAAAAGATACTACTGCGTTGGGAGGTGGCTTATGATGGTAGACCTTAAATAACATCATAATTGCTGAAGTAGTATACTTACAAACAAACAGAGGTTTAATGTTTAGAGGACCTCCATACAGCCAGAGGGAGCTCTGAGCACAGAGAACAGTGCCCATGGCAACCAAAATGACCGGGAAGATACCTGCGCAGGTTACGAGTTCCCTGGTCCACTTTGTGACGTTGTGTCGCTGCCATCAGGCCCTGTGTTTGATTGGCCTCCACTTCACCGCCCAGTGAACGAGCGTGTCAGTTAATCACCCACAAAGGGTCGGAGTGAGAGATCAGCACCTCACTATCCTCCCCGGGTCATGACTGGCAAGTTTTCTCTGTATCTGTATTTCCCAATAGGATCACAACACCACCCATAACAAAAATAACTGCATTTAGGATTTGTTGAGTTTTATTCAATTCCTAGTGTTGCCACTTCAGTCAGAAGCTGACTTTAATTAAGTGAAATGTGGTGTGCAGCCAAACTTTAATTGTAGTTGGAGTTTGCTAAAATTGTTTGTCAAATGATCTGACTTAAAGGCATCAGTGGCAATGCGTTTCTTGTGCTTCACATCGTGCTGTGATCTAAGAACTCCCACTCGTATGAGTGCAGAAGTTTTCTGATGAAAATGGTCAGAAGAGACATTAGTGAGTGATTTTATCATCTTCAAAGCGTCTCCCTTGACTCCCAGTCACACCTACACTCCTCTGTCAGCTTTCTGGCTCTGGACCTGGAGAGCTGTGGCAGGGGAGGGCTTTCATCTCAACATGGGTGGGGTGTGAATGAACGCGGACTTCCGCTTCCCTCCCGCCTTCCACAGGGGAACTCAGGGCTGGGATTCAGCATCGCCGGAGGGACGGACAACCCCCACATCGGCGATGACCCCGGGATCTTCATCACCAAGATCATCCCGGGCGGGGCGGCTGCGGAGGACGGGCGGCTTAGGTGAGTGGCAGGTCCCTGCAGCCCGTCCCTCGGACACAGTATCGAGGGCTTCAGCTGAGCGCACCTACAAATGGGACAATCACCTCTTACGCAAGACATGACTTAATATTATTAATATCAATTAATACCTATTTACAAACTGAGTTGTTTTGTCGCCTCAACAGTGAATCATATTTTTAGGCTTGCAAAAAGGAGAACATGATCTATAGAACTTAATTCCAGATCCATAAAACTTATCGATTAAAATATCGAAAACATTGTTTTTGTCCACAACTCCCTTGGGTTCCAAAGAGTTTATTGAACCGAATACATTTCAGACACCAGTTCCTCCTTCAGTGCAGTGAACAGACAGATCAAGCACCCTGCGGGGGTACACAGGGGCACAGTAAGGGGGTCAGGATGATTCCAAGGGCCCTGACTGACAGGGGCCCTCAAAGAAATATTAGAATAGAGGATTTTCTGGGGTGGTGAGGCCCAATGTGAGATCTTCTCATGGGGCCCAAAATCCCTGGTGGAGCCCCTGGCTGTATGACAATCAAAGGCTGATCAAAAATGTGTGAATCAAACTGCTGCATAAATGGACGACAATGTTCTCCAACTGCAAACAGTCTATAAGTTAAGCAATTAAAAAATTCATCACTTAACAATAAATCAGTGGCCCCACTGTCGTACCTCTAATGCTCACGGTTCTCTGCAGCTTTGTGGCTGTTGCAGATAAATGGGTTACCTTCTCTGAACATAATTATTTCTTTGAGTGTTTTGGAGTTCTGTGGGTAGCAAATAGGATTTATGTCATAATTAAAGCCGGTCTAAGAGCGTGTGAGACTGGAATGCTTGTCCTTCATTGTGTCAATAAATGTTTTTGTTTTTTTTCCAAAGAATGTGAGTAGTTTGAGATATTTTGATTATTCCAAAAAAATGGCTACAACGCTGATATTATTGTGATGAACAGTAATGATAATAATAGAATTAGCATCTATTAATCTTTATAATTATTGGATTGTTTTCACATTTATAACTGATTGTTTTCAGATAGCACTTAGTGTCTCATGGTCTCAAAGTGCTTTACAGTGAATGGGGGAAACTCTTCTCAACAGCCCTAAATGTTTAGCACCTACCTGGGTGATGCGCAAAAATGGCCACCGCTCAACACCCACGTGGCAGCGGTGCGGCTAGGGCCGCAGTCTCAGGGGAGGTAAGGAGAGCCTGGTCAGAACGCCGCTCGCCCCGCCCGAGCGCGTGGACGGGAGCGGTTCGGGGGGCGGTCCGGTCGGCGGTTGCCTGCGAGCAGCGCTATTCCGGGAGCGGTGATGTCACGGTGCAGCAGCGCGGAGCCCTGCCGGCGGTGATTAAAGCGCTCCGTCTCGCGGTAGCCTTGCCGGTGCTGCGGTAATTGGTCCCCGGAGAGGCCTGGTGGTCGGGCTTTTTAGCTGATGCCTCCACATTGCGGTGAAGGCTCGGTAATAGCCGTGCACTCTGACTGAGCCCTCTCAATTACTGCGCTTGTTTGGAGCTGGAGTTTGCTAATTGTCAGCTTTGTTGGTGCGAATGTATGATTAAAAGTCTCCAAAGTACATTGCTCTGCCGAAGAAAAAGTTGTGAAGTTGGAAACACTTCATATTTTTAACTTGTGGCATATTTCACTTTTTGCCAGTTAGTTGATGTATTCGGAGAACAGTCTTGAATGCATAGATTCACTCGCCGGTATATCACAACAGAAATTCTGGGTACAGTGTTTTTGTTGTTGTTTTCTTTCTGTGTGTGTGTGTGTGAGATAGAGAGCCTGTGTGTGTGTGTGTTTTGAAGACTAGTTCCCTAATCGGTTAAACGTATTAAAGAAGTTCTGCATCTTAAAGAAGGACTTTGAAGCCCAACCTCTTACAAGCAGCCAAGCTGGCGGGATGATTTGAGTAGGAACAAACATGAGCCTCACACACCATGTAAACGGCGGCTCGTCGCCAAGCGCTGGGAGATGTGCGCCGCTTCCCACAATGCATCAGAATGTGCGCCGCTTCTCACAGTGCATCAGAACGGCGACTCCTTCAGGAGCGTCGAACGACACTGCTGCTGTTGGATAGCTGGCATCGAACGGGGGAAGTAAAATTCAAGTTGCTGTGGAAAAAGCTCTTGTCCCTCAGAATTTACCTTCCTGTCTTTTGTAAGCACCTGGTATCAGGAGGATGTGGACCTTGGGACGTGGCCAATGAAATATTAACCGTGGTGAATTTGTTTTTACTGAAGAGCGTCTACCATTTAGAATACCAATTACGCTGTAAAAAAAAAAAAAAAATCATTCAGCGTACAGTACCCTTGTTTGACTTTGAGGGGTCTGGATTTGATAGGCCATGGGTAAATCACTAAGACGTCGCAATTAATGATTTCTTTCTCTTTTTTTCTGTGGAGACGGGAGAGCAGATAAATGCATTAGAGGAAAAAGCTTGCCGTCATTCGGAGTCTGAATGGTTTTGTCATTGTGTGAACATTAGAGAATTACAAGGGCTGGTTAGAAAGACTTTTTAATGCAAGGTTGGATGTTTCTTTTTGTTTTTTTCAAACTGCCACCTTGCATGAAGTGCACTTATCAATCCATTTTAACGGCAGTGATTTATTAATGTGCGTAGGTAACGAGTGTCTACATTGTTGATGTCATTTCTCCAGACACTCTCCAGAAATACGTATACATGGTGACTTTTCCCACAGTTTTGCGTGCAGTGCCATACGATGTATGAGACTGGCTTTTTGCACTGGCCGGGGTTCAGCAGTGTCTCACTGAAGGGCATAACAGGAGCGTTCCCACATGGGATGCGAACCCATGAACCCGCAGGCCGGAGCTTCTGGAGAGTTCTAGCCCCTCCCCCGCGCGACAGACGTGTCAGCAGTGAGACTCTGCTCCGCGTGCCTCTGGAGGCTGTGTTTGTGAGCCCGGTCCCAGCTGATCCCTCCGAGTGCCCCTCAGGATAGTTCTGTCCTTGTTTGGGGAGTGGTGACAGTGGCTGGGCCTGGGGGGGGTGGGGGGGGGGGTATTTTGGTTGCCTCACTGAGTTTATGCTGCGTCAAGGCCTCGACCATCGTGTTGAGGCCTCTTTGCTTAAAGCGCCCTTCTCTCTCTCTCTCTCTCTCTCTGCCTCTCTCTCTCTCGTTCCCTCCCTCCCTCTCAGAGTGAACGACTGCATCCTGCGGGTGAACGAGGCCGACGTGTCCGAGGTGTCTCACAGCAAGGCCGTGGAGGCCCTGAAGGTGGCCGGCTCCATCGTGCGGCTCTACGTGCGACGGAGGAGGCCCATGCTGGAGACGGTCATCGAGATCAAACTCATCAAAGGACCAAAAGGTATAACACCCCCCCCCCCCCACCTGTCTCTCCATTTAGTTATCTCTCTCTCTCCATCCCCCTCTCTCTTCATATGGAAATCCACTCTAGTGCTTCATTATGAGCGATATTATAGCAGCAGGACAATGCTCTTACGTTAAGTAGCACTGCGTTAAGTGATGGTAACCTCATTCACGTCAGCCGCGTTAGTCATCCCTAATACTGTAAAAAATTTCCACTAGCAAGTCTGGGTAGAGGCAGGTTCTACTGAAAAAGTACAAAGGTGTTGACAGTGGCTTTAAGGTGTCCCTGTACGCGAAGCAGACCTGAAATAACTTGGATGAATTATTAAATGTTTGGACAAGGATCAGCACTGTGGATTTGAAAGTAGAAATCCTCTGGGCAAAAAAAAGGCTCCAGACCCAAAACCGAGGTTTTTCCAAAGCCGCTTGAATTCAGTCCCCTGTGTGCTGAATGCCAGTTTGATATTTACAGTGCAGCACTCCCTTACTAAGGGATACAAAGAAAGCATTTCAGAAGAACGGCGGCGAGCTTATTTAGCTTTAGCCGTGGCAATTCTGAGTGGGCGAGATCAGCTGTCTCTCGCTTTCATGGAACTTGCCTTCACATCTTGGGGGGGCCAGCTGGTGAAGGTTTTTCCAGAACTTTCTACTGGCAGATCCAATGTGAACGGCTCTTATCTCAACAGATTTACAGGTGAAGTCACTCCTGTTTGGAATAAGCCACTCTGGTTTGTAAGGGAAAAAACTTTGAGTTTCATTGATAGTTGAGATTGTATGGCTGTATCCCTTTGTTCAGTGAAACTAAATTGGGTGTCCTCCATCTTACATCCATGGCGGTTTCCTTTGTACGTGAACTGATACTGTAAGTTCACCTCTTATCCTCAAGGTGTCGCTGTCGGTGCTCTGATTGTAGTTATTAGAATTAAGCAGTCAAAGGAACTCGGACAAATTGGCAATTATACAATTAAGGAACACCTTGTTGTAAGGGCTTGTTTGCACATGGGTCCCGGTTTCTGGGTAATTGACTGAAATGAGAGAGTTGAGCTATCGCAATGTATGTCACTGAAGTAGTTTCAGAAAGGCTGGTGTCGGAGGAGGGAATTTCAAATTAATTTGTTCTATATTTTGCTGCACTGTTGTTTTTGAGAGAAGCAGCAAATGAATCGCTCACAGTCTCCCTGCAATTGTCTACAGTGTCATGAGAAAGTATTTTCCCCCTCCCTGATTTCCTCTATTATTGCATATTTGTCTCACTGAATGGTTTGGGATCTTTTGAATAAATGTAATATTAGACCGATGGAACCTGAATTAACACAAAACTTTTTTTAAATTATTATTTATTTTCTGTAATGAAACAAGTTACCAAACACCCATATATCCCATGTGGAAAAGTAATTCCCCTGGTATGGTTTTTGAATACCAATCTTTGATAAAGTAAAGAACTGACAAAGTAATACAATTTAGCGAATGACTGGTGGTTAGGAAATAGTTAAAGGTGTTGGGGGAGGGTGGGGGGTTGATTCAGGAAAAAATGGTAATTATGTTCATATTTCAGTCTGTGCCTGGATCGAGGAACATAATTACACTTTGCACAGCTGGTATCACTCCCAGTAGGGAAGAGGAAGAGCCGTGGCTCCAGCAAAGTGTTTGCCTAGATGGTGGAGTCGAAAGTTTGGGATTGACTTCCCATGGCACTGTCCACCCCCGCCCCCACAACCCTAACCCTCCCTCGTCTGTCCACAGGGCTGGGGTTCAGCATCGCTGGAGGGGTGGGGAACCAGCACATCCCCGGAGACAACAGCATCTACGTCACCAAGATCATCGAGGGCGGAGCGGCACAGAAGGACGGCAGGCTGCAGGTTGGGGACAGGCTGCTCATGGTGAGCCTCCCGATTGGTGGGTCCGGGTCACGTGACCGGCAGGGGCCCCAAACAGGAAGCAGAGGGGCAGATTTACGCACTTCGTCTCGCCCGAAGAAGCGGTGTTAAAACCCCCTTCCTCAGTCAGAACAGGGGGGGCGTGTTCTCCCCGGCGTGTCGCCCTAGCAGCGCTACGTAGCATTCATTAGCCGGGCGCTTAAGTGGGCTTTAACTCAATTATGCGCACGCCGCTGCTCTGCCACTGCCGATCTGTCGTCATAATCCAATCGGCCGCACACACACAGCCACATTCGCTCAGCCGACGGGCGGGGACACGCGCCCAGGCCTCGTTACGTAAACCTGGGATTTTCTCCCCCGCCCCTGCCCCCGCCCCCAACCCCGCCCCCTCCTCTCATAGGTGAACAACTACACATTGGAAGAGGTGAGCCACGAGGAAGCGGTCGCCATCCTGAAGAACACGTCTGATGTAGTGTACCTGAAGGTGGGGAAGCCCACCAGCGTTTACTTATCGGAATCCTATGGGCCTCCGGACATCACACACTGTGAGTCCTCACCTCCCTCTGCCTTCTGCCCCACCCCCTCCCCTCACTATTGATAGGCCAACAATTTAAGGACGTTTAAATTGAAATTAATTATACTCTCTCAAAATAGCTTTTGAATTTTGTTCAGCTTAATTAAATCTACTGATTTTTGAAGTTTCATGATTGTGAATGTGTCATGCATTCAAATGATTTGCTGTTGTCTGTTTTCATACAGTAGGTGAAAATTTTAAATACGTGTATTTGCTGTGCACAAACAAAATGAACGTACTTGTTTTTATTTTTAGCTGTGGTGCTGTTTTTACGGTATATCATCTTGGCAGCAGATCTGCGCTCTGCCGAGCCGTATGGAAGGGCCACGCGGTATCACTTGCTGTTAAGGGCCTCAGACGAAATAAGAACTGATAGACTTGATCAAGAGAGATTTGTTTATTTCCTATTGGCCGAGTGACAGTTTGGGGACACGTCATGATACGGATACTCAAATGTGACTGGGCGTGTGGCGCTTTGGTCCACAGCCTTCTCTCCAGCCATGGAAAACCACATCTCTCCTGCCGGCAACAACGGCTCCCTGGAGTACAAGTCCAGCCTCACGCCCGTCTCCCCAGGAAGGTACTCCCCCATCCCAAAACACTTGCTTGGGGAGGAGGACATTAACAGGTTGGATGGTTTCTCGTTCTTACGGTAATTACCTCCTTTCCTACCCGAGCGACAGCGCCCCCCGCAGGTAGCTGCCGCGTAGCCGTCTGCTGTCCCCCCCGCCCGACGTCCGAGCGCGGTCCAGAAGTCATCGCTCGGCGAGCGACGGCGATGACATTCGGGCCTTGTCCGTCCCAGCCCCGCTCCCCCGTCTGTCCTCGTCGGGCCTTGTCCGTCCCTGCCCCGCTCCCCTGTCTGTCCTCGTCGGGGCTTGTCCGTCGCCTGCCCTCGCGCCTGCTGTCCCGTCGGGCTTGTCGCCCCCCGCTCCCCTGTCTGTCCTCGTCGGGCCTTGTCCGTCCCAGCCCCGCTCCCCCGTCTGTCCTCGTCGGGCTTGTCCGTCCCTGCCCCGCTCCCCCGTCTGTCCTCGTCGGGGCTTGTCCGTCCCTGCCCCGCTCCCCCGTCTGTCCTCGTCGGGGCTTGTCTGTCCCAGCCCCGCTCCCCCGTCTGTCCTCGTCGGGGCTTGTCTGGTGGTGTCCATGCTTTCTGTGTTGCTGTCGTGGTTGTTGTTTTACCCTCCCCCTCCTACAACTCCCTCAAATCCTCAAAGCCTAATCTCATTAGAATGTGGAAATGTAAACGGGTCACAGGTCCTGTGGGCATGCGGTAGACTGCGGTAGCGGATATATATACGAGTTTGACTGTTAGGATTTATTTATTTATTTAATTATTTTTTTATGTATTTAAATTATGTAATCTTGTGAAACTCTTAGGTTTAGTGTGTGTGTTTATGTGTGTGTGTGTGCGCGTGTATGAGAGAGAGAGAGAGAATGTTTTTATTATTATTATTATTATTATTATTATTATTATTATTATATTTTTTTAAGGGTTTCTTAACACCATAGCCTATATGATCAAACCAGAGTTCTCATTTATTCATGCTGCTGTGAGAAAGGCGCTTTCCTCAGCAAAGGGCAAAGCTCGACAGGCCCGGCCGACCCTCATTATAACACCGCTCCCCCTCTCCGCACGAGAGAGCCGCTAAGTCAGCTCTCTGGAGCCCCGTCTGTCACTTCCTGTTCCCCACTGCCGCAAAGCAGCTACCGGCACGGTCCGTCCGCCCGGGCGCGTGTCCGAACGGCCCTCGGCTCCAAGGAGACGCAGGATCTCCGGCCGTAAACGCTGGCGCGCGCGTGGAGGTTTGTTTCGGTCGTAGAGGGCTCAGGCACGCCGTTCACCTCTGGCATTAGGGCGCGTTGCGGCCGAGCCTTGTTCCGTCTGCGATGCCGAGTTATGTAAGAACAGAGCAGAAAGTATTCTGTCCTTTCACGGTGTGACTCACAGCGCCATACTTTTTCACAGCTTTCCGAAGAAATGAGCGCCTGGAGTCGGAGCCGGCTCTGAGCCTCGTATGCGCAGGCCTTCTGTGCCGCTTGATCCCGCCGCGCTCGTCGATTCCCAGTGCGATATTTCGGGAAGTGGCTCGGAAGCGGCGCGTCAGAAACGAGAGCGTGAGTCACGGAGCGAAGCAGAGGACGCGCGTTAGGGAACCGGCGAAGGCGCAAGTTGCGCGGACGCCGAGCGGCGACAGGAACAAGGAGGTCACCGCGAGAGACGGCTCTTTCCTTAGGAGAGCGGTCGGCCGTTCACTTCAACACAATAACGAGGACAGAGATTCCAAAGACAGCTGAATTGGATGCGTTAATGTGAGGAAAATATGAGAGCTTATAAAACAGAGCAGCTCTTTTAATATAGTTAACAACTGGACGGTGGAGTGTTGTTTCTGCATAATACACTCTTAAAATTTAAAGTCTGGGACCAAGCGAAGCTGGAAGGTTTTTTGCCAACGATTTTGTCTGTCTTTTAAGATACGATTCTGTACTTATCGTAGTGAGGTGCATTTGCTGTGAAATTCTAAGCGCTGCAGAGCTTGAGAGCTCAGGCCTCCTGGTTTTCAGCTCTAATTGGAGGATTAGAGATCTCCATTCTCCTGGACTAAGAGGTTTATTGGTGCCAGGGGTCACTCTGCAGAAAGCTTAATCTTTTCCATTATTCCTCAGACGTGTTGCTGTGTGTTCTTAAATTTTGCCGTCCTGGAAAATGTAAAATTGATTTAAGTGATAAATGAGTTCTGTTTGTCCCTTGGAGGAAGAAGTAGATGTGAAGGTTTCTTGGATTTCTCTGAAGTACACAAGTGTACATACATACATTCAGTAGCCTCTGCTATCCAGTTAAAGATCTTGAGACATCACAAGGCATCCGTAGAGTGTTTTTTTCATGAGCGTGAGCATGTCTGCCTGTATAGTAAAAACATGTTAAGCTGCTGGTTCTTCAGGACTGTTGTCAGTTTGGAGCACCGCAGAATTCTGGGGCCGGGGGACAGCTACAGCGAGCTCAGTGTTCAAAACCAGGTCACTCTCAGGTCCCGGTCCGCCCCGCCAGCAAGATGGTCTCCCACGAATCATTCAGCGCTGCAAGTTGAGCCCGCTCAGTCAGACCCTGCAGGGGTCAGCCAGCCAGCGGGTCGACTATGCCACAGCTCAGGCGCCTGTCAGTCAAGTTCTGACCCGCGGCTGTTTTAAAGTGTGTTTTCAGCGCGCTGTTAAATAAAACTGCTCAGCTCGTTACCATGGAGCCACCTGTAACACAACTGAAAGCTGACCTTTGCGAATAGCTGTCTAATTTTGTTTTGGTAGTTGCGTTGAATGTTAGTATCTATGCAACATGTGAGCCTCAACAAGTGGGGCTCACTTCAATTCAGTTCATTGATTAAGCTGTGTTTATAATTGTATAGCATTTCATATTTCTGCACCCAGACTGAAACTAGGTAGTTTGTGTCTTTCTGTTAAAGCAGAATGTACATAATGTTCTATAATTGCTAGCCTGAGCCATTAAGAAACACAAGCACTCTTTATATCTTTGTCTGTATGGCTAATGGTGCATGGATTGGGCCTTGCCGGTCAGTCACATTTCTCCCTGCTGTTCTTTTCTGTTTCCTACCTCTGGCTATTCTGAACCTCTTGATTACACAGGTATAATTTTGAGATTATCCCGGATGACTTTGATAGCGTACAGTTTTCATATTTTCCTTTTATTATAGCATGAAATTTCCTGAAACCATTCAGTCCTTTGCTCAAAGGTACAACATTGTATCCCAGAGTAAACCCTGCTACTAGTTAAATAAAAACTATTGTAAAAGGTGAAAGCGAATGCAGCGTGGTCTGCTAAGGGAAGCTTCGATGGCTAACGAGAGAAAGAGAGAGATGGATAAATACAAAAGAAAGCACATTTTCTCTGGAAAGTGGGGAAGAGACTTGGAGGCACCGTTTTCAAAAGGCACTGCAACTCTCTAACCCTGCCATCCACCTCGTCCGGAAACAGAAATCGCATTTGCAGTGGAGCTGCGCAGCTCGGCAGACCAGGCACCGTGTGCCGGACGAGTTATATTTACTCCTCCCTGTTTTTGCCGCTCTTTTCTCTCTCTCTTTTTTGAGCGGGGCGTGCGGCGAGTTCTCGCGGTGGCGCACCGCAGAGATGTTATCACACCGGCGGCCTGCGGGAGGCCAGCCCGGCCGGCGCTGATCACCGCGACCCCGCCCTGCGTGGCAGTGGGCAGCGCGGGGCAAGCGGGCACCGTTACCGCCGTGACTCACATCCAGCGAGTGGTGCTGCAGAACAGTACAAATCAAAGTGCTCGATGCTAATTTACAGCATCACAGATTATGTAACATTGCACGTTAGTGTGCAGAGTGCCAGATTTGTCCAAATACTGTACAGTTGGCAAGACATTTTGAAGGATGTGCGGTGCGGTGATAATTGAGTTCTATAAAAATGTGTAATTCTACTGTAATTTTATGCAGTGGGAATGCATTAACGAGGCTACACTTCTGGCTGTCTTCCCTTTTAGCCTGACCTAGGGCGAGCGAGCGAGCGAGGGAGGGTGAGGGCGAGGTTTGACCAGGCGTGCCGTCCGCACGCTGCGCCCGAGCGTTAATAAAGCACGCTGCGCAGGGAGGGGCTGGGGGGAATGCCCGCGTATCCTCTGAGAAAGCGGGCCACGAACCGAGGCTTCGCACCACCGGCCTGGCTTAGATCCAGCGCACAGGGCCCGCGGCCCACAACCCGCCGGATACCGCGATCGGGGAAGAACGCACTCCGCGCGGGAGAGAATGCACCCGTCACACGCCGCGCGTGCCGGAGCAGGAGGAGGAGGAGGGTTGCGGCGGAGGATTGAGTGTCTTCACTGATCACGTTGACGGAACCATCTGTGGTTTTTAAAAAGCGCGTGTGATTTTTTTAGTCCCCTTTAAAGAGCTCTCCTGCTGCTCGCGATTCAGGCCTTGACATCCTGAGATTGGGCGATCAATAGATCAATAGAATAGAATAGGTACTTCGGCTTAAGGAGATTCTTGGAACGCGTGTCTGTGCGCTGCATTCACAAAGGCCTCTGGGAGTTATGTGGAGTCTCACGTTTCTGTTGTGTGTCTATCATTCCCAAGTCTGCAGAATATGCATGCTGTTTCTTTCTGTTTTCTGCTCAGTCAAATGTCTTAACATATTGGTAAAACTTTGAACAAAGCATGTCTGATACGAAAAAATAATATATGTCAGTGTGAAACACACGAAAATGTCTAAAATACAAACATAAATTTACGTTCTTTTGATACTGTCAATTGGAGTGGCTGTCAGTGCTGTATGTGCATTTATATGTCTATTTTGTATTTATTATGCATTACCTCTTTCTCTCCGATCAGAAATTCCTCATTAGATGACGGGGAGAGTCACAGGTTTGATTCCCAGCACTTCCAGTTGAGGTGAGCGGCTCGGTCCCCCGGTTACCTCGGTTACGTCTGTGTCTGTGTTCACTTGCTCGTCCTCTCGGCCACCCCCGTTCACTCTGCTCATCTCACAGCACGCGCGTTACGCGATCTGCATCTCACCGTGAAAGCAAAGGCTTCGTTCGCACAGGCCGAACTGTGTCGTCTCACCGAATGCCTGGCAGTGCTCACAGCCCCACAGTAATTCTCTGCTAATGCCAGTACAGGCGGTGGAAGTTTATGGGAGAGTGGCTACAGCACGTGTCACCCTGGGGAAAGCTATCCCATGATTCCCCAGGCTTTCAAATATAACTCGGGGCTCATCAAACCGGGTCGAGCTAACAGAAGCAGAACGGGAAGTGGCGCACCCCGCTCCCTCCATGTTGAGATTTGAGATTATCAAACTCCGCTAGTAAGCCAAGCAGGGAACAGAGGCTGCATAGAAGTGGCTTTGATCCATCTGAAGAAAAAAATGAAAAAACGATGCTAATGAGAAGATACACAGAGAGTCCTGCTGTTCAAATAAACTAGATCTCAGGTAGCAATGTGACGAAGGCAGTAGGATCAGTTTAAATGGGGCACTTCAAAGCCCGTTCTGCACGAACGGTACTTTCTCATTCAGTCATGCAAGCAAATCTGTGTCCTTTTTTTTCCAGAGAATGCCATGCAACAATAACTCTTATTTATCTATATAATTTTTTGGGTCATCCCCCCATTGAAATCAAATGGAATTGGCACGTGATAAATCTCACTTCTGACATCAGAATCTTTTATACTCCTCCTCCGGTTCTCTCTCTCTCTCTCGCTCTTTCTCTCTTTTGCACTAACAGCTCTCTGTCTCTCTCTGCCCTTCTCTGCCAGCAGGCCTCCAGAGCCAGTTTACAGCACTGTGAACAAACTGTGTGACAGGGCCCCGTCCCCCCGCCACTACTCCCCCCTGGAGTGCGATAAAAGCCTCCTGCACTCGGTCCCCTTCCCTCACTATCACATAGGTCTGCTCCCCGACTCCGAAATCACCAGGTACCGACACACTCCCCCCTCCTCCCCGGGGCTGTCAGCATGCTGCATGCTGCACGTCGCATGCCCGCATGACCTTTCTCACTGCCTCCTCTCTCTTTCTGCTTCTCTGCTGTACTGGGGCTATTCTCTGCTGTCCTGTTTGCCCAGTACTCGCAGTGCTGTCTTTTTTACCGGAGTTGTAGCGTTTCTGTATGTATGAATGCATGTTTTTTTCCCTGCGTGATCATTCTGTGCGCTGTTATTACAAATGGCTTGTCTAATGTCCATTGACGGAAACCGCTGAGGTCGGGTTGAGTGTTGCGAAACTGTTTGCCTGCGAGCCATCTGCTTAGCGCGTGCGTTCTCATCCCGCGGGAGTCCATTCGCTCGCTGGTCCTCTTTTACAAATGGATCAGACACAGTTTGCGTTTAGATTGAAAATTAGAGCCCCTAATTGCTTTTCTGATGGATTACTGTCTCCTTGAATTTTGAGTGCCTTTATTTATTTATTTATTTTTGTAGCGGGTAATTCTCAAGGTTGTCGTTAGCAAGCGCTACATAGAAATAGCCTACCGCAACATAGAAGTGGCCTGCCGCATTGGTGCAGTTTCTGTTGGCTGGTCCTTTGGTGTACATTAATGCTTTCACTAGTGTTCCTGAGCGTTCATAAAGGATGGGAGCTTTTATGGCTCAGGGACACTACTGGCAAGCTCTCCCTGAGAGACAAATGGCATCTGGAAATCTTTTTTGAATTATTTCTTATTTGTGAAGGATCTGAATCGCACAATTTCTGAATAGCCTACATAGTATATGCAGTAAAAAAAAATAATTAAAATTAGTCGTATATATATAACAAACACATTCTTATTACTTAGGTAAGAGAACATAATGTGTATACATATGTGTGTAAAATTTCAGTTCCATTAAAATTAAGGTATAATTGTTAGGAATAACAGACTAAAATTTTGTGACTAGCTGAAATTACTTAATTAGCTAGGTAGGTGCTGTGACTATCAGTCTTGCTATCCATCAATTCCTGTTTAGCTTGCTAGCTAACTTTTTTTTACATTTAACATGCACTGCTAGCCAGCAATCCGACTAACAAGAATATCCTTTGTTTTTCTTTTTAGTGTTATGGAAAAGTTTGTATTGCCTCTGACCATAAAATTAGAAAAAGACAAGTTGACAGCACTGAACTGTTCTGTTTTTGAACTGAGTCTTTGTGAAATTACTACAGGAAGTACATTCCCCTTAGTATAAATTAACATAACTTGCCACAGTGGTTCTGGGACCTGTTTGAGACTGGAGAATTTCGTGTTCTCTTCATTTTGCAAATGACTTACTACTTTATGTCATCAGCATCTCTGTTGTACAGTTAGGAGCAGTGGTGTGTGCTTTTACCATACATAAAGGTAAAGACATGGGGAAGAATCTTGTATCCATTCATGTTAACCAAAGCTGAATTACTGCCTACTGGTGCCACACATCACAGGAAGCTGGTGTCTCCCGGCCCCATGACTGGTCACCTGACCGTCGCCCATGAGCACAGTGCTCCGCCATAGCATGAAACGTCCCTTGCATGGACATCCCCCTCTTTCTGCTCGATAATGAACTACTTGAATTAATGAATTACTTCCTGTATTGTGTAATACTTCCTTGTTTGTGTATGTTCCACAATTGAGGCGATGAGAGCTCTCTGCAATACAGAGAATGGGCATGCAAAACTGGCTTGTGTTTCTGTGCCAAGGTCTGTCACAGCTGTAGACTTCAGAAGCCCGATGTCCTTTCAAGAAGCGCAGCGTTCATAAGCTTTTTAGTCCCAGCCCACAGATGGCTGACAGAGCCAATCAACGTGATAACCGGTTTCTTCAGAGTACACATCCTCTGACTCACAGGACCGAAAATGAAGATGTGGATCCCAGGCATTTACTTCTGGCGACCAAACACAAATAGCATTTTAATATGCACATGCATTTTTTGTCTACTTCGTAATGTTTAATGTGTTGCATTAATACGCCAAGCGCTAATTCATTTTGTTTTATTAATCTCAAGTTATTTTGTCTTAATAAACACAAATCTTGGCAGGTTAATATGAGGGAGAGATTTAATTTCGCAAATTAACTTTTGAGGATATAAAATGTCTTCTTTATTGCATTTAAATGTATTATATTAACATTGTATATTTAATATTCGGCCAGAGAATTTCTCTCCAGTGCGGAGAAACAAACAATTTCATTCATTTATAAAGTTTTTGTTTCATTTTATTACGGTGCATTTTGTTTCTTCCTTTATGAGGTCCCCCAGGATAATCTATTTGTTAAAATAATGTAATCATTTTAATATGTTTTCCCCTTGTTTTTAAAACCATTGGCTGTTTAAAATAGTTAAATTGATTTGTTTGTGGGCTGGTTAATTAGCCGGCCCTGGGAGAACGTTCTCTGTGGTTCCCTGTTTGGGAGAATTTGCTCCGTACATCGCGCTTACAGTGCGAGCGAAATTGCAAACCAGTCCCCCCTGCTTCTGGAATTCCCCTGCCACCTCACGCCCAGAGCTTTTTTTTATAATCCAATTAAAGTTTAGAGGGCTCCACTTTCCCGAACAATCTGCTTCACTGAACCAGGAAATAATCAGCCTGCCACTGTTAACCTTTCTCTTCAACTCTACACCAGTCCAAATAGAGCATTAAACATTAACGTCCTGCAAACGTTACTTTTCATCAGAACTGGAAGTTCTGGAGTGGGAGGGTTGTGCTACTTTGCAGGTTTACCACAAATCGCAAGTAATGTGAAAGTATGTGCCCGTTATCCATGTAGCTGGGTGTTTGTCTTTTAATAACGTAGATTTGTTATGTATATGAACACAGCCACAAAATTTGTGTGTAAATATCGCTGTCGCTATTGAAATCACATGTGGTACATGGTGGCAATAACACCAACTCAAAAAGCATGCAAAACCCCTCGATTTCAGAACAAGAGAGAGCACGCTGCCTAATTTTAGTCAGATAAGCGCTTCAAGCAAGCAAGGCAACACATAGAGAAACATTCGATGCCGTTAGTGTGCGTGGGAATACGTGGTTCCAAATCTTCTTTGATCTCATCCACGCGATAAAACAGGACACGTTAATTTAACTCTGAAAGAGGCATCAAATGTACTCTTATAAGACCAACATGTACCCTGTCAGAGTTGCTTTAACAGTACCTCCAGTCATGAGCCCAAACACATTTAGAGACCTGGCAGAGGGATGTTCAAGCAGGAAAATACTGTCCTTACAAATTTTTACTCTGACACCATCTCCATCTTAACAAAGTCACAGTACATCAGCCGGGATCTCATTTTAACCCAGGTTAACACCCGTCTTCCCCCCGGTGTTGAAAACACACTAAATTATCCTTCCCATAGTAGCAGCCCGCCCTGATAAATCACATCTGGTGGTTAATTTGCATTTATATGCATACTGTCCTCTTGTGGTCTCGTTAGAACCCTCAGAAACACATAAGCATTAAAGCTTACATGTAAATATATTTGCCCTTTGCGATCAATTTAATCTGATCTCAGTGCAGCTGTGCCTGTTTCGTAAATGCAGAGCTTGTATTGGACGTTAGCAATGGTTCTGTACAAATTCTTTGTAAATATAGCCCTGCGAGTTGGCCGTCATTGATTATTTTGGTCTGTTCGTCAGGCAGATTTAGCTAGATTACTCCATCTGTTTCCTTACTTGGCAAAACGCAGCTGTGAACCAGAACATGTCATCTTCATTTAACTACAGCGTGCCAACCTCGTTGGCGTTTTTATTGGATTTTCCAGAATTTTATTGATCATCATTTTATATTATAGCTTGCTGCATTACAAAAATCTGTTTAAGTGACAGTGAGTGAAAAAGCTGATGGTCTGCAAGACAGTCAGTATCCCATAGTGATTAGTTTTTGAGTGCCAGGCTGATGAGGGGGACCAGGTAACTGTTTTTTAATGACGGATTGGGCACTGGCGGGTGTAAAGCTGGGCATTCCTCTTGTTTTATCAAATAAATGCTGCTTTCCTAATTCTCCAATTCTACGTTTTTAAAATTTGTTCTCTCCTTGGGGCTAAGCAACGGACAGCTTTGTCATGTGACCGGCCTTAGAGATCGTTGGATCGTCGTCGTTGGAGATCTGAAGCCAGATGAATGAGAGTCTGTTTTTGCGTTGTGCGAGACCGCGCTTGTGTCGGTCTCAGATGGCTAGCGAGCGCTGATCTGGAAAGCGGGCTGACTTAAGCATTGCGGGAAAGGACATTCGTTTTTTTACCGGTCCAGTCCCTCGTGGTGGACAGTCCGTCAGTGCTTCCCTGTGCTGAGACGACTCAGGATGCCTCACCACCCCCCCGAGCGCATTTGTTTGCTTAATGTGAACATGCAGTTGCCGGGTATTGATTTGCAGCGTGCGATTCGCTCAGCTGGTTTGAGTGGAATCCAATATAAAGCTGTCAGGACCCCCCGCAGCCGGCTGGGCCGCCCGCTGCTCGCTGAGCCAAGAAAGCCGCCGTCTGTTTGATTCGCTGCCCTTTTCACATTTTGAAAGTGTAGGAAGTGACTCTGAAATATCCTGCAGGAAGCTGGAGCTGGTTTATCGCCCTTCCGAGATCTCTGTCCCTCTCTCCGTAAACGAGAGCTTTTATTGCGCAGTACCATCAGGTCCCATTGCGGAAGCCCAGTCGTCCCATTGAATCAGTCCTCGTCGTATAGCCTGCTTTACACAGCAGCTCAGAACCACATTTTGAAGGCGAAGCCTGAGCTTTAAGGCTATGATCTGGGACAGATAGTTTTGAATTGTACCGGCTTCTTTGTCCTGGCCAGATCAAAGCTAACTGTCATGGTAAAGGGGAGAGGGCTGAAGTTGCCCCTCACCACCTCCCAGTTCATACGAATGCCAGCCATGTTAGGGGCAGGGTGCTCGGGTGCCAGCCCGGCTTAGCCGCTGCACTGCTCGGACCCGCCCGCACCGTCCGGGGAGGGGCGAGCGGCGGCTACGGCGATCCTGCTCTGCTGGGATGTAGCGTTCTCCGCCTCTGCCACAGAGCTGGGTTAAATAGGTCACACACTGCAATATCCCCCCCCCACGCCGATTCGCCACGCGCTGGAGCTAGAGCACAGCCGCTCCCTCCCACGGCCCACCTGCTCGTGCGCTCACCGCCACTCCGGAGGCACGCTGGAGGAGGGGCCTTTGTGCCTCAGCGTGCCGGGGGGGGGGGTGTGGCTTTCACTGTGACTGACAGCAGGTCTACAGGCCTGGATTCAACCTGTGCTGTGTCCTCAGCTCCGACTGTCACAGTTCTGTACAAGTGTTTTGTTTTGTAAACGCATCTTAGCAAGTTTGTTTTGGCGATTCGCTGAACTCTCCATACCGACAGCTGCATTGGCGTCAAAAGATAAGAGCCGTTGCAGAATGAATCCGGGCCAAAGTATGTACGCATTCTCTGGAGCTCGGATATTTATCCTCATCATACTGCTCTTGTTTTGACAGCAGCCTCCCAGCTGAAGACTGTTGTGACTTGGTTTCAACATCTCAATACCCAGTTAGCATCAGTGCTGACGCTTTTGGCCGCAAATGTATCTTTGCTTTGTCAACTGATGTGTAACTGAGACTGAAGAAGCCTTATACAATTTAGAATTTAGTCATTTCGTCGAAGCTTTTAGCTGAAGTCACTATAAAGAAGTACACTTAACATGGTTCATGTTCTTGGGTTTTACCTTCGCTGGTCCCTGTAACTCAACGATCAGTATGTGACAAATGCTCCTGATTGGTTACTGATTTCCTGTCATCTTTGCTTGGGGTCTGAAGTGGTTTGATCGTAAATGTGTTATCCCTGTTCTTCAGCACCCTCATTTTAATTTGGTCATTTTCATGAATGAACAAATCAAGGTTTCTTGTAATTTAACAGAAGGATATAAGTAAATGTGTTTCTCTAGGGTTCTTTTATTCATTTTAGCCCAATTTTATTGAGTCCTGTGAGTGTATGTAAAATGGGCCCTTGACCAGTAGTGATTGTTATTATTAAGAACTGTTGAGAGAGCATTAACACATTTGTTTAAGGGGCTGCTATATTTAGTCGTATTTCATCTTTCTTCGAGCAAAGAACGTAAAACAGATTAAATGTTCAGATGTCAAGTAAAGATCAGTATTTTGCTAAGATTAACATTAAGGGCCCTATTTAGCCTCATTAACCAAGAGCCAGGCTCAGATAAAGCCTAACTAGTGTAATGTATTCTATGTATTTCCCTTATCAGGGATGAAGAGAAATAAATGTGTGTGTATGTATTGACAGTACGTATATAATATTTATGAAAAAACGGTGTCCTGGTTGTTTCTCCACTACTTTACCATGTTGTGAGTATTTAATAGTTCCGGTGAGAATTTTGTGATTGGTAGTGAACTCGGCTGTGCGCTGTGCCTGTGGCCGTGGCAAGGCGGACGCAGATCGGAGTCTTAATTGCCCGCGCGTGTGTCCGTACCGTGCGCGGGGCTGCGGCGGCATGGGCTGCCTCTGTCTCCAGTCAGCGCTGGCTGCAGAAGCCTGCATGTGTGCGAGCGGCGAGCTGGCGGCCCACGCGAGGGATGAGCTCACGGCACAGTCACCGCCGCACAAAGGCTCGCCGAAAACTCTGCGGTGCGAGAGAGGTGGCCGTGGGCGGCCGAGGTCGGAACGAACAGCGGCGTACCGAAGAAGCACTTCAGAGACCGTCTCCAGCGACCTATCAGCTGGTTTAATGGGACTCCAAAAGCATTGATGGCAAGGATAGATCATTCCTCCCACTGCTGGCTGGTGCATTTAAGTGGCTGGTCGCAGCAGGGCCTTGATTTGGTGCATTGAGGCTGAGAAAATGACCCCGCAGTACTGAGAAAGCGACCATTCTGGTAGTTTCTCTTGCTTTTGTTTAGTTTATTTATTTTGTCTTTTTTTCCATGTGGTTGTACTCAGGGACTTGATGGCTCCAGTGGTTTGCTAGCCTTTAGCATGGCAGCCGCTGCTTGGCTGACATAGCGCACAATCATTGTGGCTTGTTAGTTTATGCAAATGTACCTTCATTGTGAGCCAATGGCAGGATTCCTGTGTCCTCTGACAATACAGGTCGCCCTGTCAGTGGTCTTGTGTCTCTGTTCAGCAGCCAATGGGACAGGACATGAAAGGAAGTGGGTGGTTGGGGGGGTGCATTAGAGGGTGAGAGTGGCAGGAAGCTGGTTAATGACTGTGGTTATGGAAATGAATCTGGCTTGTAGAACGATGTTGGCAGCAGACTGCTCAGCGCTTAAAGCAGCAGTGCTCTTTCTCCACCAGGATGAGAGTGTTTCAGCCTTCATGCTACAAAGACACACTACAGGGCCAAAAGTATGTGGAAACCTGACGTCCAACATCTCATCCAAAATGATGCCTGTTATAACAACCTCTTCATCCTCTAACAACAACACTTCTGGGAAGGCTGTATACTAGATGTTGATGTGTGACACTAGACATTACTGCAGGGATTTGCTTCCATTCAGCCAGAGGAGCATTAGTGAGTTTGGGCACTGATAGGGTGAGTAGGCCTCTCAGTGGGCTTTCCTGTTTTTCCCATAGGTGTTAGATGGGGTTGAGGTCAGGGCTCTGTGCAGGCCAGTCAGGTTCTTCCACACCGTTCTTGACAGAACAATTTCCATATGGACCAAACTGTTGGGGAAGCACAGAATCATCTAGAATGTGATTGCATGCTGTAGCAGTAAGATTTGCCTTCACTGCAACTAGGGGCTCAGCCCAAACCATGTAAAACAGCCCCAGACAATGGGGTGTGCAGGTACTTTTGGTGATATAGTATACATTTGTCCATACTGCATATGGAGGGCAAGTTCAAATGCAGCTCCTCTCTCTCCTGACTTCCTCTTGCCCTGTGAGCACCACGGTACTAATGACTGTCCATGGACGGGGCGCAAAGATCATTTGCAGCAAGAAGAAGCGACTCTGCGCATGTATTATTTAACTCACCGGACCCCCGTCCCCGTCCCAGAGCACCCCGTGCCTGCTGAAATTAGGCTACAGGCTCCCACAGCCTCCCCTAGCTCGCCCCATTGATCCACAGCCCACGGCCTTCCTCCATTAGGCCTGCCATTTTAACTGAGAGCCAGATGGTCGTGGTCAAAATAATAAAACTAATTTTGCAAATAGTGGGCAAACTTATTAAATTAGGAAAGTTTCATTTCGCAGGCTGTAATAATTGGCCAGCTGTGAGCAGGTGAATTTGAGCTGAGGGAAGGCTACCTTTGACTCCGAGCATATGACATTAATAAGTCATATATCTGACAACATGCCAGAAATCTTAAGCATTTCTCGGCAGCCTTCAAAAGGTCATGTGACGAGGACAGCTTTGACAGGAGTGGTTTTTAAAGGTCAGTCCTTGGACATGAATGGGCGGTGGGGAATATCTTGGTGGAAAAGGGGAATATTAATCCCAATTTTTGATGGCCATCGTTATATTTTCAGTTCCTGACTTTGACATCCTGTCTTTCCTGTGTTATTGAAGCTCTTGCAGGATGTAATGGAGGGAGGGTCACACTGGCCCTTCTCTTCTGCTAAAGGACACATGGGAATATTCTGGAAGAAAGGATATTCGCTTATCAACCATTTGTGAAACGGCCTTGAATGCCTGGCACAGTACTCTATGTCCCATCAGTCACTATCCCTAGGTTTCATTTCCTAATCTTAAATAAACTGCAGAAGGCATCCAGGAACCCCAGATGACACGCAAATGAAAAGCAGTAACATTGGAGTGGACTCATGATCACTGCTCTTAGGAGTTCCTTGAGTCCTCTTGACGTGTCAGTCTGAAGTAATTTTCACCGTGGGCTAACTACCGCCCGCATTAATCCACCACATAATATATCCTGTAGGCAGGTTCGAGGCGCGTGAGTCATGGATGTTCTTGAGAGGAATCCAGCCATTGCATTACATTACATTACAATCACTTAGCAGACGCTCTTATCCAGAGTGACTTATAAAATGGAGAGCATCAAGAAATCTGGTCTCAAGAATACAGAATATGTTAATGTCAGGAATACAAAAGCGCAATATCAAGAAGGTACAAAATTGCCCTTTTATGATCAATAAGTTTTGGCTTAGCCGACCAAATTAACACTTAGTATTGAAGCAAGAATAAATACCACTACACAACTAACCTATCTGTACAGCTATGACAGTATTATCCCACATCATCCACACTCCGGCTACAGCTGTGACAGGAGTGTGAATTATCCTAGGCTATTATAAAACAGAATAATAAGTATCCACTTCATTACTAATTGTGGATTCTGGCTTTTCTTTCTTGTGATAAATTATCCAGCCAGCAGACGCCCTGTGGAAGTCATGAACGAAAGAAGGCAACTCCACATTGACCTTGTTAATCTGAAAAGGACATGGTGATTTACAGCTGCGTTTTAGCTAGCAGGACAAGTGCAGTCACAAGTGTGCAGCAAACTACATTCAAACTGCTTTTTAGCTTGTAACTGAAGTGACTGAAATTCATATGGGATATGCCAATTTAGTTACATTTGGCTACTCACATTTCGGGCCAGTTGAGACTGAAACATTGCTTTTTCCGATTCTTGCCGATTTATGAAACCTGATCATGAGAACAACTCATTTGTGCCTGCAGTGTAAATGGATTCATGAGAAGTGATTACTGTCTCATTACATTAACAATACCATCTCCTGAGGTAGTAATCTTCTGCAATGTATTCTCAAGAAAGTCACTACTAAAATTTTACCTTGTTCATATGTGAAGAATTTACATTTTTTGCTGCACATTTTCATTCTGGTGTAGTTCAGGGCATTGGTGCCCCCTGCTGTACAGTTGGGAGCTAGAAGTGGTCTGAATGTGCTCTGTTGGATGAGAAATTCCAGAACAAAATGTAACGTTCTCAAATGGAAAACTAGGCTCTCCATACAAGTTTATGGTTCAGCCATTTTAATTAAGATTTATTTAATAGTGCTGCCACCTACTGGTGTGATTTAATGAACACATTATTTTTCAAAGACAGCTGTATGTAAATCCGGGTTTTTACAATGTAATGCCATTGCCTGCTAATCACATTGATAAAATGAGACCCAGGTTAAATTGGCATGCAATATTTATAACCTGTTTACATATTGCATGCATTTTCTAATGGCTTTTTAGTGACCTCCATTCTCTCCTTTTTTCCATTTTGCAGTGTACTGCACTCAGTTTACTGTGCCTTTTGTATTAGAATAAGATCACCATTGTAAAGAGTGTAAAATATTTATGACTGAATGGGAGGGGTGTGGAGGGATCTGGACGCCAATGGTTTTACTTTTAGTGAAACGAGAGCGATAAACACAGCATTGAGATGATGAAGGAGCTCGGACCAGGACAGATGAATTTGGCCCATTTACAGTGAGCCGGCAGGGGTTTGGCTGTAAACTTTCATAGCCTGCGCTGATATATGCTGTCAGAGGGGCAGCTTTGGATTGGTTTGCTTTTCTTCCCCTTCAGGTTTGTCCACAGAGACTCCTCTAACTCTGCGGATGCAGATGCTTCTATGTCATAAATGGGGCAAGAAAAGTAGGGCAATCCCCTATTGGGCATGTGCCAAAGACTGCATGTGTGTGTGTGTGTGTGTTTGTGTGCCTGTGTGTGTCTGTGTGTGTGTGTGGCCCTAGAAGGCCCCTCTGAGCGCTCACTCTCTCTGCCCCTCACAGGGAGCCCCGTAAGATTGTCCTGCACAAGGGCTCCACTGGCCTGGGCTTCAACATCGTGGGAGGTGAGGATGGCGAGGGGATCTTCGTCTCCTTCATCCTGGCGGGAGGGCCAGCCGACCTGAGCGGGGAGCTGCGGAGAGGAGACCAGATCCTGTCTGTGAGTTCAACACCATCCTCTGATGATGATGATTCACACTGTGCAATCCACAACACACACACACACACACTCTCACATACAAAAACGCATGCTCACACATACAGACATGCTCACTCTCACATACAAGTTCACACACACACACACACACACACATACATGCACACGCACATACACACACGCTCACATACATAAACACACACACATCCTGTATTGGGGATCATCCTCTTCCTCTAACGCACAGTTACTGCGTGTGTGCAATGCACCGTGATTTTCCTTCTTTGAGGGGGCTACCCATTCCCCCATAACATCCTGTCTGTGAGCTTCACACCACCTCTGTCACTCAGAGAGCTCACACACATCGTGCGTATGACACTGTAAAGGGAGGGCTGCTCTGAACATCGCTGTGTCCCTGAGCCTGAGAGGAGTGCCATTTCACGCAGTTATAACACTGCGCTCTCCTGTTCCCCACAGACCTTCTGTTTATTGACTCCGGCATGAAATAGCAAAGAAAGAACACACACAGCGCCGTTTAGGGTGACAGTGTGATTGCATTTATTTGACAGACTGCAGTAGTTGTCCGGTTGTTATTTTCTCTCGGTTATTTCCTTTAGCCAGAGAAGATAAAGCTCTCGTGTTTAAGACTTCAAGAGTAAACTACCACTACCTCCAGGCTTGCCTTAGGGGAATGTGTGAATCATTATGAGTTCTTTCATATATGTATTTTTATAGCACTGTTATTTAGTCATGCCAACTAATCCCTTGTACATTACTGAACAATTTGTCGGGCATATATTCTTGGTGTGTTGTTACGATGCAACATTTGTATAGTTGCATCCCTTCAAGGTAAAATTATGGTGCTTTTTTCATAAGCAACATTCATTATTCAGTGTCCAGGTACTTTCAGTTTATTAAAATGTATATAGAGCTGGTCACATGATGTACCTAGAGGCAATTTGTCCTTGAGTGACAGGCTTTTAAAATAATTTGAATAATGTTGAAAAGGCCTTTATGTGAAATTCACCTTCTCATTTTATCTGTGCCTTTTAATGTTGAGTGCAGACAACATTTAACATGTTCTTAGCGTACATTTTTAATTCCTGTTGTTGATTAAAATTATGATTTTGTTGTTTAAAAATATGTATTCAAATTTTCTTGTGAATTGAAGATGGAGTGAATTTTGAATTCTCCACCAGGTGGTGCCCTGTGACAGCTGCACATTTATCTTGAAATCATTTTATCCTCACTTTCAAACATCACATAGAAAATAATCAATGTGTGAAAGTAACCTTGCATTGAGGCTCTAATTGTATTAGAGCACAGAATGTTGCAGTGAAGCTTTAAGTGGCATTAAGATCTGGTAATATCCTTTGCATCAAATCACAGTCCTCAAGGGCCAGGAACTGCTGGTTTTCCATTCTCCCTATGCCTGAGAATCAGGTGTGAAGATCGTCTGGCCAATCAGAGCGCTAATTGTTCCATTAATTACCTGGGAGGAGTGAAAACCAGGGCTGGATTTGGATTTGAGGGCCAGATTTAATGATCCCTGTTTTAATGAATATAAGAAAATATAATATTTATCCAGCAGAGGGTGCCAGAACAGCACTAATAATAATGAGAATCTAGAAATGCATCATCATGTCCTTCTAGCTGGATGTATTCTCTACCTATTCTCTAAATACAGAGATATTGCAATACAAATTATTGGAAGTTATTGAGGGGTTTTGGCCAAAATTTAAATTGTGAAATATATCTGATTAGTATTAGTGATATAATGTAGTCTGGTATGCATTTCTTCAAAATTAGCGACCCTTGCTGTTTTTGATAGGTCTCTGTTCTTTCCTGCTGATTATTCAGACTGATTTAAAAATGAAATCGGAAATGAAAAATCTGGTTGGATACAATCAAACGCTGCCACTCCAGCACCCGTCCGCTAATGAAATACGCAGGATAGGGATCGGCCAGGGGCCTGATCAGCGGCGGATAATCAGTGATGGGTTCCGGGGCTGGGGCGGATCACTCACACTGCTCAAATTCACACCGGCTAATCTGCGTCATCAGGCTCTCCAGGTCATAATCTGCACTGACACTCAGGGGACCAGGGAGCGCAGCCACACAGACCGAATGGAACAAGGCTCTGCATAAAAACACTGCACGAAGCACAAATATAAAACTGCTGATCAACAGAATACATTTAATGAAGTTTATGTGACACACGGAGCATCTAAAATCAAAATCCCTGTCGCTAAAGTGCATGTCATAAGATCAATAAGTACATTGACAGTGTACACTTGATATAAAAATCACCTGACTTGACTACTGGGTACATTTTTGTGCATTAACAATACAAGTCGTCAGTTTGGAATTTGCTCTTGGAGTCGGTGTTCTGTTAGTGAAAGTGAAAGAGGAAATTGCTCAGCAGTGTGTTCAGGCGCAATGAGGTCATGGAGTTTAGTGAAGATTGAGACAGATGTGCAGTCTTCAGCACCACCCGGCCCGCCCACCTCACCATGACTCTCCATTTCTGTGAACCAGGCCATTACGCTTTCCCTAATAAGAGCAACACGCTTTTTCATCTGTTACCACTGCAGTTCAGCTGGGGTTAAGTAGAGTAGTGATCATGACAGAACCACAAATCTCTGTTATGTCGGGCCACACTGTAAAATTGGGCAAAGAGGATACAATGTTTGTCATAAGCCAATCCTACAGGTGTTCCTCCTACCCCCATCTTGTTAATTGTGTTTGTAGTCACCCTTTGTGTAGGCCTCTGTCAGCTTCTGTGGCTGTGGTTGGTTGCCTCAGGGTGATGCCAGTTGGTGTGGCCACGCCCATAACCCCTCCCGCCTTCACAGTACCGTATGGAGAGTGGAGCTGAACTGCTCCTGGTAGATCAGTGTTTTTCTTGACCAGATGAATCATTCTCTAGGAGCTTGAGACATGCAATCTGTGTAGCCCTGCCCTGCCACGCCTTCTCTTCCATCAATAAACCCTACTCCCATCGCAGTCCCCCTCTCCCCGCCTATCCACCACACCCCACTGCTCCCTCCTCCATTTCACTCCTGTCTTAAGCTCCTCAGCTGTACCACCCAGTACCACCCCCAAGCCGCTCCTCTCCCCTCCTCCCCGTGCGCTGTAGTTCCCCACACCGTGTTTGTGACGGTTGTGTGACGCAGGTACGGAGGTGCGGTTGGTAAAGACGTCCCCCTCTGCTCCTCCGCAGGTGAACGGCATCGACCTGCGAGGCGCCACCCACGAGCAGGCGGCAGCAGCGCTCAAAGGGGCGGGACAGACCGTGACCATCTTTGCGCAGTACCGACCAGAGGGTGAGTGTCAGCTCCGGCGACCGTCTGGGCGGGGGGGGAATGGCTGGGGGGGGGCGGGCTGAGGTTATGGGGCTTTCAGTGTTGCCGCAGTAGCTCATCTTCTGGGTTTCACTTCATAGAATCCTAATGATGTTCACTTACCTCAGCCATCTGTACGAAACATCTTACCTGATTCATTTACTGGTTATGGTCAACTGGACACCTTACTGCAGAACTATAAAATACCGCAATATATTAATATTAAACATATCGTATGGTACAAAAATGATGTGGTAGCTGAAGAAATATACAAATTATTGCCATTTGGCTATTGCAGTATTTTTTTTGAAAAACATTGCTATGAAACCTATGTATAATTATACATTTTTAAAGTCCATATCAGCAATATGTGAACTTTAGAAATATGGTGTTCCATTTCTGTGAGGGCCTGTTGGTTGGACAGCATTAGCATACGGTGAAATGAAATGAGTCGCCCGCTTGTGCTTACGGAAGGCAAGCTAAAGAATGGCGCGCAGCAGACGGCTCAGTTATGAGACCGGGCAGAAATGTGCGCAGGTAGGGTCCGGTTAAAGGGTCAGTGACCCAGCTGCATGTCAGAGCAGTGTTAAATGCGCAGTGTTAAATGTGCAGTGTTAAATGTGCGGTGTTAAACCTCCTGGAGGAGAGCCAGGCCTGAGCCCTGCCTGTCTCCCGCCCTCCCTGCCTGTCGGCTCCGGCCAGATTAGCAGGCCCAGATAGCCCAGTGTCTCCGCCCAGCCCTGCGCGGCCTGTGTCCGCTCACCCGCTCTGATAGGGGTTAGTGAAGACAGGGCTCTGTTAAACAGCCTGGCCTCACAGCGCTCAGCAGTCGAGCCTGCAGCCGCCGGGGCGTAGCTTTGAAACGCAGGGATTCGGCCAGCTGTTAAACGCGGGGGTGCGCCCAGGTCTGCCGCCTCTGCGCCATCACCACGTGACCTCGCATCTCATCTCAGGGTTCAGCGGTCGAGCGGCTGAAAGTGTTTTTTGTGACAGCAAGGCGCGGCCTAGCTTTAACTGCGCATTATTACATTACACTGTGATCGTTTGGCAGACGCTCTCGTCTAGAGCGACGCACAGTAGTGGAGAACGGCCGAGTTGCTCTCAGAAATGCGCCAGCATCATATTTGTACCTGTACTTTTATATGCTGCAGAAATTTTCTCTGGTGGTTGACCGCGAGTAACTGCCCGGGAATAAACGGACACCGGTACTGACGACTGCTCTTTTTCTCCTCCCGCCCCCCTCCTCTCCCCCCCCCCCAACTCGTCAGAGCTCGCTTTGTGCTCCCCGAGACGGGCTCCGCCTCCAGCACCAGGTTTGTAACATGTGACCAGCACCTGGGTCAAAGTTCAGTCTGGCCCAGGGGCAGCTCAGCATGTGCACTTGCACTAAGAGGGGGCGGGGTGAGGAGGGGCGGGGTGGGGTCACTGGAGAATGTGCACCGAGCACCCTGCACTGCTAATGCTGCCTACTTAGCACTGGGGTGTCCCACCTGTGCCTGCACCAAACCCAAATGCTCCGCCCCCTTCCTCTGTCTTACTCCTGCCCCTCCCCCACTCATCACGCCCCCCCCCCCTTTACCAGGGGAGGTCACTTCTTGACTGAACCCAGGAATAAATAAAATGGGTATTGGACATTGTTATTACCTTTCCCATAGAAACCAGATCAACGGTGAAGGGGATTGGTGAATACTTTCTGGCTGTGCTTCCTAGGTTGCTGACTGTATCCAAAAGGCACAGCCTGACAGTGTTCGCCAATTGCTGTTGCCGTAGTTCTGTATGCTGTTACCACTATGCTCCATGATTGTTGGAGCTCCTTTTTGGTTTCTGTGTGAAAGGTGTTGACAACCTTGTCCTGTCCCTATTGCATCATTCCTGATTAAACCATGATTCTAACCCCCTTCCCCCCCAAATATAAACACATATGAAATGAAACTCTGAAATGAATGAAGGTGTGAGGATATTCACAGAATGGTACTAGAAAGGGAAAGTGAGTTTGAGTGCATGAGGGTGGAGGTGTTATTCTCCTGTCAGGCAGGTCTCAGTGAGTTTCCCTCTGCATTGCAGTAGTGTCTGTTTCCCCACTGCTAATGCTGCAGTCTGCAATGAGGAGAACAGCTGCACCCCCCACCCCCCTCCCTGTAACACACTTCGCCACTCCCAGTCCCTGCAGCGCCCCCTGCAGCTCGGCTCCCTCTTGCGCTGTCCCCTGTGCGTAGTGCTCATACGCTGCTAAGCTCTTCTCCGCCCCCTCTCTGTTACACACCTGCACCCACATACCCTGCTACACTCTCCCCCACCGTCTATTACACACCTGCACCCACATACCCTGCTACACTCTCCCCCACCGTCTGTTACACACCTGCACCCACATACCCTGCTACACTCTCCCCCACCGTCTGTTACACACCTGCACCCACATACCCTGCTACACTCTCCCCCACCGTCTGTTACACACCTGCACCCACATACCCTGCTACACTCTCCCCCACCATCTATTACACACCTGCACCCACATACCCCTCTTCTACTTAGTTACCCTGTACAATAGCACTGTGCCCCTCTCTAAAGCACTCCTCTTAGCGTTTAGCTCAGTCCCTGTAAATATCTCTTGTAACCCCCAATCCCATAATACTCCCCAAAACTTTTTGCCTCCGCTTGCTCTCATATCAGACACCTCACCGTCTGTTACCTGCACTCACATTCCCTGCTATGCTCTCCTCCATCATCTCTCTGTTACACACCTCCACCTACATATGCTGCTATGCTCTCCTCCACCTCCTTTCAGTTACACTCTTCCACCCACATACCCTGCTACGCTGTCCTCCACCCCCTCTCTGCTGCGCACCTCCACCTACATACCATGCTACACTCTCCCCCACCCCCTCTCTGCCACACACCTCCATCCACATACCCTGCTACACTCCCCTTCACCCCCTCTCTGTTACACACCTCCACCCCATACCCTGCTACACTCTCCTCCACCCTCTCTGTTACACACCTACACCCCCATACCCCTCTTCTAATTAGTTACCCTGTACAATAGCACTGTGCCCCTCTCTAAAGCACTCCCCTTAGCGTTTAGCTCAGTCCCTGTAAATATCTCTTGTAACCCCCAATCCCATAATACTCCCCAAAACTTTTTGCCTCCGCTTGCTCTCATATCTGACAGCCACCACTCTCTGTAATGCCATCCTCAGAGTACACAGTGTCCCTAAGTGTCCGCACTCTTTGTGAAACACTGAGATCCACTCCCCAGCACCTATAATCTCCCTGAACACAGTCCATCCCCTTTGCACATATGTAACATATGTCATTATTGTGTAGCACTGTTAATGGACCCTCAGCTGGAGCCTGTGCTATTTTTTAAGTCTTGTTTCATAATTTTTTAAACATTTTTTTTCATTGTTTCATTAGTACTTTTCTCATAACCATTCGTGATCAAGGAGCAGGTGTGTGTTTATATCAGCTACAGAGAGTGTGTTTATTGTTAGCTAGATTGGTTGTGCTGGTAACTTTTGTTGCATTTTGAGTGTAGCCCTTATAAAAATTGTGCCAGTGTCAGTAACCCTGCCCGGGCCGGTGGAGATGAGCTTTGGGTGAACTGACCGCTCACGCTGGTACGGTCTGCGGTTCTGGAGTCTTCCTCGCGGCCCATTGCCTGCTGAGCCGTTGGCCGCTTATTTCCGAGTTGACAGACCGTGGAGCTCGGGGTGGACAAGGCCACCCCTGTGCTTTTTCTCTCGGTTTTCGGGGAGCTTGGATCCAAACGTGTCCCCTGGATATCACGTTGAAGCACTTTGGCTCGTAGCTGGGTGTCGGTACGTACGCTCAGCCTCTGCAGGGCAAGCTTGGTGCTGGGATTGGGGTCCTGGCACTGCCTCTGGGCACGGGGCACCGGTGGAAGCTCATAAACCCCGGCGAGGGTGCCAGCTTTGGCTGAGGGTTCTTTCTGTGCCGTGGGGCGCTGCTGCCCGTCCAAGCCCTCACACAGCCGCAGGACCACGGAGAGATCGCATTAGCATGGTGCCCAGGGCTCTCCACAGTGGCCCAGTCGTAATGAAGCTCGCAGCTGCAAAGGTGGACGGGAGAGCCTGTCAGGTTCCACACGTCCGTTACCCCAGTCAGAGCCCGTAGTGCAGGGCCCTCACCGTTCTTCTGTGTGTTATGGTGGCGGCCTGGAGCCCCTGATACGTTCTTTATTGCTTGTCGCATCTGAAATGTGTGAGACCTGCTGACCCTGTAAGATGTCTAACTCCGAAAATGGTGCTTTTACAGCTTTTTTTCAACACCTCGTGTGTTAACAAGGTCCCTGCCTCACCCGCAGATGAATCTGAAATGAGAGACTGTGTTTAGTGGAGGGAGTGGGGTTTGTCCCCAGTCTAGGGGCTCTGAATGTGCCTGCTCTGTGCAGTTAGTGGTGTTTTTGTGCTTTCACCGTTAGCAGTGAACAGGGCGTAGTCTGCCTTGGGCGCGGCAGCGTTTCTGTTCTGCCTCCCGAGCAGCTCCGTGTTCATTAGATCAGCTCCCCCGGGCCCCGCCGGCGGTCCTCTGTCGCTCTGCGGGGTGCGGAGGCCATTGATTACCAGGGGAAGTGCAGCTCATTAAGCTCGGAGCAAAGTGCAAGCGTGCAGTTCTGGCGAGGACGAGCCCCGCCCCGCCCCCCGGAGGGTTTCGCCGAGCTCCCGCCCCTCCTGGAACCCGGCCGCGGGTCGCCCAGCGATCGCCGCGCGGTCGCCCGTCCCTCTCGGCGCCCGGCGACGCCCTGTCCTTTCCGTGACATTCCCCCGAGGGCCGCCGGCTGAAATGTCAGCCAGCGCCCCGCCGACAGAGCGCTCACACGGGTCACACGCGTCATGTGACCCCGTCTGATGGGTAATGCTCAGGGGGCCTGCAGAGCACTACTGACTAATACATGCCCTGCGTGTGTGTGTGTGTGTGTGTGTGTGTGTGTGTGTGCGTGCGTGTGTGTTTGTGTGTGTGTGTGTGTGTGTGTGTGTGTGTGTGTGTGTTTCTCTGTGGGTCTCATTCATCTTCACCGTCTGCATTATCATCAGATGATGGTATTTTGCATCCCTGGATGTCAGCACACAGTAGGGTGAGAACCCCACGGCGAGGGGCTGCTGGTGCGTGTGGTGCTGGGGACCCCGCTGGTGGTGGCTGAGCTGTGTGGAATTCCGCAGTGCACCCAGAGTGCAGTTTGCCACTGCGTCACATTTTTTGTGGAGCACTTTGAAAACTCAGATTTCTCAAGTGGTAGAGGGAAAATTTAAATAACAATTTAAAATAAATTCCTTGGTAAGAGGCACTCTACAACATTACCCATCTCAGCTGGCAGATAGCGTTAACGTAGCTGGAAGACCGAGTTAGCATAGCGGGAAGACCGAGTTAGCGTAGCTGAGAGACTGAAAATGTACAGATGAAGCTTTTTGGTCTCTGTTGAGCTGTCACAGAACCCCCCACAGCCGGGAGATAAGGCAGAAACACGCAGAAATGAGCTCTTTACAAGGGAAAATGAGTGTTTAACCCCTGCAGTGTTCGTTTTGTGCGTTTCCACTTTATAATAAATTAAGCCCTCTGGCTGGTGTCACATACATTGTAGGTTATGTTCTCCATACCGCGTGTATTGCACACATTATTATAATTACAGAATCTATTTCTGTACAGTATCTGTATTCACATAATAATAATTCTTGGCCTCGGTATTATTTACAGATCGATCACATGCAATGTTATCCTACTCTGTCAGATTCACTACATTATTTTTGGATTTGTTTGCAGCCATTTTATTCAGCAATGGCAGAACTGACAGAAGACAGCCAAGTGAAAAAAACGTATCCATTTATAGCCTTCATTGTCCTGCAATGTCAGCAGAGTCAGATATTCCTTTTCAGTAGAGATCGTAGGACATACTGAATGTGCAGGGCATTAATAATTATTCCAATCCGTACACAGTGGAGTGGAATCAAAGACCAGTTTCCTCGTACTTAAGTATACAGTCATTCATCACTCTCCTTCATTGACACCTTGTTATTCTGCGTTATTATATTTGCAGATGGACACTTTAGGTAAACATTTTTGTTGCACAGTGAGTCACAACTCTGATATGTGCAAATGATGACAATATTTATATGTTTTAATGCTATGGAACTGAGAAACTGGGAAAATGTGAAAATGTGTGTGCTCCTCTAGCTGCAGTACTCTTATAAATTGTTCTGGATTGGAGGAGCTCTCCATTGCTGAACGTTTTCCTCTCCAAAAAAAACAGAATGGGTAGCCTAGTTAATGATCGGTTCATCAAGGAAGGATGCCGACGGGCGGCGACGTCTACGCCTGAAATCGTCAGATTGCGCCGGACATCTTTGCGCCCGTCAGAGGTGAAGAATCGATACCCTTCGCATTGAAAGAACCACTTTTCCCACTCTCCCCCTATCAGCGTCGGCCTGGCGACGCCTCGCACTGCGGCCATCGCTCTCCTCTTTCTTCAGCTGTCCTGTCAGCGCTATTCGGTCTGTTACTCACCCGCTCTCAGCGGCGCTGATGTCACGGCCGCTAATGGCACTTTGCGTCTGCGTTTGTCTGAAGCACGGCCGAGCCTAAACAATCAACCCGTCCTTCACCCTGAAAAGAGGTGGCAGGCAGGAAAGAGAGAGAGCGAGAGAGAGAAAGCGCATTGTGTCTCACGAAAAGCCTGTTGTTCTGTTTCGGGTTTGCTGTGGACTTAACCTGTCTGTACTGTGGTTCGCATTTTAAATTGGCCTTTTTTTTTGTTTAATTGTGGGATTGAAATGAGGCGTCACCGAGGCTTGCGAGCCCCGCTGTGCGTTTCCCCGTCTCTCCCCTTAGTCCTCAGCCTCTTGCTTACAGGAGCAGGCTGGCGGCCGCAGCTTTGCTGCATTATACGTAAATGTCAGGCGGTGGTGAGTCAGGGGAGGGTTCGGCTGTGCCTCTGACCCGTCCCTTGGCCGCGCTGCGCGTGTTTATCCGGGGCCAGCTGTGGCCCCCACCCCACCCCCCCCCCCCCCGTGTTCCCCCTGCTTCGCCCTCTGGGGAGAGCCGCTCTTTATCACGGGCTAACCCAGGCGGGGGTCAGCCAGCGCCGGGTTGACCCCTGACTCACGGCCCCTCACAGGCCACGGGCCGGAGGCGCGCCGCTGACCCGTTTCCCCCAGGCCTGTCGGAGGGTGCTTCTGTGTTACTCTTCCTCTCCCCCGTAGCGTGCGTCCTTTGCTCAGAAGCCCGGTGCCTCGCGCTGCCTTCAGCCCGAGGGCTAGCTTGTTAACGGTGGGTTTGCGCAGTTTGTCTTGGGGTGGAGGGGGGGTTTTGACCAGGGAGGAGCGAGCTTCGGAGACTGTCCCGTGTGCCCGTAGGATACCACCCCAGGGCTGGTGAGTAGAGCCACGGAAGGGCACTTCTCCACACCCCCTGAAGGAGTGAGCTGGATACCCAGAAGTACTTAACATTTTTGTAGCTCTCATAACGTGGACCATAGTGTGCAGTGTTGTACTGTGCAGTGGTCAAGGGGAGCCTCCTTTGAGGTCTCATCAGTCTAAACAAACATGCGTTTTCCTTCAGTTTTTTGTGGTAGACATAAACAAACATTGCTTAAGTCACTTTTGTTGTTTAAGTTTTTTTTTAATTTTTATTTAACCGCGTTTCCAGCCATTTGGATAATTACAAAAAAGCATTAGAACTGGAAAAAACCCACCATGGTTGCCCGTTACTGAACGATGTTGGAAAAATCGTGCAGCGCAGTTAAAGTGACGAGTCATGAGTTCACTTTCAAGGGGGAGTAAAGGGAAAGTAAGCTCATCTGATGTGTGAGCCTGTGGTTTGGCCAGGTGAAGGGCATCAGTCCCTCATTTCTCTGGCGTGCGGCGGGGAGCGGCCAGACTTCGCGGCTGCGGCCGGTTCAGCTGCGCAGCTCCCTGAAACAGAGACGGGAGACCGGCGGCGAAGGGCTCAGTGGAGAGCGAGCGACCCGCCGATTGGTGGAGCTGTCATACCGAGCGTTTATACCGAGCCTGCTGATCTTCAGCTCCCTCCCGAACCATCGCTGCTCCTGAACCGTTGTCTTTTGCTCAACTCGTGGAAGATAATTGGCTCTTGTATTTTGGGTGACTTTATTGGGTCAGAGTGACCGCGCCGGGGCTGTTGTCAGAGTGAATCTTCCCCCTCCTGAAGGACGGTAATGACCAAGTCACTTTAACCCTCTATAGCGTACATTTTGGTTTCATATTGAAAAAAATATTCTACTTTATTTTTTGGATTGTGTTGGAGCCCTGATAATTCATCAATGATTTATTTAACTTTTACCGCACTGCCCCCCAAATAATTTATTGCCTCAGGGCGATAGTCTTGCATTTCCTGAACATGTATTCAATGAAAAATGGTTGCAATAAGGACTTTTTCCATTCCTTAGAAAATGTTTTAAGGGCATATTAACAATGTACGTGCGTACTAGAATGACACTTTAGGCAATATAATAAACAGCCATTGTTCAATTTTAAAATATCAAATGTGAACCATCATTGCATGTCAGTATCTTAGGAAATTGTGTGCATCTCATTTAAACATTGAAAATGTATTTCATGAAGACTGAACAGATCATGATCTCTCTCAAAGTGAAACAACATCCTCACTGGGCTGACCCCTTTAATCTGGGACACACTTCTGTACTGGTTCCATATTCATTTTACAGGCATTTCACGACTATCAGGAGTTAATGGATTTCATACAGTTTTCTTCTTTTTCCAACCCCCCAGGAAATCTGCATGGGTGAAAGTATGTGGGAAATTGCTGCCAAATGTAGTGTGAATATTGTTCTTGGCATAGAATAAAATCCAGCTGATCCCATTTGGAGTATAATGAAACCCAGCTGATCCAATCCCAAGTCTTCTTGTCATTTGCCCTGGTGCAAGATGTAATTGAATGGTTAATCGTGGAGGACCTTGGCCCATAAGTTGAACGCTAAGAGTTCTCTGCTGGCCATGCTGTACAGGGAACTTGATGGAATTAGACATGCACAGAGCTTTGCAATCTATCCCACAAAATTGGAACGAAAACTTTGAGTTGAAATTGAAAAAGAGTAAAAGAGCTAATCCTCTATGACTGAGTTAAATACCGTCTTGTGCTGATCCCTCCCCTTGACAGTTCTGTGCAAAGCTTAGTCTGGAGTGTGCTGGGTTAATTTGTTTAGCTGTCTGATCTCTGGGCAGTGTATATTCTTTTTAATGGCCCATATCCAATGCCCTGCTGATATGATTTGGCACTGGTATTAAAAGCAGTAGCCCACCTATGCCATCATTTTAAAATCATATTGCATAACTTATTTGCTCAGATAATCTCTTTACCCACAGAAATTTGCATAGGTTGCATTTTTGTGTGCATTATCCATGTAAGCAGCTAATTGCTTGCAGCAGCAAGTCAGGCTTGCTCAAGGGCACAACCACAGTGGCCCACTAGGGATTTGAATCAGAAGCCTCTTCCTATCTTTTCCCCCATTTTCTCCCTGTTTTGGAATACCCAGCCATATACACACATGTTGCAGTTTCCACAGCCGATGAAGGAGAGTGTAGACAAGCTGATGCTTTTCACACCGTCGCTCACAAGCCAACCTCACGCAGACATGGGTCGGAGGAAGACACTCCACGCCTCAATCGAGCCCAATCAGGGTCGCTGGAAAGAGATTTGATACTGGCCAACTGAACACACAATCCTGGGAAATGCCTCTTTAGCTTTATGGATCAGGACAGTGTAGAGAGACGAAGAATGGGGAGTGAAAGAGAGAATGGGGAGAGCGAAAGACAAAGGTCGCACGGCCGGATTCGAACCGCCAACGTTGCAGCTCGCAATGAGCATGTTGGCAGTGCCGTACATGCCACGCCATGAGACACCTTGGCGTGGCTGGCATTTGATCCAGGAGTTTCCTTAACAAGGTGAGCCACCCAGCAGCCTCTACCTAGGGATACTTTGTATCCTCTAAAGGATTATAGGAGCTGTTGCTGTTTTTGTGCTGTGTCTGTATCGGTATAAGGCTGCCTTTCAGATAACTCAGTGAAGTTGTTTATTTTGTTGGTATGCAAAAATCATTTCAACACAATATCAGAGAATAAGCCAATTGCTCTCATTCTTCATTAGATTTCAAACCTGCTGATATAGTGCTCAGTTTGACACTGCACATTAATTAGGTAGTGATCCTAATGCAGATATGTACATTTTGGTGGTCTTAGAGCAGGATCTGAAATTAACACCCCCACCCCCACCAAAAGTGGGTAGATTGTTGGATGTGGTGGGCAATCTTGTCAAGTCAGGTTTTCTTTGTATTATTTTAACAAATATTCTTTTATAAAACATGTTGAATTTCTATAATTGGATACGGTTACAGATTTGAATGTCGCCCGCGCAATCTGAAGGAAATGCCACAGGCTATAACTGCTATGTCACTTTTGATCAACAGTCAGGACTTCACTCTTTGGTGTTGGTATTGGCCAATTAAGAAGAGTGTCAATCAAAAAATGCACCCAAATATTTCCAGCCCACTCTCTTCACTCTGCTTGCTCACGTTGGAGACTAGCGTGTGAACCTAAAATATGTGGTGACATTTTCCTGGAATAATTCAGCCTCCAGAAAAAAGCCAAGAAACTAGGGATGATGGGAACAGTAAGAAAGAGGTACTTAAGTGAGAGATGGAGAGTTTCGGGAAAGGGGAACGGCACTACTGGTTGGGTTATGATGCAGGCACAGGCAGGTTTTACGTTGTGCACCGGGAGATAACCTCTGACAACAGCAAGCAAAGTCCCTGCTGTTATAAGGGCCTGTGTGTTCTAATGTTTTTACATGTGGTGTACACGTGGTGTTTTTTTAAATTTATTTATTTATTATGAGTGTCAGGTAGAAGTTTTCATCTCCCTCCCACAGTGGCTTGTGGAGAAAAAAGTTCATTTCAGACCCTGTTTCACAGGTAGAAGCAGAGATATCTTAGCAGAGATTGATATCGGAAACAAAAAATTAAGAGTCCCCGCAGGTCTGGCAAACGTGAATTCTGTGTGTAATTGGGTGTGTGTGTGTGTGTGTTGTGTGTATGCACGTGTGTGTGTGTGTGCGCGCGCATGTGTTGTGTGTATGCATGTGTCTGCTTGCATTGTGTGTGTGCGTGCGCGCTCCTTTCCCTAATGAGGATCCTTATGCCAAAGTGTGGGTCTGCCGTGGGAGGAGGCGCTGCCAGTTTGGCACACTGGACTCTGTTTGGCACATCAGCAGCCAATCACTGCGTCGGCTGCTGGCAGAGATCACCTCATCTCCACAACCCCCCCAATCATCCAGCTAACCGTCAAGAGCCGGCTTCTACCGAGCCTGACTCTCTTCTCCTGCGCTCTGTGTGTCCCACAGCGTGTGCGCGTGTGTGTGCGCGTGCGCCCGTTTCTGTGTGTGTGTGTGTGTGTGTGTGTGTGTGGAGCTGTGTGTGTGTGTGGAGCTGCGTGTGCAGAACCGTGCTGGAGACGCAGCGTCTGTTTGAGGGAGTAGCAGTGGCAGGAGGAGAGCCTCGGTGAACGAGGCTCGCCTTTGCGCTGGGTTTGAACGACGCAGCTCGCCGGTGAGTTATTGAGAATCGCGGCGCGTGCACTTTGTTTTCGCGGCTTTTGCCAGTCGCGGTTTTGTTCATAGGAACCGCTCCTGACATCTGGGAACTCGCCGCGGATTGGATTTCTCGCTCATTCCGTCCCCGTGGCTGTTAAATGACTGCGCTCATTTAAATTCTGTTGCCGAGTTGTTTTTATTTCATTTAGTTTTTATTTTTTTAATTGTGTTTTTCCCTAATTAATGGAGCGTTCGTGGTGCTTTCTGGGAAGTTGAATGCATGTAGATTTTCCATGCATCGGAGTGTTCATTTTAAATTCAGATTCATCTGTAAGCAGTAATTCATTCAGAAAAGGTTCAGTGCAATCAGATGAATGGATGTTGGTTTCAAATGCTCTGCGTGATGCTGTACAGGATTTTGAATACTTGCTCTGATGTGAGTATTGCTTCCTGCTATACTGAAGCTAAATGTAATTCTGATATACCGTCTGTATCTTTGTTTTTATCCTCTGTGAAAATCATTTCTACTTGACTATCTCCAATCTTTCTCTCTCTCTTTCTCTTTCTGTGTCTCTCCCAAGATGTGTGGGTTTTTCTTCTTTCCTTTCTCTGTGCCATTCAGTCCTCAGCATGGGCACTCTGGATATCCACTCTGTTTTGTTCAGGGCAGATTAGGCAGCACTCCATGTTTCTTTGCCATTCGGGGAACTTTGTGATCTGTGAGGGAGGACCAGAGGCAAAGACAGGGCGACTCTTAGCTCCTTTAATGCCGTTGCATGAGTACTGCATGGCTGAAGAAATCTCTGTTTCCAGTTAGTACTATCCCTTGGGTTAGTGTTTTCATGAATGCATCTGAAACTGTTTTAGTGGGTGTGTGTCACTTTGTCCAGTAAAGGAAAACATTCTGAAACTGCAGATATTCTTCAGGTTGTTTTGAGCCAAATGGATATATATTGTCATCATTTATGTGATGTTCGCTAAACCCTAGTTTTGGACTATTTTGCTCCTAAAGTCTAAGAGGTGTGTGTGTGTGTTTGTATGGCATGTACAGATATCAGTTTTTTTTTGCAAGCATGCATGTGTTTATTTGTGTGTGTACCTTTTACTGTATTTATTTGTTTGTTTGTATGAGTGTATGTGTACCTGTGCATGTGTGTGTGGTCTTGTATGCCTGTGCGTGTATATGAGTGTTTGTGTACCTGTGCACTCGTGTGCGTGCTTGTTTGCCTGTGTGCACATGCAGTGTTTCTGGGTCTGTGAATCTGCGTGATGAGTACTGGCTGTGTCCCTACAGTGCAGCCTGGCTCCCGTAGCCCCGGCTGGGCAGGAGCCAGCCTGTGGCAGTGGCTGCAGGGCTCAGTGCAGCGGTGGGCTGGCTGTTACCCGGGCCCCTGTGGGTGCTGTACAGATGAGACGAGTCGCCCTGCCTCATTAGCTGCCCGGGCTGCCACTATCTGATGCAGGAACATTTCATTAATGCAAAATGGAGCTTCCCGCGGTGTCTCTCTGGAGCTTCACGACCACATTCTCTTCCTTCTCACTCACTGACCGGGCACACAATTACCCATCACGGATATTACCATAATTCTGCTCAAACATAGCGATGAAGCATTTCGTCCAGATTTATTTAGCCGTTTTTCATTACTCCATTTAGAATGTGACCCACAGAGCATTTGTTATAACCATGAATGAGTTTATTTTAAAATGACATCTAATTTAATGTCCATACAGTGCACTGGACCAGTCTGTATACGCAGTAGTGTGGCTGCTTTTGGACAGACTTGGAGTTTGAAGCTTAGATTACAGGCTGTGCAGCACAGCACAGCATTCTTAGCGATTGTAGCGCAGTCCTCAGTGCATTTTCTTGTTTGTATGATTACTCTTTTTATGTCTTTTTCACCTCATCCAAAGTCTGAAAATAACAAAAAGCTTTCAGTGCTGTGAAATGTGTTTGTGTGTGTGTGAAAGAGGGATATTGTGGCAGAGAGAGTGTGTGAATACATCCTTTATAGGATATTTGCTAAATTCAGGTTGTTCTTAAAAAAAATAGTTTTTGGGTGTTTTATTTTTTGAAGTCTCATTGTTTTTCCGCTGAGACTGAGCCCTGACTTCTCTGCTTCGGCATTGCTGGGGGTGTTGAGCCTGATTCCCATGTAATCAAGAGATGTTTGACACTGCTGTTTTTGCGCTGACCAACCTTTTGTCTACTGCTTTATCAGGCTTCATGTATTAGCAAGAATTTATTTTAGCAATCTGTTCAGACAAGGTTTTACTTTAGATATTTTCCTGAGTTGAGCCTTAATGGGATGGTGTCATAACTTTGAATCTTATCATTTACGATATTCCGCAGTAATCTGTCCTGTATTCTTCCTGTGGCAATATATACAACCAATTGATTTTTTAAATCACAGTGTGTGTTTAAAGAGAGAATAATATACCGCAGCCTTGGTCAGGTTGACATTCAAAAGGAAAGTGCCACCTTAACATTTTTCTTTTTCTATTTATGAAGGTGACATTTTCTCTTTTCCTGTCTATTTAGAAACTCTGTGTGCTCTGTATTTAATGTGCTTTGTCCAGAGCCAAATATTGCATGCATTCTTCCTCAAATACATTCATCAGAATCATAACCTGCAATAAAGCTTTCAGTTAGGACAGAGTGGAAGAATGCTGAATAGCTGAGGGATTGGTATTGATAAAGGAACTCTGACTTTCTGAAAGCTGCTTCTCTTGAGATTTAACGGAATGACCTTGGTCGCTCGGTGCCTTCGAAGCGGATCGTTTGATTGGCCCGGCGGCATCGATCCGTCGGCGTCTGCCCGCGCGGGCCAGGCGCCGAATCTCCTCACCCCAACCCGTTTAAGAACCCGAAGCCCAGGAGACAGCGGGCGGGGCGACGCGGGTCACCGGGGCTGCGTTTGGGGCGCAAGTCTTGTGACGGAACTTTTTCCTGTCTGTTTCAGAGTACGGCCGCTTCGAGGCTAAAATCCATGACTTGCGGGAGCAGATGATGAACCACAGCATGAGCTCCGGATCGGGATCACTGAGAACCAATCAGAAGCGCTCGCTCTACGTCAGGTGAGATGCACTTCTCCCCCGGTGTGTTGTCATACGTCAGGGTTTTGTGCATACTGTATGGCAAACTGAGTTTTGTTCTAACATTACATTTGGAAAATGCAGCAAATATTGCCTTGGTACATTATTTCTTGCTTAAACAAGAAAAAATATCCATATAAGCACAACGCTTAATAAAATTTTTTTTTTCCAAATGTAGTTAAAATATTTATGTGTTTCGAGAAGGCCTTAGAAACCAGTGACCAAAATCTGATGGCATCATTGTATCCGATTGTATTCATAGATGCTGTACTGTGTGCATTACAATGAAACTTAGATAAATCTTTATAGCATAAGTAGTAAATCGTTGCATTGTGTAGACAATCTTTGCTTTCTCTGTGGTGGCTGGATTTTCGGTTCACTAGTAGAGAGAGAGTAGCATCCAAGGGCAAATAGTGTGGAAGTACACTCCCTTATTTGGCAGTTAATGGTTAACCTTTAGTTGACTTTTATCATTTGACTTTGAACATATTTAGAGTCCCCAGCAGTTCTCAAGGGGCAAGCGAATAAAGCCGCGTAAGTTATTTTATTGAAGTGGTGCCCTGTGGTAGAAGGGGAAATCTGCATCACTGCTAAAGTTGAATCACTGTGACCTGAAGCAGGTCTGTGGTGCACCAGTCAGGTTTGAGGACTCTCTCCTGCTCCAGTCAGCACCATGGAGAGCGGCTGCTTGATTGTTGGGAGCGTCCCACCAGAGCCAGGCTGCCCTGTTTAATGGAGAGCGCGGTGCGCTATTGGACGTTTGCTTTCACTTTAACAGATCTGTTTTACTATGCCCTTTTGTGACTCAAGTTTGTTTTCAACTATGTGCAAGTCTACTTAAATGATATTATAATAAGCTGTAATGTGTATAAGATGACACTAAATAGTTGTGTGCGTGCGTGCGTATCTGTGAGTTGTGTGGGTAAGAGTTATTTGGTTTAGTGCTTTCACTCTGGTTAAGAGCACCTGCTAATTTCCTACACGCAGTGGGAGTGGGGACGCTCGCGGAGATGGAGTGCTTTTGTGTGGCATCTGCACAGACATCCCGGGCAGCACGCGGCCGTACGAGGGACGTTTCTGAGCATCGCACCAGCGCGCCAGGCGCTACATCCGTTTATTTCTGACAGACGGGATTCAAGCCTCGCCGCGCGGAGCCCGCTCGTTTCAGGCGCAAGGCTTGACCATCTGTTAGCGGCCCGGCTGCGATGACTGAGCGAGCGGGAAGAGGCTGTGTCTCCATCCTGAGAGCACACGGTGTGACGTTCTGGAGCCAAACCGGACGGCCCATTAAATCAATACGCTGCGGCTTGCAACTACAGATCGCCCACCCCCGGGCAACGCTAAGCTTAACCCGTTGGGTAATATGGCTGCTTAATAGACACTTAATGGAAAGAAGCTGGTGGCTAAGAGGGCCCCCTCGTGCTAAGCACAGGCCGCAGCGCAGGGTGGCGGTGTGGTCCAGACGAGCTGTATCCCAGCCCTCAGCGGGACTAGTTTATACGGAGCAGGGCGTAGATTGAGCGTGGATGGCGGTGATCGAGGGCTAGCGCGGGAAGCGACGCCGTCTCCACAGATCGAGCCGCGCAAACGCTGGCCCTGCTAGCGCTTCGCGACCCTGCTGCCGCTGCTCCCGGTGACAGACGGCGGCCGTCCACAGGACGGGCCGTCGCAGCTGGGCTCGGACGCGGCAGAGGCGAAACGCGGGGCGGCCAGAAACCGTGCTCGTTCGACTGTGCTGCCGTCAGAGGAACAGGAAGACTTTATTACAAGCCCTGCAGGCCTGTCAAACGCTACCTAGGGAACAAACAGCCATTTCGCACGGCGAGCGTTACATTTTAATAAGTCTCTCAGTGCAGCTGGGTTTATATGTGTTCCCGTCCGTGCATCCAAAACTCACTGCAGCGGTTTGAACCCCTGTTGTAGTCAGAAACTGATACACCGCGTGCTATTGACGTTACCGTTTTGAAGAAATGGCGTGAAATTGTTAACCGACATTAACATTTGCTGTGTGGCGCATCCCCCATGGTTAAATAAGCATGACACCATCCACTCACAAAAAAATAAGTGGCCCGTGCCTTCAAGCTAAACTGCAGCACGTGCAGCAAAAAAATACTGACAGAAAGAAAGTAGTCTATGCACTAGCTTTGCGCTCCTATGAACAATGTTATCTCTACCCAGACATGGACAGTGCTCCCATTCACAAGCATGTTCAACAGAAAAAGATGGGACCTTACGTACCTCAAAATTCATGCATGCAGTGGTGGAAAAATAGCATAAAATCTCTGAAAGAAACAGGGGGGGTGGCAAGCTAAAGAGAGAGCATTTCTACGCAGAATGTAAATTACACTGCGTGGGAAACCTGTGCACAGACCTATGCAGTGATCCGAACCGGCGTTATAATCAGAGACTGATAAATCTTCTTCCTTTGACATTAATTTGACATTAAATTGAGTGGAACTGTAACATGGATACCATTCAGTTATACTGGAGTAGCGCCTTCTAACAGGTCAGTCATTAATTCCAAATGGTCGCCCGTCTAAGCGCTAAGGTTGCGTTGCGTTCGTACGGTTTCTTAGGCTTGGGTGTGTCGGGCACTCTAAATGTACCAGCCCAGGCTGCTCACATTCCTCGTACTAACGCTTGTGTACTTTTTTTTTTTTTTGTTTAAATGTCAGTGTGGCATTGTAGGGTTACCATGACAACGCCATTGAGAATCCTTCTTCCCACTCCCTCCTGTTCCCGTCTAAATGAAATGGGCTTCCAGGTCTCTCGTTTTACGCAGGGCCAGTTTCTCTTTGCCTGACAGTGGCAAGATAAACCTGTCACCGTCAGCGGAGTAATTAACGTTAATGGAGCCCTTTCCTCAGACTGGTGAATTAAAGGCATGTTTTATGCCGCCCAAATGTGCGATCTCAGCTGCTCTCGGATGCCCACGGTTACTGACAGTTCAGTGCAGTTTGCTGTATTCTGGAACAACCGCAGTACCTGCTCTTCTAAATTTGGAATTTTTCATTTCTTCTTCTGAATTCCTATCAGATTAAATTTCTATCGATAAATAATCCATTTATGGTTGATTTGTTGCATGTTATATGTCCAATTCCCTTGCATATACCTATGCTTATGCTTATATTTACGCTTGTATTTTTTTTGGAGATGTATTCAGTTCCTTGTCAAATCAGACGCATGTCGCATTTCATAACTAGTGTAACCGCAAGAAATCTTATATGAATCAAAATCTGTCAATCATAAGTAGATGTGAATCGTATGTGGAGGTTGTTAGGATCAGCTTCCACTGATGTATGATTTGGATGTCGGCTCTCTAGCATGGATCTTCTGTTAACAACATTCTACTGACCAATTGCATCCCATAATTACCATGTGGGAGTCGCGAGACAGCCTGTTGTAGAGCTGATCGCCAGGTCAGATGGAAAACTGAGTGCAACAGCCTAACTATAAATCTACTGGATGTGCTGCTGAGATTACCTCCAGATGCGTCTCAAGGTAGAACTGGACAGATCCAATCCGTGTTTGATTTCTTGTTTTTAGACCATGCTTATCAAATAGAGCCCATCCAGTTTGTCAAGAAATCATATATGTCGCGTAAAACGTAAAAAGTGTAATTGGGGCCAGGAGTTACCCAGCGTTATACCTTGTGAGCGCGCTGGGCTGTCGCCCTGACCCCTGATTGGCCACGGCCTTCCTCAGACGCACGCGGGAGCCGAGGCTCTGGGTCCCTCAGTACGTCTCCGAGGCTCTTTTGTCAGAGATGATGGAAGTGTTACTAGCAGCTGAATGAAGACAGCGAGACAGAGGGATGACTCAGCACTTTTCCTCCCCGGCCGTACTGAAATGGCGCTTAATCTAATGACACGCTCTTTGTTCTCCCATTTTGCGAGTTCAGCATTTCGCTTGCGTGGTAGGACAAGGGTATTCCAAAGGGCAGTACGACAATAACAACTTAAAGGTTTTCAATTCCCCATGGCTAATACCCTTAGGAATCAAGATGTTAAGTGTATTTCCTGTCTTTTTATGTTTTTAGAACAGATTCATTTCATGCACGTACTTATCAGTGTCAGTGTATAATTTAAAGCATTCATGACTATCTTGTGAAGCATTGTTCCCAGCTACCTAAACTAGGTAACGAACGGGCTGCTTTTCATTGATAGTTTCGAAGATTAATGTACCTCATCATTATGCATTGTAGCAGAGCATGAAATATCTCACTGGAGGTCTTTGCTCCTGCAGCCATTCTGCTGATTTGTGTGTACTGTATTCTTGTGTGCATGTGCATATGTACTATATATACATACAGTACACCCACATACTGTACATATTACATGTGAAGTATGAATCACAACAACCTGTCTTTTTTCACAAGATGTACTGGAGGTGGGAGGTGAGATGTGGTAATAGTGCTTATGCATTAGAATTAATATATGAGTGAATTAATGAATGAAATCTTTATATTTCCTGAAGTTAATGTGTTTTCCACAAAGAGCTGAGCAAAAATATAAAACATAATAACGTTAGACGAGACTGGCAATTCACCATTTAGCACTGGGTGTCAAAATATCATATTTTTAAAAGCCTATGGCATACAATAATGAACAAATGGTCCATACTATAATAACAATAATATTATTATATGTTTTGAATGGTCAAAAATGAATCAAAAACAGTATCAGTTGATGAGTTGGATACTCTTGGGTATGACATAAGCGTTCTCTTCATCACGCACACACATATACATGCATACGTACTGTATGCAGTGTGTGTGTGTGTGTGTTTGTTGGTTCCTCTCTCTCACTCTGAGCTGGGAGCTGTCAGGGGTCCCTCAGGTTGTGTCATCCATGTCTGGGAGGTAATCGTGACTGTGGCTGTCGGACCTGCCACATCCAGCCAGGCGCTGATTTTGAGCAGGCCAGCGCACGTCCGGTCTCATCTACTCTGTGACCCAGACGGATCGCAGCCTCGAGAAAAATCGCTCCCAGCGCTGTCTTTATTCCCCTCCCTGCCCCCTGTTCGGCATGCAAGCCCACTTCCCTTTCCCTCTCATTTTGAGCACTTAGTTTCAGTTTTAGCAAATAATTGTGTATGAGCCTCCCATCCATCCATTCACCATCCATTCATCAATCTATCTATCTATCTATCTGTCTGTCACAGCAGGTCCTCCCTTCTCTCTGTCCTGTCTTTCATTCTCCTTCTCTGCTCAATCCACTTTCTCTCAAAGCAGCCACCATGTCTTTTCTCCTCGTAGTTTATCTCTCGGGCTCTACTGAACATCACAGGAGTCCGGCCAATGGTCTGGGCGATGGAGCGTTCCGTTAGCAGCAGGCTCCAGCGGCTGCACCGCGGGGCCAGATGTCCACATTCAGATTATCATCGGCTCCAGCGCACAGGAACGCAACATGGCTGCCAACAGCCAGACGTGTGGCCCCGCGCGCACGAGCACAACATGGCCGCCAGCAGCCAGGCGCGTGTGGCCCTGCGCGCAGGAGCACAACATGGCCACCAGCAGCCAGACGTGTGACCCCGCGCGCAGGAGCACAACATGGCCGCCAGCAGCCAGACGTGTGACCCCGCACGCAGGAGCACAACATGGCCGCCAGCAGCCAGACGTGTGACCCCGCGCGCAGGAGCACAACATGGCGCCAGCAGCCAGACTTGACCCTGCGCGCAGACACAAATGCTGCAGCACAGACGTCTGGCCAACCACGAGGGACAGAGGGCTGGCTCCCTTACGTGCGTCACTAGGCTGATGAAACATTAACCTAATGCGGCGCAGGAAGTGCCGAGTTCACCAAGCAGCTCTAATCTGCTCAGAGTGCCTCGTGTGTTTGGACGTATTTCTTCATCCTGACAATGGAGGAGAAGAACCGAACTTAGCAAATGAGCTGCTCGGGCTAGCGAAGCATTTCATGCTTTGGAGCTCACGCACTTTGTGGAGATTTTCCTGTCTGAAATTCCGCTTTCGCTATTATTATACTTTATTATATTAATATACTATAGCAAATCTGCACCCTCGGTGATGTGCCATTTTATCAAAATAGACACTTTCCCCATGCAGTGAGAGAGGACTATAATAAAACCGCACAATACGGTGGCGTGGTCTCATTGAGGTCTTTTGTAAATCTGATATCTGGCTGTAATATTACCACTATATATTTGCATGCATTCTCAGCAAGAGAACCTCATGATGAAAACCCAATTTCAAGTCCATTCAGTTCAATGGTGCTTTATGGGCGGGGCAACCAAGACAGTAATGCCAAAGTGTACATTAATAAATTACATATTAAGTTGAATTTAATTAAGACTATACAGCTGAACATGTAGATGTAACAATGAAAACAGCATCATTATTTCTCTCCTTTGTATTATGTTTGTGTTTGTTTCTCTCTCTCTTGCAAATTTGGTATGTACCTGTTCAGCCACAATTCTCACCATAATACCCTTTCTTCTAACAATTTTTCTTCGTGGAGGGAGAGATCAAAGCTCGGTGAAGCACTTCTCTCTGTGTTTTTTTTTTTTTTTTTTGGTTCCAGTACATATGGTTGCTATGCCAACTGCCATCTCTTTCTTGTCTCTCCAGGCCAGTGAGAATTAAGTGTGTGTGATTTCCCTGTGCGTTTGTCACTGTGTCACACAGTGCACTTTCTCTGCCCTGCAGGAGGTAGAAATGGTGGGAGCTCACCCAGGGCTTTGGCTGAAACAGCCAATCGGATCCCATTTTTGGTCTCACTTGAATGCTTTTCTGTGGTGAAAGACAGATTAACATTGCATGTGCATAATGCACACCATTGGGTTAGCTTAGCACAGAAAATGCTGTGAGAGGTCAGTGCTGGCCTGGTCATCAGATAACCTTCAGAATTTGATAAGAGGAAGGACTCGTGTGTAGCTGCCAATGTCTCCTCTCCTGGGCAATAGTCAACTCCTGAGAGAACGATGGTGAAGAGAGAAAGAGAGGAGGCAGAATGAGAGGCAGAACTGCTACTTGCGTCTTTGTTGAAAAGTATTCATGCTCGCTGTATATTTTAGCATCTGCAGAGCCACACAGATGTACATCATTTACGAAATGCATGGTTCCTGGACTATTTAATGAAGACAAGAAAAAGCAATTGCCTTCACCGGCTTTTTTCAATGAAAAGATTTGTCTCTTTTACAAGCGTAGCCTCATTCTGATAGAACTTCAGTAACACTAAGTGGCAGTCTTGCCTAAGCAAGAGTATATTGCTTTTGAGCAGGGCTTGATGGTATCTTCACTTGTGTCACTAGTACTGATGGACACATGAGATTAGAATGAGTGACCTATTTCATCCGAAAGAGGGAGTCCTTGACAGTAAAGAAAGGCAATGAGCAATGATGAGACGTGGACTATTCATAAATAAGGATTGGAAAGATATGTCTTTCTCGAAAATAACTGACTCTGCGCAACTTTTCGTAAGTACTCAAAAGTGTCTTGGCTGGGTGCTGCAAAACTTGCGAGAAAGTCTTAAATTTTGCAAGGCCATAAGATATTTTTTGTCTGACAAAATTCCTCTGGCAGTTCTGGCAGTAGCTTGGTGAACGTCTGTGTGAGGTCCTTCCCTTGAGACTGTCTGCCAAACACGGGGCAGGTTGCTGGTTTGCTGCAATGGCTGGGTGCGCTAGCCGTCATAGCAGGCCTGTGAATCAGAATATATTGTCAGTATGCAGACAGGTTTTATGTATGTATGTGTTGTTGACTGGCATTGCAGTTTTGAAAAGTCAATAGCTGTGTAAGAAAATTGTGGAGTGTAATGAAAGTATATCTCTGCCTACATGTTTTCCTCCATCATACAGTTTTTTAACAGTGCTCTAGTTGAATCCTGCATGCTTTAATGTTTGCAACAATTCACAATTGCCTGTAGAGGTAATTTTAGGTTTTAGGTTCTTTTTAGGTTTTATCATATAACCTAATTATAAAATCATTTAAACAAATAACTTGATGCCATTTTCATTTCAAGTCAAATTTACCAATATTCCAGTCTTATCTGACAGTACGCAGGCAGTTCAGTTTTTACCATCATGTTAATATCACACTCAGGAAGCAATGTTCTTAATAGCTCTATATTTGCATGGAAATCAGTATTTAATTAAGTGTGGCCTTGCATTACGCACTTATTGCCTTAAGGGAGTGTGGGGCCTCCCATTGCATGTGAAGCATCAGACACTTTTCCTCTTGCTTTTAATATCAGCAGCTACAAAACAAAGCAGTCATACGTCCCTGTGAACACGGTTGCCGTGTCTCAATGCCTGCGTCACCGGGCACCTTTCCAAAAAAGCACCGTTGTTATGGTGACAACGAGGGGCACCAGTCGGTGTAGAAACTGTTATCTCTCTCTCTTTCTCTCTCTCTCAATCATTAATGAAAGACTCTCACACCACACTTTCACTAAAGCATTTGTTTTTCAGCTTGCACATGGCTAAGAATGAGACCTGATATTTAAGAAGGCTGTATTCCAAATGTCACATGCCACAGCAGCAGGATATATTTAAATGCATTTTCTAAAATTAAACTGAAAAACTTTAAACAGTAAGTAGACCGTTTGAAATCAGCCCTTTGCCCACAATGGTATGATACCACATGATACTTTTCTCCCAAACCAGCAGACATGTAGCAGCGATGCTAATTACCACCTTGAGAGCTGTGGTCAGTCATGGAGAAAGAGTGGGAGTGCAGAACAGAGATATACTGTACACCTGTCCTTGCTATTGCTTTTGCAGCTGAAATCTGCCTCTCAGTTCCGCCCTTTCATCTCCCTCCTACATACCTGTCTTTCTCAAGCGCCTCCGTACAGCCTGTGTGTGACAGGAAACTCGATGTGGTCATGATGGTGGTGGTGACATCAGGGAGAAAGGTCATTGGCTAATAACCTTTAAGTATCTTGATTCTAGCTAGTAACTTTTGAAGGCTTGCCGTCCTGCCCTGCCTAGTAACCACACAACTTATCATACAGTAAGTAGCACTGAAAGCCCATGGTTTTAGTTGCTAGTGGCTGATAGTCTTCAAGGTTTGAGACAGTGACATTGAAGGATTTTGGTTTTAGCCAGCCTTAGGGCATATGTAGAAAACCATCGTATGTTAAAATGTGGTTTAAAAAAAAGCGATTTAAAAAAAAAATGGAGATGGGGCAAAAAGAGCAAGTAATTTAATCTTTTGTAAATGGTAAATGGACTGCATTTATATAGCGCTTTTATCCAAAGCGCTTTACAATTGATGCCTCTCAATCACCAGAGCAGTTAGGGGTTAGGTGTCTTGCTCAGGGACACTTCGACACGCCCAGGGTGGGAATCGAACCGGCAACCCTCCGACTGCCAGACAACCGCTCTTACCTCCTGAGCTATTGTCTTATTTCTTGCCTTTATTTCAATAAAATATGACAACTTCTGGCATTTGTCTTGTGTATTTCATGATATCTGGTGCTTCCCTCTGAACTGTGCAACTTTTTTTTTTTTACTTTCTCAAAATTATTCACCCACCAGACTCCTCTTCATATTCCATTTAAGTAAGGAAGACAAAATTATTTCACTATATTTGATTGTTAAACTTCGTAAGCATCGTTATTTGGTTTCCCCAATCTTTTGTCCTCAAGTTATCTGTCGCTGAATCCGTTGTGTGGAGTTTGGCATATGAAAGTGGCCTTCATCCAAGCCTGGAAAGTAGACAATGACAACTTGCATTCTGTTACCTTGGAGACCCAAAAGCTGAGCTGAAAGTGAGGTCAATTGTGAGTGCTCCTGCAGTACATTTTATGTCTCTAAGCTCTGCGACTTAAAAAAGCAAAGCTTAAGTGTAGGCTGATTGCCATTTGAAAGTGACAAATTTGAGTCCTGTACATTTATTATTATTAGTAGAAGTATAATTAATAGTATTATGATACTAGTGATCTTGTGATTATTATTTTCATTGTTATTTCCAAAGGATGTCATTTGTGCCTTTTATAGATATCAAAACTTCATACTAGTAACAAGGGTGGTAACCCAACTTCCGACAACATGCCACACAGTTTAATGATTCCTTGCAGCAACAACGATCTGAACCAGAACACTTGTTTCAGGTGGACAAGGAGATTTTTTTTTTTGGCCAGTTAATCTAGGCATTATTTCTGTAGGTGTTGTAGTTGAAATGATCAGATTAGCCATTTGGCTAGTTTTCCACTGGACCTTTAAAGACCACTGCCTCTACTTGGCCTCTAATGCCATTTCTTGCCATTGCAACTTGGCTTCTCCACCCAAGTATATACTAAGAATGACCCTGTACACTAGCCAGGGCAAATTTACAGATTTTCAGTCATTTTTTTTGTTTATGTAAATTGGCAAATCTTTAAATATGGCAGATTTTGAGCAGACAGGTCTGTGACATTTCAGCAGTGCAGGAAGGAGGTAAAGGATCGTTCATGACGCACAGTGTGACTGCTGCAACAACACAGACGTGATGAGTTGATGAGTCTAGAAGATTCCGCCTGACATCCAGGCTGGTTCAGCTGCCTTTCCTGGCAGGGTGTTCAGCCACTCATCTCTTTGGAGTATCCACTTTCACTCATCCATATGGACTCTACAGATTTCTAGCTCTAAATATATTCTCCTTAAACTTTAATATCCCCTTTTAAACTTTCATTTAGCCTACATGAGAACAGCACAGGAAGTAACATTTTTCCTTTGCAAGAACTGGGCCCAGTGATGTCAAGGGAAAAGCTTTCATTTCATAATTTAACTGGATTATTCAAGAACCTGCTGGTGCACTATTATGTGAGTCATAAATAGTTCCTGTCCTTTTAGACAGCATTTTGATTTACCTCAAGGGTACATGCTACTGACTGTGATGATGGAAACTCTATATCATTTTTTCATCGTGGCCGGAGCAGGGTTTATTATCTCAGTCATGATGTATGGCACACTCATCTCAAGGGGGTGAGATTAAGATTGAGATATGCTATCAGTCAGTCTGACCACATTGATACATTTATTTACAGCAGGGCTGCCCAACCCTGTTTCTGGAGATCTACTGTCCTTGGTTTTCCTTTCAATCCTAATTTGGCACACCTGATTCTTCTAATTAGAATCTCAACGAGATCCCTAGCTGTTGAATGAGGTGTTCTTTGTTTGGGTTGGAGTGAAAATGTATAGGATGGCAGATCACCAGGAACAGGGTTGGGGAGGTCTGATTTTAACAGGCATTCTAATGTTGCTACAGTATGACTTTTGGGTGTGATTTGCAGGAACAGGATGTATTCTCATCACTTATAAGATCTATTGATTATGTATATCTAATATGTATATCTAGAAGGTGTTTTTATCTACTATCTAATATGATGACTTGAATTTGAAGGTGTGTCATCGTAAATGTGTTTTCTGTTGAAAATCTCGTTTTGTCAGAATGATTAATGCAATGCTCTAGCTCTGCACTAATACTGGAAATTTTATTAAAGCAGTATCTTCCTAAACCTTTTAACACTGGTTCTATTTGTTCTTGCGACCATGACAGTTATTTCTTCAAAGATTGTAAGTGTTCAGTGAAACAAGTGTGATTTTGCGAGTATCACTGGACGGGGAAGCTGTGAACATTAGTCAGTGGCAGGTGAGGTTCACCATTTTACAGGAATCATCTTTGTGTTTTGGAAAGCTTCCTACATTCAGTCAACATCTGTCTGTCCACTCTGTGTTTCTCCTGTGGTCCCAGTGACCAGATACTTTACCCTTGTGTCCCTGGCGTCATCGGACTGCCATGGCAACGGAGCGCAGGTATTTTGGAGGGACGGAGGGGGCTGAGAGAGGCTGACTTGCTGTCTCTGCATTGGCGCTTGCAGGGCCCTGTTTGACTACGAGAAGGCCAAGGACAGCGGCCTGCCCAGCCAGGGCCTCAGCTTCAGGTACGGGGACATCCTCCACGTCACCAACGCCTCCGATGATGAGTGGTGGCAGGCCAGGAGGGTCACCCCCGATGGGGACAGCGAGGAGATGGGCGTCATCCCCAGCAAGAGGAGGTATGCCGGCAGTGTTGCCGCAGCGACGGGTGTCCGACTTGCCCGGGCAAATGAGTCACACCCATCGTGGCATTAGTGTATGCTTGGCTGACATGTTTTTGTAACACCTCACAATGACCTTTAGATGGTCTGTGAACACATTACTGACTGCAAATGATCAGTCGCAGTACATCCCTGCATTACACCCCCTTGCCAAAAGCGGAGAATAGATTTTCACCACAAAAGCATTGTGTTCGGTTGTGTTTGACAATGTTTGAAATTATGCAGGGCCTGGGATATGTAGTTCCCAATCTTTATATTTTTTTTGGTATGTTTCTTGTTTTTTCATAATTAAAAATTTATGTAAATGTTTAATCATTTTCTTAAAGTGTGACTTATGTACTTTTCTTTATGTTCACATTCTGCCATTAGCTTGTCTGACAAACCAAGCATGTTTAAAGCTAAAATATTTAGGACTTCAGCCATCCTCCATAGTGCTGGCCATGAATATTTGACCAATAAAATTCTCAGTGGAAGTACTGCCCTGAACCTTATTCATTTTGTACTTTTTAAAGGATTGAGCACCTAGTCTTAGTCATTATCATATGATGCCGAGTGTGTTTCTTTTTATAATTCCTCATAAATAATTGATTGCAGATGAGAACATATGCATAAACATATAAAGCCACTTTTTGTGCTTATTAAGTTAGTCTGACATCAGAGAATGATGAATCATTTATGTTTCAATGTCACTATAAGCATTAATTAGGCTTCTGCTTCTGTAGTTTTTCTGCCCTGGATAACGTTTCTGATGTGTTAATTAAAATGTGACCAAGTGAATGCCACAGAAATTAAAAATGGAGGTGGGGAGTGTCGATAAATAATGAATGTTTTACATTAATTTACATTTCATTATTTGTATGATCGAATAATCTCTTAACGTTAGTCTGTTTGTTTTCCCAGGGTGGAGAGGAAAGAACGGGCAAGACTAAAAACAGTGAAGTTTAATGCCAAACCAGGAACAATTGATTCTAAAGGGGTAAGTCGACATTACTGAAAAACAAAAGTGGCTCATAAACAATGCAACTAATTCCTGAATAAGGAGGTTTCTGTACTAGCACAGTACTCCTCATAGCATTTTATAGTTCATTAGCGAAATATGCTACACTGCAGTATCTTCACTGCTGGGGTTGAAAATATAGGTAATTGAAAGGAAACCTGCCCTGTGAACAAATTAATGTAATTTAAAATTAGTTTTATAGCTGTGACTTTTTAAATGTGTGCCCTTGGCTACATCCTTGATATGAGAAAATTAGCCATATTGTATGCTTAGTTGCATGCATCGTCATACAGAATTACTAGAAATAGAATGAATCGCTATCAATTCTGACTAGCGGAATTGCTCCTACTGAGTTAGTAGGTTATGGTAAATTTAATTATTGAACTGTAGATCTTGAAATAGTGTTAGTTTGGCTAAAACATAACCATCATTTGAATGGACAGAGCTGAAATTATTTTTCGTACTTTTGTTTTGTACTGCAGCTGTGGCTTAATATTGTAGTTAGACCTATACAGTAGGTACAGCAAAAATGGCTAGCTTTTGTAATGGTCTTGATTGGCAGGATCTAGCTCAGCCTGCCTAGTGACTGCCAGCCCAGTTCCCTGATAGGTCTGCAATTACCTTACTGTGTAATTATCTATGCTAAGAGATTTTCATTTCAATCATGCGTGCAGCAATAGACCAGCAATACACTGCAGATTTAGGCTACTGTAGCATTGGCCGTGAGAGTAGGGGTTTAACACAGTTCATCTGCAGCCATTGTGTCCCTGCACAACATACAAGTTAATCCGATTGTTCGTCAAAACTATGAAGGCTAGTTCTACTTCCATGTATTTACATTTCCTTTGTTATTCTATTAACCATGTGAAGAGCAAGTTGTTTGGAATGTCTGTTTCAAATTTCTAGATCGGTGTTTTGGAACTGAAGTGCTTTCAATCACCAGTAGTGATTTTTACATCAGCATTAAATGTTCAGTTGAGAACATTCTAATCACATATTTCCAATCTTACACCTTAAAGAGTTAAAATATTTGTATTTGTCAGAATGCCAAAGGTCCACACTATTAATCATTTCATGTGTCTCATTGCACAGTTTATTCTAAAATAGAGCAACAGTAGGCTACATTTTCATAGATTAGTCTAGCCTACAGTAAGACCCTTCTCATGAGTATTATTTTCTAAACAAAGCCACAATTCAAATGAACATACGCAGGGATGTGAAGTCCTTTTGTATCCATGGCAACTTGACAGCCCACTTCTAGAAGGTGTGAGAGAGAGAGAGGTTTAGTGGAGTGTGGGCTCGGTTTTGATTTGGTGACAGTATAGCACGGTGGCTCTTAGTCAGGTTTGTATCTAAAGGACATTGGCGTGTCTTTGGGGACAGGAAGAAGCTTAAGAGGCGAGTTTTAATTAAAGGTCTTTCGTCAGCTTAAGCTTAAACCAGCGACGTGCATAACTGATCGTGTTTCGATGCCTGCTTATTTAATTGTCATGACTGACATATATTGTTTTTATGGTAAGCTAATGCACAAAGGCATCTCTGGTTTCAGTTTGTCGCCTTGCAGAATAAACGTGTAGCTTTCTCTTCACAGTTTATTCACGGTGGGCTACAGTGTCACTAACTGTGTAACAGTGTGAAAACAACTTTTTTATGTCCAATAAATAAAATATGTACACATATGTAATATCTGATTATCAGCCAATATTTTGCCTAGAGATGCAGAATAATTCTACTTAATTGGATGATCTTCAATTATATTTAATGTGTTATATTATAAAATATTTTATGTATTTTAATGTTCAAATTAATAAATACAAATCAGCAAAATAAAAGTTTTGAATGGACTGAAATGGATGATGTTAAATGCAAAATTTTTCAAGAGACTAGCTGACTATTGGTAACTAGTGTGATGGATATTGTAGGCCTGCTGTTATCACTTGCACTGCAGCATAAACATTTTAACTCAGAACATTCATCAAATGACAAAAGAATATGATGTATCTACTGTTGATCAAGATCCTGAAATGGTAGTCATTTTCAGTAACTTTCTAACTTACCTAAAGTAATACCATTTTTATTTTTAACAAATAAACGTTATTTTATTAAACTAATTGTTTTGCCTTACACATCCAGATTTGTTTTTAGATTATTTTTTGAGAGACATAAATGCGTTCACCCCACCCTTCCGACAGATCATTACAACAGCACTATTTTAGTTTCTCAAAATTGCATTAAATACATCTCACCGGATCCCATTCTGTGTTCCTGGAATCTGCATGGTCGCTAACTGGGTTTGAGAAATGCATTTCTATTGGCACATTTTCATTCTTCATCCATGCATAGCATGGCTCTTGATGTTTTCTTTTCTGCATGGCGTCAAGTGTGTTGTTTTTGCAGACGTTTTCACATCTCATGTCTGTAATTTTATTCTGAACGTTTAACCATTTTAACAAATGTTCCTGAATGCTTCAGGTGCAACTGTGGCACGAGCAGCTGTGACAGCAGTCTCTTGGTAGGTCTCTGAACCATAATATTAGCTAAAGCGCTGTAATAACAATCAGTCACGACTCCTACTGTTTCACCTACTTCCAGTCAGTGTTTTGACACTGAAGCTAATTGCCTTCATTTTGAGCGAAAACTGACAGTTGGTCAGTTATGCAGAAGTCTGCGGCACAGTTGTAAATTTACCCATATTTGGAAGTAGAATTTTCCGTAGTTAAAACACCCCTGAAAATACAGATGCAGTGACATTAGGTCTGTGTGAGAACTGGCCAGAGCCTGACTTTGCTGTAAAAGAGCCACTATGGTCTGCAGCGTGCTCCATGCTCACCAATGCGCAGTCACTGCTGTTCCTCCCACCTTTGCCACTAGTTGTTTTGTCAGCATGATTGTGACAACAATTAGACATCCCTGTTTGCCCCATGCCCTTTCTCCTTCACAGTCATTCAATGACAAGCGTAAAAAGAACTTCATCTTTTCACGAAAATTCCCATTCTACAAGAACAAGGAGCCGGGTGAGGCAGAGGGCAGTGACTCTGAACGTAAGTAGACCTCCAGGGGATGCACACACACACACACACGCACACGTTTAGGCTCCAGGTAGCAGGCCACACACAGGTGCAGGTACACGTGCGTGCGTGCCGGGTTAGGGCCCTTCTTCGGAGCCTGTGACTGCTCCGTCTCTGGCTGTTTCTGGGTCCTTCTGGAATGATGGGGAAATGAAGGCCTATTCAAAGTCTGCTTGCGACTCGCAGACTAACACTTTTTCAGAGACCAGCCGCCTCTCTCAGATTTGGCCAATTAAACCCCAGTAAGGTTTTCTTTTAATTTATTTTTTTAATTTTTTACCAAGAACTAAACCAAGCAGAGTGTCATAAAAATGGCAACTGATGCTGAGGTTTGAATATTAAAATTTTATTAAAGTGGCGAAGAGTGAGAGAGGGGCTGGTTCTGCTCAGTGTCTGGTCGTGCGAGTGGCGAGCAGGGGTAGAATCGGACCTGACTCCAGATGGGCCCACCCGTGGGCCGGGACGCGTTCCCTCCTAACTCCACTGACCTCTTCCTTCCTCTTCTGCGGTTATTCCCCCCTCTCTCCCTCTCCGCTCTCTGGGGACCGCTGAGTAGGACATCCCAGGGATAGGTGACGACGGGTATGGGACAAAGACACTGAGTAAGTTGGGCAGGAATGGTCTCGTCTGTAACATTCTATTTATCGATATGATTTTACTTTTTGTTTGTTAATGTTTTATTTTTGTTTATTTATTTATTTTTGTCTTTAACAAGCTCTTTCTGAGAACCTGTCAGCATGCACTGAGGGAATAGCTGTATGTTTGAACCTTAACCCCCTCACCAGGTCGTGAATGTCCCCAGTTTGTTTTTTCCTTGTCCCTGGTTTACGCTCATGTGTTTTGTTTTATTTTCATTTTAAAAGAGACAAAATAATAATATTGCATGACGCAGAACGGGCACACGTTTGATTAACATTGGCCTTATTTAGAGAACGGCCAGTCCATGTCTCTCTCGGTCCTGTCATGTGACAGTCCTACGAGTGTTGCCCTGGCCTCCATTTGAATCGGCCATACCTAGGACAGCTCACTGGCAGTGCCTCTGGAATGCTGAATCCTTTTTTTGTTCTTCATCAAATATGTAACGAGCTGACAAGGTTCCTTCTCTGTGTGTCTCTGTTCCATCCGCATGCAGCCGTCCCTTTTAAAGAAGAGTGTGGAAAATGTCCACGCTTGATCTGCAACCCCGTTCTTCCCCTGATGCTGGTGTCATATTGCTATTGAAGTCATCTATTGTTTGTTTCAAAGCTTGGAATAACAACGAGGAGAACATTGCATGCATCCACATATTTTTCTCACTGGATCAATGCAGAACTGTAAACCTGCTAACAGAGCAATACACTGGCCCGCGTTGGCATCAATCATTGTTCTGTGGCAATTCCTGCATACACTGTGCCTATACACTATAAAGCATTACATGAAATGCCATGATATGTAGAAAAGGTTGTTAGTGGTGCTAAAAGAATTCTGTTGAGGTTATACACAGCTAGAAATTGTCAGGTTACAGTCATTAGCTAAAAGTAAAATAGGGGACTGCAGTTTTAAACATTTCATGGGTGCCTGTGTATGCTGCTGTGGTTTCCTCAAATCTCACAATAAATGCAGTGATGTGGCTGTAGAAGTTATATATGGACAAAAAATGTAACTATATCATAATATAATAAGTGAATTTTTTATCTCAGCATTTGGACAGATTGAAACATGGATTACAGCTAATTATTTTTATCATTGTTACCTTAAGTTGTTGAAAAATAGGTTTTTTCAATGTGAATTATTTTGCTGAATGTGAATGATGCACCAGTATGCTGGTATGATCTCCAAAACTGTTCCTTATTTCTGAAATATTTGTGGTTTTGTTGTGTTCATTGTGCCTTTGGTGCATTCGGCCTTGCTCCAACAAAAGTACGGTGTCATTATGACATTATTTAAGTGTGGATTCCAAACACAAAAACACAGGTGTTGTTACCCTTCTCTCGCCCTACCGTGCCTATTCAACTGCTTAGCACGTAGTGTTCATTTTCTAGGCATAATAAACTGATAATATCTTTACAGGCTAAGCAAGCTTCTCCACAAATCAGTGGACAGCTTTAATCCTTGTTCAGCATAATACCCCCCCAATATCCATATCCAGTATCCCACAGAGGGATAATGCAGGGGGTGGGGCCTCCGAGGGTCATCAGGGGGGCTGAATGATGTATGCACCGTCTGCACTCAGCCTCAAAGCCATCCATCAAAGTGGGTGGGAGGGGCTGGGGCGATTGCTTTTGGAACAGCTGCTCTGCACCTCTGCCAAGAGAGGGATGGATCGGTCTGAGCAGAGATGCCTTCCCCCCACCCATGCACTCTGTAGGCCCCTGAGCAAACTCACCTTCATTACGCAGCAATCAAGAGAGGCGTCAGGAAGCACTGCAGTACCTCTCAGCCTCCCCTATCTGCACATGCTCAGTGAGCAGCACCACAAGGTGTGTTGGAGTGGGTGGGAAGAGGCGTGACTGCAGAATTTCCCAAGGCTTTTATATTGATGAATGTACCCAGATGAAATTGATTTTTGGAAATTCTCCCTGGTGCACATCGTAGGTTTCTGTTCCCCCCCCCCCTTGCCTCTCAAAAAGGAAGACATTGGGATTCGAGGTGTAATAAGTGTGGTGTTCGGAACAATAAGAGCTGCCTTTCAGAAGGATGTGGTCCAGAATTAGAATAATCCTGTGGTCTCCTGCATCCACATGGAAGACGAGACACTGGCTGGATTCAGTGAACATATGTCCTTAACTTAAATTCCAGTGATTTTGTCTTCTTCACAAACATAGATTGGCCAAAACGTGCCAAACTGTTCGTATAGAAAATGAAATTGACCATTTGTAGCAAGACGAAGCTATGGAGAAATGTTGATCAAACAGACCAGCGTCTTCAAAGCAGTGTTGCTTACATTACTCAAAGCCTATTAGGACATCCATCATATCTCATTACAGTGTTGGGCCCTGCGTTCTACTTTCTGGATCCTTGTCTTCACGTAAGCACAGTTGCACAGTACATGTCACATCGGAATGTTTTGCATGACCCATCTCCTTGGCACTCCCCCATCCCCCGCTATATTCAAACAACCCGTCGGAAATGACCATCTTTCTCTGTCACCAGGGAGCCAAGAGGATTTAATCCTATCCTATGAGCCAGTCATCCGCCAAGAGAGTAAGTGCTTCTCTTTTTCTTTTTTTCTTGATTAATGCATTAGGTTATGCATTAATCAAGGGTTCTGTATCCAATCACATGGCTGCCTGCCCATACTGTTGTGCCATTGGTTATTTGCTTTACAGGTGTTCTTGTCAGGGCCGCCTAACTAGCATAGATTGCATTATTATCATTTTATTACATCACCATATCGATTTACACAGTGGCTAAAGTATCATACTCAAGGGTAATAATAACTACTCCCCTGTAATCGTGTTACACAGTGTACTTGTATCACATGGGAGTTAATGTAGTGCTGCCATAAAAATGGCATTATCTGAAGTGATATTGATTAGATATGAATGATACGTAACACAGTCCAGTATGCCACATCACCATAAGGCCTGGCCCAGTGAGCCAAATCAGATGCGCATCACAATCTGTTTACAAGTATTTCTGGGTTGACAAGTGACTTCCAGTTTGTATTGATTGGCTGTCAGTGCAATGACATGGAACTTAATGCTGTTATAAATTGCTGTTTTTATTTTTTGCACACCAGTTGTACTGAAACATGTTTATTTTTTATTTTGAGGTTATTTTTGCAGTCCATGAAGAGACAGCATGTATATAAATCTAAAAAATCTAAGCCTCTGTTGAACATTGTAATGAAATACCATACACAGTGCAATCTTGACATTTTAATGTTTTTTTGCACTCAAGAGTATATTTAACATATTCAAGTTTATTTCCTTTGTAAGTGCAGAGAGGTATTTGATTGCAATCATGCATGTGTTCACGTTCTTTTATCTTTTTGTAATTTTTCTGCTGTATTATATTTCATGAAATATTGTGACGGACCCTAGTACTGTGTGAGATTTAGAGGAGGTAAGGTTTTGGTCTAGCTTGTGAAAAGGGCCAAGATGTAGGGCAAGCATATCGTTAGACAGGACAAAATGTTTGTGTAGGTGAACGTGTTTGTTTCATTGCGATTAAAAGGGGGCTGCCACATCACTTTTTTTACTGCACAATAAGTAGAGCACACAACCGCAGTGTGAAAGCGAGATGTGGTCACTCGCTATGCTGTTCTATTTAAAGAAAAAAACCATCAAGCTGTCCTCCTAGTCTGACTGAAACCTTCCCATTCATGGGCAATGCTTTAGCCAATTGTGCATAATCCTGTATAGCTACTGCTGCAGTTGACACTGGCATGGTCCAGATTTGAAAGCAGACCTTTGGGTCATCCATACACTTAGAACTGTGCCTTAACAAGATGGGGCACCCAAGAGCCCCATGTATGGCCTTCCTAACACATTACCTGGGGTTTTGGTTTCTGTCATCTTGCCTTTAATTTGACATTAAATGGCGTTCATTGACACATATATTCACTAATGGACATTTCTTTTCCATGTAATATGTCAGATGATAGTTTTACGGTTTAAAAAAAAAAGGCTTCATGCTTTTAATCAGCACAGCTTACATGGTTTGTGGGTTCATAATTAAGACATTTGTTGTGTTTGACATTTGTGGCTTTGTGTTTCCTGAGTAGTTACCTACGCCAGACCAGTCATCATCCTTGGACCCATGAAGGACAGAATCAACTGATTTAATATCGGAGTTCCCGGACAAATTTGGATCATGCGTGCCACGTAAGTATGCAGCACTATCAGTACATCTGATGCTATAAGAATAAAAACTTAAGAATACGTAATGACAAAAAAATAGGCCTTTCAGTCTACCTAGGCTCACCAGTGACCTACAAACTAAAGGATATCCAAAACTGTGTCAAGTCTGAGCTTGAATACCCCAATAAATAGCTGTTCTTCTGAGGGGTCATCGTCTTCTCCTTGTAAACCTGTACAAATGGTGCTTCTCAGGATGCAGTGCTGCTGGATTTTCAGACCACGTGGAATGACATAGTTGATGAAAAGGTCTGATGTAGGTTGTGCTCGTGGTCCAAAGATGTTCCTGTATAAGTTGAACCTCCTCATTTCAGCCATAGTTGTTCTGTTGTGTTGTGGGCTGAATATTAGGAGAAGGTGATGGTGCTGACATAATGGGGGACCTCTTTGTTGCATTTACATGTTGTGTTAAAAGAAACAGGGGTGTTTGTACTATCTAGGTGTGGCAGGGTTAGACTCTCAACCAGTTTGAGTAGTGACCCTGAGGTGTAACCACCTTCCCACATACAGGACATCTACCGTTGATCATTTTTATCATAAATGCCTCAGTTCTGTTCATTGAAACATTTTCTTCAGAAATATGTTGTAAGCAGTGCATGCAGTAGGTATAGTATTTGCGTCTTAATTTCATGTTACGTATGTTGTTCTGTTGGTCATTTTTTCTTTCTTTTACTTTTTTTCTCTTTTATTTTCCTTTTTTGTACTTTCAGTAAATTGATTTTTTTCCCATAAGAGTCTTGTTCATTCTGGTGAGCAGTAATGAAGCATTGTCATTTAAAATGTGTACAGTTGCTGAAATACTTGACAGTGTGTTCAGAATAGATGTCTAAATCAGTACTTCGTCCAGCTCAATTTATTAAATGCAGAACTGACACATTTGAATTATGATCTACATATTTTAATACATCACCAGTTTTCTTCATGGTGTTGTGGACATTTTCTTTTTGAACATCTTGTTTTGTTTGTTTTAATTCACATTTCTTTTTATTCATTTTGAATACCTTTTGAAGCGGCTAACTGTTCAGGGCGCATGGGTGAGTAAGTGAAGTAGCCATTGCTATAAAGCAAGTAGTGTCATAAACTGAACACTGTGGTTGTTTGTGAACACCTGTTACTATGTAGACTTGTTTGTTCCGGTGTAAAGCAAGGCTTGCAGTATACTTGCTGCTGCTGATATATCTAGTACTACCCTTAGGAAACAGTCATTTCTTTGACATGACACAGTTTCCTTGATTTAACTGATCTAAAGAGGAAGGCTGCTGTATGTGTGGAAAACTCTGTTCATACTAGGGCTGTCAAAAAATATTCAAAGTTCGAAAACTATTCGAAAATCTTTTCTTTTTTTAAGTTTGAACCTAAATTTGAGCATTCGAATATTAGTTTTGGATCCCGCGTTTTTGATTCCGCGTTTTGTAATTAACATAAATATACAGGCTTTAATTTCATGCGGCCAATCATCACCCGACCACGCAAAGTTCATTTCCTGTGCTAGCGTTACTTCCTCTGTCACATTAAAAAAGTGAAAACGAACGGTGAAAATGGCATCAGAGCAGCATCGGAGGAGTTGGTCCCACTAGCTGGTAGTAGAAACCCTGTTCTGGAATTTTCGGTTTCTTGGCCATAAATGGCGAGGTCAAGGACAAGAAAAGAGTTACGTGGAAGCTTCGCAGAGCAAAAGAAATAAACAGGGATTTCCTATAAATAATCATTTCCCTATTATTGCGATTAATAAATGCCGAGTTGTGGCAAATTACATCCACGAGAAAGTGCTTTATTCATTTGCGCGTTAGGCTATAGAAACTGTAGGGGGCTCATTTATAAAATGAACTAGCGTGCATACGGTCAAATCGAGTCATGTTGAAATTTTATAAATCACTACTTTGACGTGATTTTCTACGTAGGCGCCACACAGTTAATCTAAAATACGTTTTATAAAGGAGGCCCCAGATGTAGTAACCTAGTATGAAAGTTCACTGATATCCTCTATTCTACTGCCCGCTTGTGGAAATAACACGCAGGCCAGTTTAAAGGGAGCGTCAATAAGACAATAAGCTTATTTTTGTGAATTATAGGCAAATGATATTCGAATATATTCGAACGCTAACTAATTACAAAAGCTAATATTCGAACTCAATTTCATGGCACTTTTGACAGCCGTAGTTCATATCCACGGTAACATGTTGCCTGCAGAGTTGCTGGTCTTTGGCACATCAGTGACTCTCTCATTGAAGACTTAATTGAACTCTTTGGATCACTTAATGGAAAGATGTGATGGTTTTGTGAAATTTTACATCAGAAGCTCAGAAGAACAATGAGCTGAATTATTAATGAGTAATAAGCTTGTAAATCCATTCCGATGTTAGAAGCTTGATTCATTCAATCAATCATGCATTTTGTTCATTTAGTCTTTGGGGCTTTGGTGTGAATTCTCTCCATGATCTTCTTTGTCCCGTGTGAAGACACCACGAGGCCAAAGCGGGAGTATGAGGTGGACGGGCGGGACTATCACTTTGTCACCTCCAGGGAGCAGATGGAGAAGGACATCCAAGAGCACAAATTCATCGAGGCCGGCCAGTACAATGACAACCTGTACGGGACCAGCGTCCAGTCTGTCAAATATGTGGCCGAGCGAGTAAGGAAACCTCTATACCAGGACCTCAGTTCTCTCAAGGGCTGCAGTAGCCCTCATGAAATTAACTGAGTTAAAAATTAATCTAAAAAGTTAATTTACAGTGGTGCACTGTAACTCACTCAGTGCGTTTACATGCACAATTGAAATCGATCTATATTAATAGCTCGATTTGGCCGAAGATGAGATTTAATTGGATTATTGTTGTTGTTGTCCCAATATACATGACTCGGAAAGAATTGATTTATTGACCGGAGATGTGTCTGATGAAGGCTTCTTATAAATCCTGCTTCCTCCAATTTTGTCGCAACTTTTTTGAATAGTTTGCCATTCCATGTTTTTCTTCCATCCATGTATTTTAGGATATTTAACTCCTTTAGTTACGATAACATGAAGTTGGTCCCCTCGTCTGTCCAATAATGTGTGTTTTTCACCATGATAGTAGGGAGGGCAAAACGGAGCTTTAGACTGTCGCCAACAGTGTATGCGCGTGAGCTCGACGATGCATTTCTCACAGAAAAGGTCGTTTCTCGCTTTTTTAATTTGGTTCATTACAGTGGTGATAGAAGTGACAATAATTAACTGCTACTGTGCTGTTAGTCTTTATTGATCGCCGTACAAGGTTAATGTGAAGTAGTTAGCACAATCGGACAGCACTAACCCATAAAAATGTAGTTTGAATGGTACTTGCTCAATCGAACAGTAAATGTGAAAAACATTCGATTATAGTCAGCAGTACCAAAATTTTCTGTCACTCCCTCAATAAATGGCAACAGTCCCAGTAGAAGATTGAATTAAATCTTTTAAAGTTATATATTTTCTGAAACGTTATCGATTCCGCTTGTCCACAGTAGTTAAATTACGGAACATGCGCAGAACGCCTAGGCCGATTTTTGGTCTATTGAAGCGTATACATGCCGTAGTAAATCGACCCCCAACCGCAATATCTAGGTATGTTAGTTCGACTTTGAAAAATTTGAATTAGTATGATTTCAGTCGGACTACAATGTGTACATGATTTTTAAAAGTCCAGTTTTAGCCGGACTAATACAATAAATCGACTTTTTCAAGCATCATGTAAGCCCACTGACTGTAACTAGCGACCCCAGGTGACCTTTGGCAGTCTTCATATTATGCAAAGTTGAGCAAGAGGTGGAGGGATGAAAATAAGCATATATGAGAAGGTAAAAGAAAACTGATGAGATGTTTGATGATTGAACCCTCTCTGTACCTCTTTGTCTCTCTTATTTCCTCCTCCAGGGCAAACACTGCATATTGGACGTGTCAGGAAATGCCATTAAACGGTTACAAGTAGCACAACTCTACCCTATTGCCATCTTCATAAAGCCCAGATCTGTCGAGTCCTTAATGTAAGTGGGGCGTAATGCAGTGTCAGTAGAAATGCACAGTGCCCTTTACGGCAGGCCTGATTTCCACATTCCTTTGTTGCACCTGATCAATAGTGGAGCGTTCTATTGCGGCTTTTCAGTCGGAACATTAATCACACTGGTTCCTCTGAGCCTGACTTGTAAATCTGTTCCCTCCGTAGGGAGATGAACAAGCGGCTAACAGAGGAGCAGGCAAAGAAGACGTACGACCGGGCAATGAAGCTGGAGCAGGAGTTTGGGGAGTTCTTCACAGGTAAACACGCCTCCATTCTGTGGGGCTTAAGTAAAAACCTGCCGCCACCTGGGGCCTGGGGCCGGGTAGAAGAGCGCTACAGTGATTAGATTCCATCCACGGTGCCAATTAACATCCGCTCGCGGCTCGGTTCTCAAAACGAGAACGGCAAAAAGCCCACCCGAAGAGCAGCCGCTTCTGCCCCGGTCCGCACACCACAGGACACCAGAACACATCAAATATTCATGAGTTCTGTTATAGGAGTTTCCGGGTAAATTGGTCTTATTAACCAAACCAAGACCTGTTGCTGATCAGTAATAGTTCCATAGTTCTGATATGCACATGCGAGGTTTTAAAGGGATTGTGCCTGTATAAAAAAGTGGCAGGCTTCTCAACAGGTGTTTCATGCAGTCATTTTGTGAGGAATTTACTAACCTAACTCCTCTCTCTTCTAGCTCTGGTGCAAGGAGACACATTAGAGGACGTTTATAATCACTGTAAGCTGGTGATAGAGGAACAGTCTGGACCTTACATCTGGATTCCTTCGAAGGAGAAATTATAAAGGCAACCCAGGCCAGGGATCTGAGACTGCAAATAATAGGAATAATTTGTATAATACAATAAATTATTATGGAAATGGTTATTATTAATAATTCCAATGATTACCATGAACTTTTTTGTTGCATTATCGTTTTCTTCACTTTCAAAATGAATGTTCCTGAATGTACACCACCAAGTGTTCAAAATATTTTGGCCTCAAAAAAGAATGGACTTGTTTGTTCATGTATTTATTATTATTTTGTTTTATTTGTTGTTGTTTTTTTTAATTTTTTTTTTAAGAGAAGGTGAAAGAAACAAAAGTCCATGTCAGATGTGTATCCTCAGACAAAAATAACAAGTGGAAGGACAAGGAAGACGACCAAATGGCCCTGGAACTCAGAACATCATCAACAACACACAGAAGACAGAAAATAACGGCTTCTTTTGCTTTCCAACTGATGAATAGCACTCAGTGTCCTCAAAACCTCATTTCACATTAGTGGTTGTAATAAGTAGTGAGTTTCGTATCTATGCACTCTCTAGACCCTTGGATACTTTCTGTAATGTGGTTTACTTTCAGTTTATTATTGTTTTCCTAATTTATTATTTTTTTCTATTCATTTTGTTTGAATTTTTGTTTATGGACAATTTATAGTTTGCAATTGTTCATGTTTTCTAGTGAATTCTTCCTTTAAAAATATGAATAAGAGATACTTTAATTTAGAGAGAACAAAGGGATACAACTAGGAATAGGAAATTTGACACTATATTTTGCTATTTATATTGATAGAGGGCACAACAGCACAGAACATATTTATAACGAAGATATAACTTTGTAAAAAACAATAAATTTAAAAAAATGAGTTTTACTTGTGTAACATAGTGTGTTGTGGTAGATTTAGTATTGATGGAGATTTTGTAAGAAAGTAAGTGAATATGTATGGATTATGTCCCTTGTTGGGTTGGGGAATTTACAGTTTTGTGGTGCACTGTGGTGACCAACACGTTTACCCAGATCTGAGTTCCAAGCAAAGTATTTCCCCCTCTAAAGTTTGCATGAACCAGGGATGTTTCCCCATTCGGCCGCTTTCCTGATGCTGCAAACATTTTTTGAGGTGGTTTTTCCCATATAAGGCAAGATTCGTAGGCCTGAGGGTCCAAATTTCATGTGTCAATAACGTTTGCAATAAGCCCATTTATGGCCTACGACATTGCTACTGAGACTCTGCTTGGGAGTAAAAATGGAGGAAGATTGTGCTTGCGACCACATGGTACTGCAAGCTATTGAATGTCTCATTGTATAGAAAGCCACTTATATGGTTCCCTATGATTTATAATGTACAGTTAATATTTGACCAATCAATGTTGAGGTTGTGTACACATCTCATTCATGTATTGTTATTTATTTATTACTCTGTATAGAAAGAGACTGTGTATCTTCTTCCTTTATTTGTGAACTCTTGCCACCAGGAGTGGATGTCAGCCCACCGGTGTCAGAAACGGGATGGCCTGAAAGTCAGACTTCATCCACCAAAGTAAACTACCTTCAGGTGGTGGTGGAGTGGCATATTTTGTGTTTGCTATACATTCACTAATTTCATCTGTCTGTCTGGATTGGCTCCTCTGACGTATTGGTCACCACTTGCCTTAAAAGAGAGAGAGGAAATTCTGACAAAGGTTTTTGCTACTTTCTGCCTCTGGCATCTTTGTAACCTCATTACATCTACTGTTTACTAACTGAAATAGGACTTGTTGGTAGAACCCATCGGGCATTTGTAGAGAAAATGGGTTGAGAGGGGAAACTCGGAACTGTACAGTTTGGTCTGAATTCCCAAAAAAGCAGCCATAGCATTTAAAAGGCCATTTTAAAGTAAAGACCTTGTCACTTTTTCATCCAGGGAGAATTATAAGTTGAGGCTAAATGATTATTTAAGCAAATATTGCTGAATATTCTTTTTACCTGAAGCATACGTTCAATAAATCAATTATTGATTCTGAGAAAAAAAATGTTTTTGATTCATTGTCTGTTTTACCCCTTCCTCCACCCACATATCAATGACTGTCAATATCCATGAGCGATATTGATATAGTTTCCAGTAAATCTGCGTTTATGTTGTCTTTGGTGCCTAGCTGGCCTTTCGTTTGGCACACTACGCCCGTGTGAACTAAAACCAAAAAAACCCAAAAAGGGGGCCTATGCCAGCTGTAATCTTATCGGGCAAATTGAAAAAAGCATGCATAATATTTGTATTTTAATCTTATATTACTATTATTGAAGTGGGTCAAGGAAAAAGGGAAAAAATATTTTGGGCCCGCGGGCTGTTTTTCTGTTTTTTCTTAACCCTTTTTTTTAAATTTTAAAATGTATTAAAAGGTATGAATATGCAGCATTTTTTGTTGTGTGTGTTTGTTGCCGTTCTACTGTGTACAACCATCGTAGCCTTCTCTGAAATTAAATTCATGATCAGTCATCTTTACCAAATACAGTTTCACAATACAAGTCCACATCATGGTGGGGTTCCGTGTGGCTTTAACATTCTAGCACCTGGACCACAGAGCAAGTCCTAAGAAAAAGCCATTTTTCGCAGCCTTGCTCTCCTAGCCCACAGTGGTTTTTACACCTTTGGTACCATTGAGAAAGCCTTGTACAATGGTGTCATACACATACACAAGCATCTCTGAACCTTCACGTAAAAGGGGCAGTGACCCTTATGCTTTGTGTCATTATTATTTCAGCATCCATGTATGGGAGTTTCAATGTGCTGAATGCTTCATGCATTTGCATGTGTGAATTTCATTTTGTCTCTCAGGATCTCCTGTGTGCAAAAAACACTAATTAAGTCTTGCATAAAGAACTAATTCAAATGTATTGTTTTTTTTTTTCACATAACGTAAATTGTATATGTAAAAATGCTACAGGCTGTAACTTGCCGTGCATATTTTACCTGCTTGCCCCCCCCCCCCCCTTCTCCCCAATGTGGAATGTCCAGTCATGCTCATGCTACAATGCGCATCCCAAAGCCCTTTGTGGATTTGGGAAGGCGCACACAAACATGTGCTCGCCTCCACAGCATGTGAAGCCAGCCGCCCCTTCTCATCGCGAGTCGGGTTCGCACAGACATGAGTGGGAGGCAGGCTCTTCATCTGTAAGTCAACAGGAATGTGTGGGCACCCGATTGACAAGTGGGGATCACCAACGCGCGATGACACTGAACCCTCCCATCCCTGGGGAATGCATGTGCTTGACCTGATTGCAAGTCAGGGCGGGGAGAGGCTGCCGGTCACAGCTGGCACTGGCACAGTCCACGTTCGATACAGGATGAGCCAACCACCCAGCAGCCGTCATGCATTTATTGTTATAACATGCAGCCAGCAAAACTGACCAGCGGCCGATCCAGGCTCAAAACACAATCAGCAAGATACAATATACCAACACAAAGACTCAAATTGAGAAACTGATCTACATTAAATGGCTAATTCTTTGTTATTAAAATATTTCTGTTTCACACCTGGTATTTTTCATAAATTCAGCGTGAATTTAGACTGTTCTTGGTGTATATCAAGCAAACACCTCACAGGTATCTTATTTATTTCCTTAATGTCAAAACATCAGATTGCTCCCATTTCTCCTACTGGAGGCAGCTCCAAGCAGCTCAAACATGGCCACAGTCCAATGGGGTGACTACGGCTCCACTGAGGGGATTGTGGAATAGCCAAAATCTTCAATCTCCACTGGCCTCTGTCTAGATCCTGCATTGGGGCAGGTTGGTATGAAGTCTGTGTAGACACACATCAGCTGCACTACCTCCTGGGCTGCAGGCGATATCTAAAGGCAACCAGAGAAGCCAATGGTCACTGATGGTGCACCAACCCATGATGCCCTGCAGACCCATTTTTAGTGATGGTGGCTGTAAGGCTGACATGCAGTTGTACAAACAAAGGCTCACATAGCAGGTTACCTGTTCTTCACCAATTTCATCATACACGTGAAACTCTGAGAAAGAAAAACAGGGTCAGTTCAGCTTTAGAAACAGGGTGGGGGCCGAATTAATTTAACTGCACTTTTAACTCTTTTTTTCCCCACAGGTTGCAAAGGATCATCTTTGTTCACCTGTCGCTTCGGCCTCGTTTGTTATTCTTCGCCGACCTATGGAAGAGGCACAGATGCACAAGTATTAAAGAAAATCAGTCTTAATAAAGAGAAGATAAATCGGATTTTAACAACACCGAAAATGTGCCAATTTACCTCGCCTGCGGTTGGCTGGCTGCTCGTGGCTGTTGTGGCCTGCTCAAAGGAAGGAAACCATTTTGTTGAAAACTTTGCGCTGAAGTACGTCAGTATGAAGAACAAAGACTATGAGAAAGACCGAATGCTTACCTTTTAGCCACTGCCGTATTTCTGCCTTGCAAACACACAAGAACATGATTACATATATTACTAAAGAAAAGCAAATGTAATTTTTTGATTCATTAAGAGTACAGTGTTCTCCTACCCTGACGTCGTCTGAAACAGAGGATCACGACACACATGCCAAAGGCACAGAAGGCCGCAGTGGCGATGGACAGAATGCTGTTCAATTTCAGGGCAGGGGCAGCTCTCACTGAGCACATCTCGTTAACACTTCCTGAAAGTACACATCGAACAATGTGTCAACGGCAGTCGGTCTTTATCCTGGAGAAATAACAACCCAGTGAGCAAGTGCATTATATTCACTGAGCAGATCCTCTTGTCCAGAGCAACTTACAATAAAGGAGAACATGAGTGTTTTCGACCAATTTATCAGTAATGGTGCCAGATCAGGCTAGTGACAGAGCCAAAGCAGTGAGTATATATGTATTGTCACTAGAGCACTAAAAATCCGAAATACAAACAGATCACATCCAGAAGAAGCCCTAGGCAGCTAAAATAACTGAGGGGACACAGAATATGTGAGCACCCGAAGCACGTGCCACAAAATTATTGCACTCATTTTACAGGAAATATAAAATGCAATTAACTGAAAGATTACCTCATCCGATTATGCAGGTCACAAGTAAGCCAGCTAATGTTTGAAAGCATATATTTATATTCTGAAAAACCAAAATCTGTAATCTGGCTCCCTTCAGCTTGAATGGCACGTCACAGTTGATATAAGAAAAAAATATTGTAACTTGAACTAGGAGAAAAGGTAGGAGTGTTCTGGTGTGGTGTCTGGAGAAAAATCAAGATGCACTTTGAATAGGTGGGTCTTCAGTCTGCGTCTTAAGATGGACAACATTTCTGCTATTCTGACTACCACGGGAAGTTTGTTCCACCATTGGAACTTCAGGTATATCAGTAATCTGCTTTGTCTTTCTCTTGGCGCATGTTTTTCAGTGACCCTAAAACGTGCCAGTCACTCTGAGAAAAGAGTGTGATTTTTCTTCATTACGACTGTAAATAACAAGTTAGTTATGTTGCAGCTTACAACACAAATTGCAATTTTTAAACACTAGCACAAGGGCAGGCCATCACAACCTCCGTTATTAGCTGTATACACAACACGCTACCTGCGTCTTGGATTGTTGCAATGCCAGCCCCACACATCTTACCATTGAGCTGAATGTGTCCCTCGCTGCTGCCCAGGCTATTGGCTGCCACACAGGTGTAGTTCACGCAGTCAGCCCTGGTCAGGTTGTTGACCTGCAGGGTGGAGTTCCTCTCTACCAGGAAATGCCTCTCATCTTGAGGGAGGAGCTGGCCACTTTTCAGCCAGTGATAGGACAGATTGGTTCCATTCTCCACTTCACACCTCAACTCCAGTGTCGCGTGGGAGTCGTTCATGTCCACTTTGATAATGGGATGAGGAGGAGGCACTACGGAAAACAATATCTCTAAGCAAAGAAAGCTGCTGTTGGAGCATTTAAAAAATGTCACTTCTGTGGATCAACTAGAATCCCATATTAGCCATTTTCACCATGGACTTCATTACAAAATATTGATTATTTCGTTAATTCTGAATTATTTAAATTAACTGAATTCCTGTGCTTAAGAACAAAAGCTTCTGTACTTACTTATTAAAGACAGACGTAATGCCCTGGTCCACACTGAATTATTCTGGAAAAGCAGGGTTACTTCATAAATACCTTCATCCTCTTCTGAACTGCTTTCCAAAATCAAGGTGTTATTTTCATGATAATATTGAGTCCTTTGTTTATATTGCCCAAAAATCTCAGACTTGTTTTGTTTATGTTTCACAATAACACTCGACTTTCCACAATTCTTCCACTCCACCTCAGTCACTGGGCTAGCTTCATCTATAGGAGGATAGTCCACGCAAAGCACCACATGCCTGCCCAACTTCGGAGAAAAATATGCCTCTTGCACTGCTGTACTGCAGGCTGCAGGAGAGAGAGAGCAAACAGACTTTAAAAAGTATTTGATAAAGACAATTAAACTGAAAACATGAGGGGGAAAATGTTCATTTTTATTCAGCAGGAAAAATTTTAATACACACAAAATGTAGCTTTGTCAATAATATTGACTTGAAGTTTCAGAAAATACCTGTTGGTAGGCCAAGGTTAGGCAAGAGATTGGTCTATACACATCCTAAAACCTGGCAATTCATTTGGTCTTAGTCTCAAGAACCATATATTCTTCTATGCTGATACCTAAGACACTACTTTCAACATTCAATTAAAATATTTTAGAAATTATATTCACTGCAACATGTTTTTGTAGGGTTGTTATATATACACATGTACATATGAAGTGCAGTCCAAAAAGATATACTAAGTGGCCGTTTTAGTTGTTTTTCCTCTAAACTCTAACTTTTCCCCTAAAATTGGGGAACTATGTATAAAAACGACTGTATTTCCGACACCGTTTATCGTATATGGATAACGTAAAAACCCTCAACACATGAAATAAAACCATGAATGAGGTCAAAGTTCTGGCTGACAGCTGTAATTTGAGGGTATTTACATCCATATTGGGTGATCCATATAGTACATGAAGCTGTGTCTTTTCATCATTAGTTCATGCACAATGAAGCTAAATAAGGCTAACTATCTAAAGCTAGAATTTGATTCTGGGTGTGGAATTTGCATTTGGAGTCTATTGCTGTTGTCTCTCAACACGAGAGCCAAATAAGTGTCAATGCCAGTAAAGCAGGTCATTGTGAGGCTGAAAATCAAACAAATCAAAAAGACATAGCTTCCTTTGATACATTGTTAGGAAGCAAAAATGCACTTGTCAGCTCAGCAATAGCAAACGAGCTGCTAGAACACGGAAGACCGCTGTAATGGATGTCCAAGAATTCTTTCAATTGTGAAAAAAAAAACAGATCAAAAACACTCTCTAGCACGTAGGCATAGATGTGACAAAGACTACCATGAAGAGAATACTACACCTCATCTATGAAACATGGTGGAGACAGTGTTATGGCTTGGGCATGTACGGCTGCAGCAGGATGAATTCTAAAGTGCACAGAAACATCAGATCCAATCTGATTCAAACAAATGCCTCAAAACTCATCGGATGGCGCTTTACCTTACAGCAGGAAAATGACCCCAAACATACTGCTAAACCAACCAAGTTTTTCAGGGCCAAACAGTTTAAAGTTCTTGACTGACAAAGTCAATCACCTGTCCTGAATTTGATCGAACATGTGTTTCACTTGCTGAAGTGTGTTCACTGAAAGCAAAAGAAAACTCCCCAGAAACAAACAAGAAATGAAGACGGCTGCAGTACAGGCCTGGCAAAGCATCACCAGGGAAGCTACCCAGTGTCTGGTGATGTCAATGGGTTGCAAACTTTAGACAGTCATCAAATGCAAATTTGTATTTGTACTAAATATGACAACTTTAAGATTATATTAACTTGCCCAATTACCTAAAATAGAGGAACTGTATAAAAAGTGCTATCATTCCTACATAGATCACCCGATATGGATGTAAATACCATCACATTAAAGCTGGCAGTCTGCACTTTAACCTAATATTTATTGTTTGATTTCAAATCCAATGTGAGTACAGAGCAAAAACCGTCCCAATACTATTGCATTTATACACACACACGACATTATACAAGTGTCTTGGATGACAAAAACGTGGTGGATATATATATCCAAGTTGATCATAGTTCTATATAGTTACCAAGTTTTTAGTACTACACTTACCTGTGTTCGTCTTTCCCGAAAAGAGTAGACAGAGAAGCAGTTGTAGCAGTAGGCCTACGGGATGGGAGAGACCCCTAAGCGCTTTCTCTATCGGGAAATAGCGGTCCCTCCGCACCAGCTGGCTAAGCCCCATTCCATTTCCCATAGGGGTCTGCTGAGAGGTTAGTGGTCCACTTACCAGTTCCAAAACTATCTCCACTGCTTAACTGAAGACATTAAAATTCTAAACGCACAAAGCCACAAAGAGGCTACTGAACTCTACTAAATCTACTAAAGGCAACTAAATCCAGTACCCGATCTGCGATCTGGTACCACATGAGGGTTCAGTAAGGTACAATACTTATTTTGTACAGCTATTTCTAGCCAAGAACACAGTTCACATAGTGAACAGTATTCTGACCTAACCACAACTGACTTCTGCAGAAATCGCTTTTGGTTTAAAGTGATGGGGGGTTCTTATACACCACCTGAGCTTGCGGGGGGTGGGGGCACCCACCGCACGCGTAGGAAGTTCTGCGCAGTGTAGCCAATGTATAGCTACATTTTAAAGACAAAGCTTTTTCCAACTGCTGCGAGACATATGCAACAGTTCCAGTTAATTGTGAACGATGTGTAGTGTCGGGTTTACAATGTTTTTTTTTTTTTGTTTGTTTTTTGCGTGGAAGCGATTACCGATCTAGTAGTAGGCTGCATCTACCATTAATGCAATATCTACAGTTAAGAAAGAAAACAATCGTAGATTCAGCCAGTTTTCTAACAGAGCCATGTTCTGGTTGAGGCAGTGCAGATTTAAAAGACTAATGCTAATAACAATAACAGATAACCTTAACTACATAAATGTATCCAAATGAAGCCTACTTGGGTAAATAACTGGCCTCGCACTAAAAAAATAAATAAAAAAAAAAATAAAAACAACAGGAATGTCCGTTTTTATGGAGGAATATTTCGGACAAAATTAAATAAATAAATAAATTACATCATGAAATAAATAAATACATCATGAAATGTGAGCATAAATAATTAAATACATCATGAAATAAATAAATAGGCTACATCATGAAATGTGAGCATAAATTAAATGTAGCACGAAATGCACTTATTTATTTATTTCGATGACGCTACGTGCAACATGAAATAAGGCTTGAAATTAAAACCGTCACTTTTATTTATTTCAATGACACTACGTGTGCGACATGAAATAAGGCATGAAATTAAAACCGTCACTTTCACCCATCAGGTCGGGCTCTAGCCATTTTTTACAGGCTCTGGGCCAAATGCGCGGACTGTAGGCCTATCGATAATTCTTACAATGTGTCCATGCAGCTAAAGGGGAAAGTCCAGTCACAATACAGACCGACAGATTGCAGAATTAGGAGAGGAGGCCAGTGCAGTGCCGCACCAGTCACTGTGCTCTACTCCAGATACCTGAACCCAAGAGACCTTTTGGATCAAACGCAAGGCTGTGAATTAATTTTGTGAGGTGAACCACCTGGAAGCAAAAGGAGGACTAATTAATTTGTAGGCTACTTCACTCCCTTCATCATGGAGCTCCACATAGGCCATCTCTTATGTGGGCTTCGTTTACGAAACATTTGTGCGCTCATACTCGATCTTAATGAATAAGATGAAAGCCACCCCAGTGTTGTGCGTTGGAAAAAAAAGAACTGTACGTGAAACGGTGTTATCATGTCTTGATGTGTTCACGTCCAAGCAAGGTCCATAAGTACGAACTATCCCTTGTGGCTGACTTTTCTTCCTTTGCTTGTCTGCCATTTTAAGTTGTACTTTCCTCCATGTAGGACTAGGTTCATTGCAAAACCACGTTTATAGGAAAATAAAGCATAAACCAGAATATTACTTTAATTGAAGGCATTCACAAGGTGTAGCAATTAAGCCTCGTTCACGTGCACAGAATGTTACGGTAATTTGCGACGTATAGGCAAAACGTGCGTGTGCTGGTTCTAGCGCGGATTGACACTCACTAATTTGTACTAATTTTGCCACATTTGCATGGCTAAGCTTTATTTGTTCCGGCACAGAGTGCTGCAGTGCCCTCAAAATGTATCGCTTGTTGACTGTCTATTACAGGTTTCCGTAAATCCCCCCTTCTCTCCAGCAAGACCGCAGCCAGCTGTATCCCAAGGGCCCCTGCCTGCCCCAAACCCTTCCTTTGCAAGGTGTTGACAAGCTCACAAGCGTCCACGAGTCACGACTGGCACCAGTTTGAAAAATGTGAGTCTGTTTCAATGAGGTATGATGTGGCTTTTCTTGGGGGATTACATTGAAGCACATACTGCAAATATTATTAGTTCTACGGTAATATTTACAATATTCCAGTATATAACAGCATTATAAGAACATATCCAACTGTTTCACTTTATTGGGCTACTGCTAGTGTTATGTAGTTATGCCATTTGCAGAGGTTCATTAATAAGCAAAGTATTTGACAATAAATCATGTAACCCTTTCTATTCATGAGAAATGGCACCGTAGTAGACTGACTGGCAATTTGACTTTCCTTAAGTCTTCAACAAATGTTATCAACACACTCGCACTCCATTATATAAAAAGATATTTAATTATGGAAAGGATAACAGCCATCTCAGGAAAAAAACACAGGCATCTGAACTCTTCAATATATAAAGCAAACAATTTAAATGACACCAAAAGTCCCAACAATCTAACAAACTGTAAGCAGAAGGTTTAAATAATAGCATTAATGAATCAACCTAATCAGAATGATGCAATATATAATCTCAGTATTTATATTTGTGATTGCTAATATAAAAAAACCTTCTTCAGGATGTCCAAAAAACCGATAAGAATACTGGTAACTCTTCTCTATTTGTCACTTGTGCAGTAAGTTCTCTGATGCTCCCTCATATCAGTGATATGCTAAAACTATGGGGAGTGGGGCCCTCTTGTGGTTGCCAGAGAGAATTCCAGGCCAGGAGTGGTTTTCTATAGGCCCAATTGATGACTGCTTTAAGCTAAAAGGCGATCACATTTGGTCATATTCAGCCCAGTGTCAGGACTGCAATCTAGTTTTCAGCACAGCAAAGTAACATACATGAACCGTGTATGCTCTGTGGGTTGCAGGGGGCGACGGGACACACAGTTGTGCTAGCTGTGTGAGAGTTGAGAAGGCCGGGGCAGAGGGACCAACTTCAGTCGAAGGTAAGTGTTTCTGGGTCGCCCGTACCTGACTGTGGTACAGACAGTGTGTCAGACTTCTGGCCCTCTGCCAAGGCTTTGAAGTGCTGAAATGGAAATGAGAGCATTATAAACTCATGAGCCACTAGCTTGTTTTAATGAAGCTGGTGTGTGCTACTTGCAGTCATAGGCAAGGTTGAGAAACTGCATATTTTCTTTCCTTAACTAACATTTCCTACACTGCATCCTTTTTCTCTAGTATTGTAGTATATATAATTTATTCATTTGTTTACGTACGTCAACAGTTGAAAGGAGTTGGAACTTTTAATGGATGGCAGTATTTGTGATCATCTATTAACTGCTTGCTTGCCAATTCTGACTTCCCGATTCCTTTCCCCTCTCAATATCAGAACGGAAAACATGCCCTTTTTTTTCTGGTATCCATTCTAGACAGACAGAAAACTGACAGTAACGAATATGTATGAAATTTTAATGCGCTTCATCCAGCTCTGTGGCCAAGTCCTTAGTGTTAGATTGCATTCCTTGCTTACTTTCAAGCAAGTACTCTTAGAAGTAAAATACCTTAGAATGGGCACAGTAATTTTGCTTTGACTATCAGTACTGCGCATTAATATTTGAAAGACAGAAGGAAAGCAGAACTTGGCAGATAGTACCTGAGAGTTTTTGAATTCAGAATAGAGTGTGAACAGCACATGGAGGGAATGAATTCGACTCTTATAGATGGGGATGTCCAAGATACCTATCAAAAAAAAGAAAAACTGCCATCAGCATTGACTTCACACACACAGCATAGCAAGACCACATCCTTAAAGAAGCAGTGACGCTCACCGCAGATGATATCGATGTACTCTCCCAAGTCACAGTTAATGTCTGCAGTGGGTAAGCTCACCTAGGGGCAAAGTTTCCACTCAGGCACATTGACAAGAAAACTGATACTGCCAAACCAGGTGACTTTCAAAGGCATCCTTGTCCATAGTACCATTAATATAATATATCTATAAAAACAGGATTTAATAAAGGAAATATTTTAAATAAGTTGCTTTAATGACGGTAAACAAAAAGTTTAATAGAATACAAAAATTCCTAGCGTCAAACAAACGGAAGCTACTAAATGACAAACAAAAACAAAACTAGAGGGGCAATTCATAAGGTTTGTTTAAAGGATTATGGCTTTGGGAAATTAGGTTTATAAGACCATGACACTATTCATCTGTAATTCTTCCAGCTCCAGTTCTCATTTCACCACAAGAAAGCGGGAGAAAAACTGAATATTTAAAAATGAATGAGATGGAAGTGGCTGTCAGTTGAAATCTAGTGAAGAGGGATGTGTGAAGAAATAATGGTAAATGTGTATGGTAAATAGTAAATTAGACTGATTTTCACTGTGAATACACTGTAAATCAACAGGTATGTACAGAACACAAAAATAATTTCAGGATCGTCATACTTTCCCCAACAGTTCCTCAAACTCAGGAGGCCATTCCTGCATTAGAGTGTCGATGTCTGGCATGGGCCTGAATTGGGAACAAAGATTACATTTACAAATGATGTCATCATTTCAGCACCATCACACTTGTGTTAAAATATCCCTATTTCCGAGTCCTTTTACCTCATTGATCTACGTTATTAGATAATATTTAAGCATTTACCAGATGTTCTCATTCAGAGTGCACACAAAAATATTTCAACAATGAACAGCAGATAGCAAGTCATTAGGGCCACAACCAATATACTTAATATATAATTTACTTGGAAGTAATACATACATTAACCTACCACAAAGTTAAGTACCATAGTAGATGCCAGAGGGAGACTGTGAATATAGTGCTTCAAGGAGCAAATGGGTTTGAGGATATAATTATAGATGGAGCATAGTTGGAGCTAGTAAAGCCATTTAAATTTTTCACTGTTCATTAGGTGAGCAGAGTTGCAATTTAAACAGATGCGTTTGTGTCAGCAGGAAGAGACTCTCCTCATTGTAGTGGGGAGCTTAATCCACCTCTGGAGGGCCAGATAGAGCAGGAGGAGTGCCATTTACTTTACTTAAGCCACCACTGGTAGCCAGTGGAGGGAGATGAAGGGAGATGTGACATGCATGTATTTGGTTGATTATAGAGGAGATGAGCAGCAGCATTCTGTAAGAGCTGGAGTAACAGTAGACCAGTCGGGATAGGACAAGTGCCTGGAGAACCAATAAACAAAAAACTTGTGATCTAAACTCAGGGAGTATGTGGTTAAAGCATGTGGAGCTTTGAGATGGTGTGCTCTTGCCTGGTGTAGTGTACGGTGGCAGGGGGTTTGGAACGGTGCAGCTCGCTGATGCTGTAGATCCAGTTCTCAATCGCCTTGGGATTCTTCTCTGGGTTTTCCAGGCTTTTCACCTTCACCTCCTGGGTGGCACAAAATGGAAGGGCATTGAGACCCAGGCTTTCCCAGCAGGCACAGTGCCCATCCAAAACGGTGGAGTGGGCGTAAGGCTGGGCCTACCGAGACGTTGTGCTGCTTGCTGTTCTCTGAGAGCCAGAGGGAGAGCACCGTGGGGTCCGATTGCTTGGTGCAGGGCTCATCCAGAACCAGGAGTCCCAGATTGTCCGGTTTACCATCCGGCCGAGGAACCTGAGGTTCACACAAGATCGGATCGCATTCTGCACTCAGAGTAAAGCTGTCACACTGCATTATAAAGTTCAGAGTGGTCAGCAGACAACATGCTCTTTTCTTTTTTTTTTTTTTTTTTTTTACAAAAACTTGGTAGCTAACCTTGAGGAAAGCGTCAATGTCACCAACTGCAGGGATGAAGTCGGGGATGAATGGCTTCAGCTTGTGGTCTAGCTCAATAGTCTGAGGTGTGTATCTAACGTGGGAGGGAACAAAAGCATGGACGGGAAATTACTTTCCACTGAAGCGTACTGTGAAATGTTCATCGCTTGACATATGACTTATCTTTGTATCTTGGCTGCTTTGCTGCAGCTGTGGTTTGCAGATGAGTGGCAGACCTTCACTCACCGTGTGATGTACTGAAACAATTCTTTGATCTCTGCAGTCACAGGAAGGTGGTCGTAGTCTGCAGGGTCGTATGCTCTGTAAGTGAGTGGAAGAGCCTTTTAAACACACAGTACACAATCTGTTGAATAAAATTCTGTCTACCCTCATTCAAAAAGCTCAAGCGCCTCTTTTTGGCTGATGTGTGAACATTTTCTGTGGGGTTTAAAGTGATCACAAAATCTGTTCAACGAGGACAGGTGTGTTGCTGTAACACAGCTCAATTGACACAGGCCATATCATCAGTTAGGAGAGTGGTATGAGATGTTGGTTAGTCAAATGGACCAACAGGCTCCAGGCTTGAAGGTACTTCACCTAATTCACTGGAAGAGTGCACATCGTTCTCTCTAAACATCAATGAGAGCATGAGAATTATTGCGGTTGTCAATTGCTGGCTTATTTGAACAGATCAAGACATCCCCACAGTGCCCTATGACAAATCGGTGATATTGCTCCACCCATTGTGAAGCCGTCCTATCTGAGCGCAAAACTTTGTCATCCAGCATGGTTGTCTTACCCTTCTAGCGCAGATCCTGGCTCTCCTTCATCTTCATCAGACTCTGTTTCATCAGAATCGTCGTCATCATCATCGTCGTCATCGTCATCTTCCTCTTCCTCGTTCTCACTGATGCCCTGTTGCCCAGCTGGCTGGGTTTCTTTTTTCTTGGGCTACCAGACAAAGTTATTATTTTATTGACATGTCACATATTATCCCTCTTTCACATATCTGAGCATGTTGAGCAGAGAAGACCTGTCAATCAAAATGTCTGTTGTTAACAATGAAAGAAAAGTTCTATCAGTACTAGTTCCAGATTTTGTTTGCAAAAATATATACACGTCAAGTGACGCCACGTGGTGCGTTCGATTGACTAACCTTGCTGTCTTCCTCGTATTCATCACTGCTATTATTAGCCATGGTCCGCAGCTGCCTTCTCGACTTTCGCGAAACTGGTACGAAAAACACGAAACACTGATTGTATTTCACATATGTTGGACTTCTTTATACATTACGATAACACGAACAAAAAAATATTTGCAAACCAGTCTCTCGTGGAGTCGGAGTGTACACACTGGCGACCTCTTCTGAATCGTTCACTTCCAAGCTTTCGTCGTAGGGCTGGTTTGTGATCAGCTTGGTCTGGCATAACAAGAACAGTTCGCTAGGTAGTTAACGATAGCTGTCAAACACTATTGTATTTGTTTCATACGACGCCTTACTTATGTTTGACATTACCAAGCTAGCAATTTTGTAGTTAGCTGATATGTAGCTATTCAGTAAAAAAAAAAAAAAAAGCTAAGGATGCTGCCATCATTATTAGTTCCAGCTAGCTAGTACTAATAGTCTACTATAGACTAGGAATTGTGTAACATGGATAGGTACCTAGCTTGACAGTCAAGTATTCCACCGAATCAAAGTAGCTGTATGAAAACTAACTTAACGTTTCTAGCTAGCTAATCAACATGAGATCAATACCGTTATCCGTTAGATAGCATGGAAAGATAGCCAATTAACGGTGGCACTGGCAGTTAACAACTACAGGTATCATGTAAACCTTATGGCTATGCTAGTTAAAAGAGAGAGAGAGAGAGAGAACGTTTACGTCAGCTACATCTTGCCACGTTTATGTACCAACAGAGCTAACGTTAACGTCGTGGGTTGCCAGGCTTGTTACCTAGCTAACGTCCCTAGCTAGCTAGTTGGTTAAACTATCATGAGCACAGAAACCCCTAGCTAGCTGAACAAGCCTCCCACTAGTGGATGCACTGATGAGAAATCGCATTAATTAATATACAATTACATTTCCTTTATTTCAGCAGAAGGCTACCTATTGTTGCATTAACTAGGCTGAACTTACCTTTTGTCGCTCTGCTTTCTCCATGAAAGATGTTTATCGTCACCCGTGGAGACCAAATCTGGCGATACTTGCAAAAAAACTTCTCTATCTTGAGGCTAAACAAGAACAAGTGGCCGCCTTATTAGGTACATCAGAGCCCAAGAAAGGCTCTTTCTACGGCTCTGGGAACACCTGCTCGTTAATGCAAATAGCCTGCTCCTTCAAACAGTGAATCATGTGGCGGCAACTTAATATACAGAGCATGCAGACAGTGTAAACAGGTTTAGTATTGTTGCTCAAGCAAACATTAGAAATGGGCAAGACACCTAATGTATGCGACTGTGGTATGATCGTTGTTGCCAGACGTGGTGGTTCCAGCATCTCTGCAATGGCTAACCCTCTTCAGATTTTCAGAGAATGGTGCGATTAACAACAACAACAAAAAACATCCAGTGAGCGGAAGTTCTTTGATCGAAAACACCTTAATGAGAGAGGTCAGAGGAGAATGGGCAGACTCATTCAAGCTAAGAGTGGTGTTTAGAAGGGCATCTGAATGCACAATGCGTCACACGCTAGTTGGCACATGATTCACCAAAATATATGAAAAAAGGTCTCCAGGCCTCACAAATCTCAATTTCTGCTACACTTATTGTACGTTGCTTTGGATAAGAGCATCTGTCAAATATATTTTAAAGAAATGCAGATGGTAGAGTCAGAATTACGTGTAAACAGCATGAATCTATGGACCCATCCTGCCTTGTGTCAACAGTGCAGGCTGGTGGTGGTGGTGTAATGGTGTTTTCTTGGTGCACACATTAGGCCCCTTAATTTTACGTAATTTGAATGCTAATTGGTAGAACCAGGACAGTTGAAATTAAAACCTACAGGATGGTAGATCTCTGGGAACAGGGTTGGGAACCACCGCTTTATGGCTACAGTCTCCCCTTTTTCAAATAGATAATGTACCATGTCACAAAGCTGGTTCCAGAAACATGACAGTGCCTTCAGTGCACTTGGCTTACTACAGAATTGTCTCCCTCCATTGGCCCAAAGGCTACCAGTTTTCATCACCTCTCTTCAGTGCAAACTCTTCTGTTGCACACTGTGTGGTCTGTAGCGTGGAAAAGGAACAGGCTCACAGGTGAGTGAATTAAAGAGGACTGTACACGCTTCAGCTAGAGGTCCTTGTGTGGGCTGCCACGGTTTTGTATGATTGGGTGTACGTTTGTTATGGTGAAGGAAGTGAATGCCATTTCATGTACTTGCAAAATAAGACCGAATCGGCATGTCAGCAGACTAAACTAAAATGGTTACAATTTACTGGACGAACACTGTCAAGAGAATTTAATAAGACATTTAACTTTCTCCTTTCACATTCAATTTCTTACAAGTGTAGTATTAACCATGTGGCCACAGAGCAAACAGTTGTTTTAGTAAGACAGTAACTTCATCTCAACTCATGTACACGTAAAAGCCTGTTCACAACACGACTGGGTTTAACAAATTCATTGCAAATGTGGCCAATTCCAATCCGGTGCTTGGAGATGGCAACACAGTAATCAGTTTGTTATTACTGAAAACACAACCAGAGGAAATATTTTGTAAATTACTTGCTCCTTTACATTGCACCTTTAGTGATAAAACTACTGAAACATAGTGCTTCTCTTTTGTTTACTGATTTAACCAGTTTCATGCAGTCTATTTACTTAAATATTGTATCTCAGAAACACTCAAGCTGGTCTTTTCCATACATAAAGATACAGACTGCATTTTTTTCAGAATTATGCAAAGCAACCGGATACAAAATTGGTAATTCTTCATCATTGTCTGAAGTGCCACTCATTTGAGTAACTCTGTATATACAACACTGTATATACGTCCTTAAAGAGATATAAACTAAGTTAGTCTAGCAGAAATATGACAAACCTATAAATACTACATTGTGTTTAAGACATTTTTCTTTTAAGCTTTAGGTCACAGCTCAAAGGTGTTTTATATACATTAATATGTTAAGCTCACAGTTCTGCAACCCTTCCCAAAAATCCCACTGCCTTGTAAAGAAGCGGACAGCACAACTGCACACGGTACTATAACAGCGCATGCTTGCAGAACACAAGGGCTTGTGCAATAGTGGTCTTTTCCTCCGGCAACCACTTTTCATTAAATTTAATTGTAAAACAGCCATCTTCCCAGGTGTCTCCTCTAGGCAAGTCAACATTTCGTTCAGATCTGCAGGGCAGGCTCACAGTGAGCCAGGCTCTTTCACTGGGTATGTTTGCCCAAGCTAATCTCGAGTTGTTATTGGCTGTAATGTGAAGCTCACTGAAGGACACACTGATTGGGTGTTGCACAGTGAGGAGATGCAGCGCAGGCGGTGCATCTGACGGGTTTCTCAGGCGTTTCTCTTTGTGTGGATCAGCAGGTCTCTCTGCAGGTCCGCCTCCAGGATCCCCGCCCCGGTCGTGCCCCCAGGGGGGTCGGTGATCAGGGTCAGTTTGTTGAAAACCCCTCGGCCGAAATAGTCGGCTACCACCGAGAAGCCGTCATTGGAGCACCGCAGCTGCAGGGCAGAGGGAGAGACCGTGTCACTCGAGGACTTCTGCACTTACGGTACCACAACAAGCTTCAAAGAAAGACGGTATGTGAAAATAAAACACAGGAAGCGGTTCTGGTTGGACACAACGAATCATGAACCAGGCAGGCTGGTCTAACAAATTAAAGGTTTTACTCTGCACTTATTTTAATGTTGATGTATGTAGTTTGAAACTCACAACATTAGATTATTTTCTAGCTCCAAGCCAATGTACACGCTGAAGTATGACTGAATATATAAATGACTGAAATCATTCAGGGACCAGTCCTGCGTGGCGCATGCATGTGGCACTGGTCCAAAAGCCAGACCGAGGGGTGCACGGGGGGAGACGGGGCGCGACCTGTCGGGTGAAGTGGTCGTGCAGGTCGCGTTTCTGGTCCTGGGCGCAGAGCATGTCCATGACCTTGCGGTTCTCGGGGGTGCAGGTGGGGCTCTCGGCGTCGCTCTCGGCGTAGCTCTCGAAGCAGTGCTGATGGAAGGAGTGACTGCACAGGAAGTGCACCGACGGCAGCTCCAAGGGGCTGTTGCACATGCTGCACTTGGTCTTCTGGAAAATCTTAGCACTGCGGGGGTTTGAGACCGCAGCGCAGTGATAATGTGTTAAATCTCCAAGTGCCTTTTTAGCGCCTTTCTCACACCCACTATTTAGGTTCTAGCCCAGCAATTTTTTATAGAGAGAGACAACATGGCCTTTGTTCCAGCTAAATGAAGCATGCACTTGGGGTATCAAATGATGCTACTTTCCTACGCTCTTCTAAATCATTATAAAATGACAAGAAAGAGTTCAAAATATTTCTAAATAAATTATGAATTAGTTACTTAATTAGTTACTGAATTAGGCCACTGCAATAGAGATCACAGATACAGATGCAAAAGAGCTGGATGTGATAAAATTTCCTTCTGCTGATGATAATGCATTCAATTTTAAATATTCTCACATCCTGAGCTGGGGCAATACAGCAAAAAAGGCTTCATATTTAACTTCTCCACTGTCTATCTCGTGTACCACTAGACACAAAAGGATAAGTAATGTCTATAGCCGCTGTTTATAAAAGCAACAAATGACAAGTACCATCTCTTAGTGCGGTGAGGCACTCTGCAGCATGAACAGGCATCAGTCACACAACAGAAAATCTAAAGCAGACTATGGCCTCCCACACTGGAACTGTAAATCCTCCATCTATCTGGCTCAGTGTGACGGTGCGGTGCCGACCTGGTCCGGAGCTCCTGGATTTCCGAGCGGAGCTGGGCTGTCTCCTCTCGGTACTGCCGGATCTTGCGCTCGTCATCGTCGATCTGCTGGCTCTCCCTTTGCAGCTTGTTGATGAGGTAGTCCTTGATGACCGACAGCGTTGCCGTCGAGTTGTGAGCCAGCGTCTGCACCACTGTAATGAGAAACCCGGCCACCTCGCTCAACCCATCGCCGACTGCACTGTGCACTCTGACCGACATTACTTGTGATGCGTTATTGTGCAAGTGGGATTCATGGAAAGGCATTCCGAGGCTACCAAATGATGAGACATTGTATTCAAGGCTGCTGTGTTTTAAAAGGCCCTCTATATACAACCCTGAGTGATACAAGAGATGGAAGGGTGTTCCATGAGGCTAACATAGACTGTCACCCACTTTAACTCTTTGCTGATGATGCCTTTCCCTTGAAGTTCCATGCTTACACAAAGATGTTCATAAATCAGAAATTTGAGCTGTAACTGAAGCTCCTGCCAAATGTGTCACAATTATCCCTCTGAAAAGCCACTGTTCTCCTCTTTCAGACATCCTGTCCATAACAATAGCCAATTAGGAATGAACAAGATTGTATACATAATGGGATTTGCTTCAAAAAGGAAATGGGCACACCTGTGCAGTAGTCTCTGCTTTCCATACACATGTAATCCCTCATTTACCCAGATGTTTCCCTCATTTTTGTTTAATGCCAATAGACATGGATGTAGATACAATTATAGGTCTCTTACCTAACAGAGGAGGCATCAAGTTGTTCTGGTCGATGTGCTCCAGCACCTCACTGATGTAGGCCTTGCAGTCCTCTTCTTTACGGGCGAAGTACCCCAGGGCTTGTTCCCACAGGCACGCCTCCTGGTTTCCATAGCGCTTGCAGGCCTCCACTACCTTCCCGTACTCCTCGTTCTGCATGTGGTAGTGCATTATCTGCTGATACCTGGGGTGGGTATGAGGAACATCTCCTTATCAATGCCACAGTTATACTACTGATCATCACTCAATTAAAGTGTGTGTGCCAGGCATACATGGGACCAGATTTTTCACATTTTACAATAATGGCATGTTTCAGGGTAAGAGTGGGCCACATGACTATTTTGTATAGTCACTGGTATCACTTCTGAGTTTTTTTAAATCCTGCATCCTGTTGCAGATATAGGAGCCAGTGCTAGTCCGAAGCGAAACTGTTTTAGAGCTAAAATGGGGTTTATCTCTGTCACAGGAAGTCAACAGTGAGAGAATGCAAGTGAGAGTACAAAGCAACTCACAGCTTTCCCTTCTCATACAGGTACAGCACCCCCTCCTTAAAGTTGTGCATCTGGCACAGAACGAGTGCCTTGTCAAAGACCGTATTGTCCCTCGTCAACAGAAACAACGCCGCCTCCTGAAGAATCTTCTTCTTCTGCAGGAAGAACCCAGAGCCAAGAGATAAGCTTGGCAAACATTACATTGCAATCATTTGGCAGGTGCTCCTATCCAGAGAGACAAACAGTAGTATAGTACTGAACATCAGTATTACTCTCAGAATTACAAAAATGTGACATCAAGAAGGCACAGAGACCCATTTATAATCTCTAAATGTAACATCAACTTGACAAATTAGTTTGTATTTTAACAAAATAAGTTCTGATTAGACAGATGGCCTGTCTTAAACATCTCTACCTATAACACTCCAAAGGGAATCAAAGGAAAGAGAAAGAGGGATATCTAAAGGGGGTCAGAGGAGCCATGGTGAAGACAGCCAAGACCGTCATCGACCCAAGTCTTTTTAGCCTAAGAGTCAGATTCGCACTCATATGATGCATCAGAAAATATGTTTCATAGATGGAAGCTTAATTGTTTCATTTACAAATGCATCCTGAGAAGGCCATACTCAACACTGCCATCTAGAGGAATAAAGGAAAATTGCTAGAATGTTTATTTATTTTTGGGTTTATGCAGCAACATAAAGGAAATATAACACAACAATTGCAGTAAGGCCACCTAGTGGAGGTGATGGCTTATTGAACCATAAAACCACACACCCTCAAGCCATGAACATTTAAATACACTCTTAGGTTCTTAAATATACTGTTGTTACAGAATGAAAACTGTGATGGCTAACTCCTTCAGCACAGGCCTAAATCACTACTACAGACTGTCCAAGTCTAGATCTAAGCATTGAAATATAGTGGGAGGTTTTCGACCCTGTACTGTATCCTCTGCAGGATGGTCACCTCAGAGTCCTGCTCGTGTGCCCAGTCTTGCAGCCGAAGCTCCAGAAGGGTGTCGTACACGCCCGCTGGGGACATGGGCTCCACCTGGATCATGTGCTCCAGGAAGGCCCGTAGCTCACGGGGGTTGTTGGCAAAGATGGGGATGAACTCCTCTGAATTGGCCTGCGAGACAGTGAGAGGGAGACGATGTCAGTCACGCGCCAACCCACCGCTAAAGCGGGTAGTTTTATAGAGTTTATTTAATAACACAAAAGGCCAACATTAAAACCTTATACACAATGTTGTTCTATCAAATGCTAGCCACTGTAGTATTTGCCTACAAATAAGTGCATATAAGGCCAGGGATACTGAGATCTGGCCCTCAAAGCCAGTAGTACTGCTGGTTATCTTTTCTACCTGACAGTTGACTGCCACTCATTGGCCAGAAATTTACCTTGCCTGGTGTCTCAGGTTTATCCATATTTATATATTTTTTTATTCCTTGAGTACAGTGCATGTCCAGGTTCTCCAATCAGCATGGATGATATAAAAGAGGACTGGCGGTACCTTGTTTGTGGTTCCCTTGTCCAGGCTGTCCCGGTCGGTGGAGTCGCGACTTGGCTGGTAGTCCGTACACAGGGCTTTCAGCAGAAGTGTGGTGCCGTCGGGAACGTGGTGCATCAGGGTCTTGCCATAACGCTTCATGTTGCTTTCCGCCTGTTCAAAGGGCAGCCGGCTAATGTACCTCAGGGCCTCCTGGTAGTTCTGTTCAAGAGGGAAGGCAGCAGTCCATGCTTACACAAAGCAAGAATGCCAGTTTTCATATGCAGAAGTTAAATACTTGTTCATACACTATTAGCAACCAGTCTGAAATCTCAAACCATGTATGTACAGGCTCATATTTATTAGCATTGAGATGCAGCATTAACACAAGTGAAGCATGTCAGCCATGCACTGTGCACCAGTATGATCACCTCACATTGGGTGCCTCTAGGATGATTAGATGATCATACAGAGACAGTGCTGAATCCCTCCCTGGCACCTGTCCTGACATGTCTTACCGAATGTACTGGCGGAAGATCTCGGACAGCCCATCACTGTCAAGGTGCTGGCTCTTGGCCAAATTGATGGCCATCACGAGAAAATTCTTCTTGAAGAGCATCTGGGAACCAACAGCAAGGAGAGACAGATCATGGCTCCCTCTTCGCAATGCCGAGCAAGCGGAGCCACCCCTCACCTTGCGAGCAATCGGCTTTATTTACCTCCAGCTTGGTCTGCATGTCCTTCTCCTGCAGCACGGACATCTTTCCGTCACGCGTCAGGATGTAGAAGGAACCCCACTCAGCCAGCACGTCGATGATGTCGTCGAACGCGGCGCTGTAGGCGATGAACTTGTTGTCCAGGTCATAGATGGTCAGGATCTGGCGTTCTGAGGGAGAGGCCTCTCCACTGCGAAAGTCAGACCTGCAAGTGCAATCAAAAAACACCACTCCTGGACAAACCGTACATTTCATTCGCCAACCAAGCTGAAGGGCTAAGGGGCTAAGAACAACCGGCTGACACATAAGTAGCTTTCAAATCAAGTAAATGTTTAATACTTTACTTTTTTCACTGCATGTTACAGGTATAACCTGTTAGGGAATCTTCTCTATAAGATACACAAATAATTATGAATTAAAATGAAAATCCTTAATTTAATGTGCATGTCTGACTAGTCCAAGGGATTCATTTGAATAGTCAGTATTTCAAAATGAAATTGAGGGACAATGTTTATTTCAAGGTATTGAGCCAACAACATGTTACAAATGGCCTTCACTGGGCAGATTTATACAGATATGGAAAAAATAAGACTTACAACTAGTAAACATGTCCAACTAATCACCTCTAATGCTTCCCACAGAAACAGTTTCCCATTTTTTCCAGTTGTTAAAAAAATAATTCCTTACTTGTTGGGCGACTTTGTGTCACGCGTGAGCAAGAGAAGATAGCCCCGGTGCCAGTGTGCCAGAAGCTTGCGGCCTTCGAAGGCAAAGCAGGACCCGCGCTTGTCAGGCTGGTACAGGTACACGCAGTCGTCTCCCGCAACGATGAACTGGGAATCCTGGGAAGGGTCCATGAGCGCCGAGCAGCGCAGGCCGCAGCCGTGCGTGTCCAGCTCCAGCCGAGGGTACTCCTTCACCGATAGGGTGTAGCACTGCCCACACAAACACAGCCAATCAGCACTCCCTGCCTCACCAAGTGTACTGACAGCTGCCAATCCCGGTCCCACTAAGCCCTTGGTCATGAATCCAAAGACACCAGCACTTTTGGTGATTACCTGCACTTTCTCCAAGGTGGTGACAAAGAGGTGAGTGAGCTTGCCTCGTGCATGTGCCCTCGTGCAGAGTGAGGGTTTTACTGTGCCTGTCTCTGGTGATGTCACCCTTGGTCAGTACCACACTTCCATCTGTAAACCCTGTGAAAGAAGAGCCTTCAGTCTTTTATTCGTAACAAAACAGTAAATGGGGTTAGAGACAATAAGGTGAAGATTGAAATACCACCAAAATCTATTCAAACAATGTAGCCAATTCAATCCATCGTACAGCTCCCCTGACATTTTCGTAATAGCTAGGCTATTTATAATTATTCAAAAGCATTACAGTAAAATAATGTCAGGGATGGACCTGACAGGAAAAGTATCCTGTAAAATGTTTAAATGAATCCACTGCTGCAGTACATTAGGCAGTAGACTTTGCCCTCATTGGAAATTTTTGGAAAACTGAAACTTGACTAATGGAATGGGAGGCAGACATACCGATGGCCATGAAATTGAGGTTCTCGTGCACACTGAGGCAAGACACCTCTGTGGGCTTGTTTCCCGGGATGGCAGGGAAGATCCTAGTGCAAAGAGGATTCCCACTGTCCCGCTTGTCCAGGTTCCACACCTTGACCTGTTTCACAAATACCATTTAATTTTTATTTAACAGAAAAAAAAATTAACGTCTGTTCATTATAGGTCAAAGACGTCATAACTCCAGCCAGTGGCAAAGGTTTCATTTTTAGCTAGGATGTGGATGGTGGGGCACTGTCACATGGTGGTTGAGGAGCAATGTCAGATTACTCTGTCAGTTAAAAGGTGTATGAGGTTAGGGCAAGGGTGATAGTTCATCAATAGGTATAGGTGACATTACCACAGTAAGACCAATATGACATTTCACTGTACTCTTACATTGCAATACTGAATTGCAAAAACATGCCTTCTTGCTTAGTAATGAATTTCCTTACCAGTGGATTAATTCCCTGCTCATCCTGACCTACGGATACCAGAATGCTGTGTTGCTTCAGCTGGTAGAGGTGTGTGACCCGTAGTTTGTAGGCCTGAAAGGAAGTCAACTGCAGAGAGCGGGTCAGGAACCATATCTGACCTTCCATATGTGATGCATCTGACTTAAGGTTAAATACAGGAGCCTTTTTAGACACACAAATTAGTACTGTCACTTGAGAGCACCGCAGCTCATTTCTCCTTTGCAGCAGGTTCTGTAAACATGGAGAACAGTTGAAATAAGGAAGTAGTAGAACAGCAAACTGTACATGCTAAAGGCTGTAACTATACGGCTTGCAGACGTCCGTCAATGTGGAAAAACAGGATATGGTGCAGTGCATCGGTGAAAAACAGTAGCTTAAGTAGGTCTATGCACTCAATATAAACCAGCTAGAAACCGTATTTCATCTCAGTCGCTATAATTACTGTGCGACTATACTGCGGTCTGTGCCCTGCCTTCCTTAGAGTTATTATGCATCGACACTGCCCCACGTAGAAAGAACGCAATTGAGATGTACTGTTTTTAATGTTCGAGATGCTACAGCAATATTGCCAACCCCCCCGAGCAGCTCAATCCACAGTGACTGGACTGCTAGTTAGCCCTTTAGCAATATTACTAGCTTGCATTCAAAACCCTGCGTAAGCCCAGCAGGTAGTTCACACTGTTGAAAAATAAATAGCTTGCTAAAGTAACGATTACCAGTAACCATTTTAGTAACAGTTACCTCGTTATATGGTAATTAAACAGCATTACATTGTGTTCAGTTCATCACAGACACCTGTATATGCAAGCTTGGTCCGCAGACAACACAATGTAGCTAGCAAGCAAGCTAACAGGAAGAGCCTGACATAAAATTTCAAAAAGAGCAGAGAAAGGATATCTCCCAGTACGATATGACCCCGACCCGAATCGCAGGCCGATATGCCCACGGGGACGACAAAGTTTTTCCCATTGTCTGCTGGATCCTTCACTGTCTCCTTATCGAAAAACACGAATCTTCGCCACTGTAAGAATGCAGCCATTTTTCCCAATCAGGCAAGCTGAACCCTATCATGTGACGCAGAAGAAAGATCATGTGAGCGAGGTTAGTTTGACAGCGTTCTGTTCAGTAGGGCTAAACAAAATACAGTGCCGTGAAAAAGTGTTTGTCCTCTTCTTGATTTCCTTTATAAATAAATAAATAAATGTAATATTAGACAAAGGGAATCAGAGTGAAGACAAAAAAACAATTTAAAAAAATGTATTTAATGAAAAAGTTTTCAAATACCCATATCGCCCATGTGAAAAAGTAATTTCCCCTTCAAATGTAACTGTTTGAACTGCCTTTAGCAGCAATAACTGCAGCCAAATGCTTATCATTTTTTCCATCTTTCACATTGCTGTGAAGGAATTTTAGCCCACTCTTCTTTGCAGAACAGCTTTAATTCAAACGAATTGGCAGATTTTCAAGCACAAACTACATGTTTCAGGTCCTGCCATGGCATCTCCATTGGGTTAAAGACAGGACTTTGACAAGGCCACTCCAAAACTTTAATTTTGTTTCTTTTCAGCCATTCAGATGTGGACTTGCTTTGATGTTTTGGATCAATGTCTTGCTGCATAACCCAATTTCGCATCAGCTTCAATTGACAGACAGGCCGGACATTCTCCTGAAGAATTTTCTGGTACAGAGCAGAATTCATGGTTCCTTGATAAATGGCGATTTGCCCAGATCCCAAGGCAGCAATGTATCCTCACACCATCACACTACCACCGCCATGTTTGACTGTTGGTATGATGTTCTCATTGTGAAATGCTGTATTTGCTTTACGCCAGACATAATGAGACCTGTGTCATCCAAAAAGTTCCACTTTTGACTGATCTGTCTATTTTGTATTGTGGAGTCATGAACATTGACCTTAGCTAAGGCTAGGGGGGCTGCAGATCTTTGGATGTTCTTCTGGGATCATTTTTTGATGTTACATCACAAAAAATCCCACAAGAAATTATTGCCCCTACCACTTTATATCGTGTTCTGCAGTGCCTGATAGAAACCAGTAGCAATAATGTGACTTTTGGACCCTTTGTACCCTTTGTTCCTGCACTGAGAACCAGCAACTGACCTTCACATTAATCATCAGGACAACTAGCAATACATATGTTGTTCTTAAATTACTAGTATACACAAGCATACTGAATTACTTGATGCACTCAGGGAGGCCTAATTGCTATAAAGGAACTGTTCTCTCCTGAGCTATTACTAATGATAATATTAATTAACTGTTTTAGTTTAGTTTATTTGCTTCTATATCCCAAATGAAGGAAACTAAAAACACTTGATCAAATAGCTCAAGCTTTTAATTCAAACATCCCCTAAATTGTTCCAGTAGCAAAACAGACTACAGTACAACTTTCACCGTCGCACACCTTGCGAGTCAGTGATTTTTGACTCGTGGCGCTGAAAGTCACGCCCATTAATTGAACGTGGACCAATAAAACAAAGACAAACGATGCTACTCACAGTACGCTAGAGGCGGTGTAGAACGTGGACCTATCAGTGTTAGCCATTCAGAACCAAGGAGGCGGATCCGGCAGTTCACAGGGGCAACGCACTACTCACGGAACAAGGACTTGAGTGGATCCAATGAGATCACGCCGCGTTCCGGGCCCTATGGTGAAGCCGGCGATAGCAAGGCAAAAAGGAAGAAATCCAGCGTAGCCCAGCGTTGTGGGAGAGTACATGGAAATAACTACTTAGGCTACAGTAAGCAAGCTGCAACGCAGTAAACTTCAGTAAAGCTAGATACAAGCTTAGAAGAGCTCACGGTGCTATTATCTTTTGTATCTATAGTACTGTTGAGCTAGCGGCGTGCTAAAGGTAAGTTATGTCATGCTATGATAACTTGCGTTCAGAGTGGTATGGCTAGCTAGCAAGCTGGCCAGTTAATTAGCGGACTGCAGAGGAAATATTTTGACTAGCTATTGCGTATTCAGAAACAGTTTGATATACATTCAACCAACTAGTCAATTAATTGCCAGCAGTCGTAAATGTGTTAGCTAACGTTACAATGTAACGAAGAGTAGGTTACAGTGAACCTAGCGAGTGGGCTATAACAGTTTCCTGCTCAGGAAGTGAGCGGTGCGCGTGCATCCGCAATTCTGTGAAGAGGTGTGTGTTTAAAGTCTATACCTACCAGGTAATACATTTGTTTATTATAAATATACCACAGTCTATGCCTAACTGCTTTGGAGCCTTGCATTTGAGGGGGAAGCCCTTTCTCTCTTTTATGCGGTCAAGAAATGGCATCACCTGAAGCAAGCATAGTCGTGCATACGTCACAGCGTGAGGGCTGGAAATTTCTATGCTTATGCATTTCAATGACTGGCAAGCAACAGCTAGCAAGTGTTTGTACAGTAGCATATATAATGTGTTAAAACGTATTTTCTATTGATAATGTTTGAAGACTCCGATTGACCAATTTCAAATAAGAGATTAACTGTATGGCGAGCTGTTGATGACTTGGGTTGTAACAGAATTGATTGTGTAAGATGTTTAATCAACGGTCTTGCTAAGACGATTGTCATTATTGGCACGTGTTGTGGTGGTGGTCCTGAACACGCTTGTGGGATGGATCCGACTAGTGAGGTTCAGTGTGCGCTACATGATCAACGGACATAGGAGCTCGCCATGCACACCTCTGTCGCGAGGTGAGGAGTGTCAGTTATTACACTCGCTCTTCAATTATGTTGCCTTACCATTCGACATGTATACACTCAATCTTTGATTAGCACTTTTGTGATTGATAGGTGAATATCAGAAACCTTTCACCCATACTTGGTGTATGCGCAGTATTCTATAAAACAGAGATGCACAACGAAGGCCCATCTGTTCATGCCAACGTCTGTTCTTAATTAATTAATCCAATTATGTGTGTGATCTGGAGTTATTTAAATATATAAGGTCATGACCTACAAATGCACACTGCACAGGTACTGTATCTTTGGTGTTTTCCTTTGGTCCAACTTAGAGGTGAAGCGGTGCTGGAGTAGAGCTGTTTTGAAAATGAAGCCAGTACCATTGCTTGGAATAAAAACTGACATGCAGCCCAGCCTTCCAGGAATGGCGTTGTGCAAACCTGGTTGTACCACGGGCACATAGTATGACACATTCAGTGATTGAGTTGTTTGTGGCCTACTGTGCTGGTACATTTCCTTCTCGGCCTATGGGCATTATGCTTGACATATGGCATGCCTACAGTAGGTTAATCAAACACAGCCATTGTTCAGTTGCCCATTGCTTTTGTGTGAAGATATTTGCAGTTTCTGGAAAACATTTACTGTGTGCTGTTTTGCCTTTACATGAGCAATTGTCAATACTTTTTTAAAACACCCTCGCCATGGACAGTGCACAGATTGAATTGTGATGTGATTCTTTCATACAGGAAGCAACTATGAGGTGGGGCTCACTTCTCCCATCTCCCACATTTACATTCAAGTACTTAAAGGCCACAGTGTATGTCAGACAGAGATGAAGACTATGTATAGCATAGCTTAATCTGGTTTCCTATGTAAGAAATTTACAATTTTGAATGTATTTTCTCAGGTTAGTATTTAATTGCGAATATGTTTGTTGAAAGGGATACCTAGCAATATAAATGGGAGAGTGGACCCTGGAATGGTGGCATTAGTGATTTGTCTTTAGTGAGAACCCAGTTAAGTACCTACCGCAAACATTGATGAACTTGCAAGGACTGCAGAGTTCAATGAGTGCTCTAAACACAAGTCAAAGATGGTGGTTTTTCAAATATCCTTCATGGATAGATCCTATACTTCTGAATGAGACTGATCTGATCTGGTAAGTCTAGGCCTTGGCTTGCCGTCTGAGAACGGCACCAAAATCTTCAGTCTTCAGTGCTTTAAGTGCATGAGGAATGATTTACATCAAGGTGTGATGTTTTATTTTCTAATGTGTATGTGCTGTTTTTGCTGAAATGTGAGTTGCTACACACATTTAACTTAGGCACATTATGCAGTGCAATGTTAGTTATTTCCCCTGGTGTCTTTGGCCATAACAGTGCACAGGTTTAAAGCCCTTTGCCACAGATATGTGTTTTTGATATTTCAATCTGGCAATGCATATTATCCATTCCAAACTCAATTCCTGAAGTTTCTTCTGAGAAAAATAGTTATTTTATTCTGCTCTAAACAGAGTCCTAACAAATTATCATCCCTTGTTGGTTCTTTGAATCCTCTTGTGTACAGATTCTATAGTTGTGATGTCAGTTGACTTGGGCAGCGATTGGATGAAAATTGCAATTGTGAAGCCCGGTGTACCAATGGAGATTGTTCTAAACAAGTAAGCCCTTTTTTATTACTAAAAGCAGGTGGGAGAGATTACCTCATTGTGTTCTGTGAGTGTAGTGGAAAGTCATACTTTTGATTGCTGTATTGGTCAGCAATATTCAACTTAAAACCACAAACTGTAGCCACAAATTATATCTAACTAGAAAAAAACTTTTAAGCTTCTTGGAGTGCATAGGTCTTAATTATCAGTATACATTACCAGATGTACAGACACAATTAAATTATGAAGGAGGGGAACACAGTACAGTTGATTGCACAACAACAGAACTACAGCCGGGTGACAAATGAAAGAAAACGCCAAAATAAAGTGTCTAGTATGGTGTTGGGCCACCACAAGCTGCTAGAACAGCTTCAATGCACCGTGGCATAGTTTCTACAAGTTTCTGGAACTCTACTGGAGGGATGGAACACCATTCTTCCAAGATATTCCCTCATTTTGTGTTATGATGATGGTGATGGAGAGCGCTGCCTTAACATGTTGGTCCAAAATCTCCCATAGGTGTTCAATTGGTTTGAGATCTGGTGACTGCGAAGGCCATAGCGTACTCATCAAACTATTCAGCGACCCCTCATGCCCTGTCGATGGGGGCATTGTCATCCTGGAAGAGACCATCCCCTTTAGGATAGAAATGTTTAATCACAGGATAAAGGTGATCAGTGGGAATAACTTTGTATTGATTTGCAGTGACTCTTCTGTCTAAATCAGGAAAAGCATAACACAGCATAACAGCCACTGGACCCCCATCACTGTAGGCATTCAGGCGTGTACCGTTCTCTTGGTATACGCCACACATGCGCTGACCCACTTGTTGAGAATATGGTGAAGGATGACTCCTCTGACCATATAACTTTTTTCCACCTCTGTGCCTATGGTTTTGCCCTACTGACCTGTCAAATGTGCAGTATTATTTGTAGTGAGGGGTTTATAAACTGCAGCACTACTATAATATACTGCTTTATGTAGTTGTCAATGGACTGTTCTTGCTGACAGTCTGATCACATACTACATTGACATTCTCAGTCACCAGAGGAAGAGTTGCTTTTCTGTATTTCCTTACATATCGCACTAATGCATGAGCATCACGGTCATCAAATGTGCGCTTTCGACCACAATATCTGACCCCATTTACTGATGTCTTTCCGGTAGATATAAATGCAGATGTCACTTTAGTCACTGTTCCTATTGAAACACTCGCTAGTTGAACAGTCTTTGTGACTAAAGCTCCTGCCATCTGTGCCCAGTAATGATAACCTTTTTTCAAAATCACTTCAATGTTTTCCTCTTGCCATCTGGATCCAAAATCAAGGTCAACTGGGCCCGCTCACCATTTTTCTACATGTCACAGAGCATGATAGGATGTTAATTTCATAATTGTATCAGGCAGTACACCTGTATGGATGCATCCTTTGTTATATCTCTCCACTCATTTATTCAGGTTTTTCCTTTAGTTTGTCACCCATTTGTATGTATGTACATAGGGATGTAAATAGTTGTCTTCATTATTTGCATACATTTTCTTAACAATTTGCAGTCTCCAAACTGCGTACATTCTACATAGAAGAAACAATATACCAGGTTCCTTGTTTAAGTCCATTCTACTTATTTTTTCCTCTACAGATTTAATATTGGTTCTGTAGTATGCAGCTAGAGGATGGACATCCTCCTTCCATATATTTGGTCTTTTGTGATCTGATTGCTTATGCATGGAGCTTAAAATGTTTTCCCATAATGCAGTAGGTATCTCAGATATTTCATGGTGGGGTTTCCCATTGTGTCACATGTAGTGTCTTCAAGTTAAATATCCATCTGTTTATGGTCCTTTTGCTTTTAGACCAAAAATAACTGGTCATTCAGCGTTGGCCTAGATTTGAAGGAGAAGGATGTTCATTAGCTGTTCAGTAGCGGAATGCACCTGCCATGAACTACTGTATGAGTGACCTGTGCACTCGTCCTTGCCTGTGTGTTATGCAGGGAGTCCAGAAGGAAAACTCCAGTGGCCGTATGTTTAAAGGAGAATGAGCGCCTGTTTGGAGATGGTGCTCTGGGAGTGGTAAGCATGCCTTTGTGAATATTATACCTTTGAGTCAGTATGGCATGTATGGACAGTTGCTGCCCGGTAAAAGGGCGACACTGTGGCGCAGTGGAGGTTCCGGGTTTGAGACCCGGCCGGCCGGATCCTCTCTTCCTGGAGTTTGCATGTTCTCCCCGTGTTCGCGTGGGTTTCCTCCCACACTGAAAGACATGCATCATATGTCAGGTTAGGTGTGCTTCTGCCATTACCCTTCACTCAGGCATTGGCCTCAGAACTGGAGTTGGTCCCCAGGTGCTGCACTGTGGCTGCCCACTGCTCCTACGTAACTAGTTTGGGTCAAATGCAGAGGACAAATTACCCCAGGGGTTCAATAAACTATATGTCTTATTTCTAAAAATCTGTTAGGAGTGTGTTTTTGTGTTTTAGGGCTATGGCGTGAATAAGGAATCTTTTTTTATTTATTTACTCCTGTTCAGTCTGTGAAGAACCCCAAAGTGGTGTACAGGTATCTGCAGGACCTCTTGGGGAAGCAGAAGGAGAACCCTCTGGTGGCGTTGTACCAAAAACGCTTCCCTGAACACCGCTTAGAAAAAGAGGAGAATCGGGGCACGGTTGTCTTCAAGAACTCTGAGTGAGTCTGTCCCCGATTGTTGCCTGTTATGATGGCCGTAGACTTGTCTGTTGTCACCAACTTTAAAAAGCAGCTTGAAGATCACGTCAGGCTTTCAGATGTTCATTTTTGGTCTGTGGTTTTGATTGAATCGGGGCATATTATAAATCAGAAGATTTAAAACCACTCTACAGGAGTGCACCTGTCGGTACAGTCTAACACATTTTTGACTATGCAAAGAAGCTATGGACCACTGCAGCTCATGTCAGCGATTTGTGTCTTTGTCTTGCAGAGAGATGCTGTATTCACCGGAGGAGATTCTTGGCATGGTTTTGAACTACTCGCGAGGGTTGGCACAGGACTTTGCAGGTTTGTAGCAGCCAGGTTTTGCCTCCTCACTTTCTTCTTTGCATTGCTAATGGGCAATCGAATGTAATCATGGAGAAAATGGGCTCACTTTTAATACCAAGCCTGTTAATTTTTCATCCACAGAACAAACCATTAAAGATGCCGTGATCACAGTACCAGCCTTTTTCAATCAGGCAGAGCGTAGGGCAGTCCTGCAGGCGGCCCAGATGGCAGGCCTGAAGGTCCTTCAGCTAATCAACGACAACACAGCTGTCGCTTTGAACTACGGGGTCTTCAGGAGGAAGGACATTAATAGTACAGCTCAGGTGCCCCTGTCAGATACATTTTAAACTACATCTAACCAACTGAATGTTAACCTGGTGTTTGTAATGGAATGTCCCTTAACTATGTAGAATTTTGTGTTGCTCCCTATAGAACGTGATGTTTTATGACATGGGCTCAGGCAGTACAGTGGCCACCATTGTCACATACCAGACTGTGAAGACAAAGGATTCTGGGACACAACCTCAGCTGCAGATTCGGGGGGTGGGGTGAGTCATCCAGCCGTTATGTATGCTAGAGCCTTCTCTCCATGGAGGAAATGTGATATTCACCATTTTAAAAGAGGAAAAGAAAAAAACAAAAAGTGGTTGGATAGATGGTTGCTCTGCATTCTGACACTACATAAACTATGGAAATGGCACCAGTGCTTATGTCCTGGACTCAGGCAGTGACTCAGTGCTTTTGTGTCTCAGAGACGGCTATTGTTAGATTCTGAACTACAAAGTGAAATGATTTAAAGCATACTTTACAGAGCCACCCTCTCTGGGAATTCATTACCAAGGTGTCTTTAGATTAATAAATGCTGGAAGTTTATCCCGCATTTTGTCCTGGAAGGTCAACTGAGAACCGTGTTCCCCTTTTCAGCATTGACCTGACACTCAAGGGGGGCTGGAAGAGGATGTGGCTGTACAGCCATTCTGTTGTCTGTAAGGGGTGTATAATATGGTGGCCTAGTGTTGAGAGCCATTTTGGCAAATTGACCCAGGGGTCAGCACCTCTACTCTTTTGACATGGGATCTCTAATGACCTCAGTGAGTCAGGACCTTGGCTCAGCATCTCATCCAAAGCATACCACCTTCTACAACAGCGACCCCTTCAGAACACTGAGTATTGTGTATCACTTGAACGCTGCCTCATAATGTTCTGCCAAAACCTGCTTCCAGAGGCAAATAGTTGTGTCCAGGCCTCACCCCAGTACTACCAAGCCCAGTTTCATCCTTGTCATGAGTTGTGTATCTCAGGAAGCCCTAACTGGTGAACCGTTTGTGCGCGTCCCAGGTTCGACCGCACGCTGGGCGGGTTCGAGATGGAGCTGAGGCTGCGGGACCACCTGGCCAAGCTCTTCAACGAGCAGAAGAAGACCAAGAAGGACGTGCGGGAGAACGCCCGGGCCATGGCCAAGCTCCTCAAAGAGGCTCAGCGGTTAAAGACCGTGCTGAGCGCCAATGCTGAGCACACGGCACAGGTGAGGAAAGCGGCCTCCCTGTTGACTCAAGGAGGGGAGAAATGAATTGGGGTAGTTATTCACATCCTTAGCTGATTGGATAGGAAAACAGTGCTCTGACATGGCTGTAATCCAGTTGTTCAACTGATATGATCTGTTTACAGAGCGCAGGGCATCGACACCATCTGCCAGCGCAGCTTGGAGATGGTACAGCATTGTGAATAGGAAGGATCGCACTGTCTGTTATTCAGGATTCCCACGCTCCTAGAATGTCCTTGAGAGCCCTCACATGGACTTAAAAATAAGATTCTGATTGAGTTACAAATGACCTTTTTTTGAACTTTTGGCCATCATCTTAAAGCTTTTTAGGGTTTCCCCTTGGGGTGGCTATTCTGTTTCCGCCTCGCCCTGCCAGACAGAGTAGCCGTCCCACCTAAAAATATAAAAACTGTATAATACGGAAATGTAATTATTTGGAAAATAATTTACTATGATTTAAAAATCAATAGGAAATGTCTCCCTTAGTACTACATTTTGTGATCCTCCTTCAGAAATTATCAATGATTCAATGCATTTTTAGGGTATGTAGACTCCCCTTGGTTAGTAACCAACTCCAAGTATGAAATTGCATTTGCAGTTTTTTTTATTGGTGGTTCCCACAGTTTACTGCTCGGCCACGTACAGATGAGTGGGTTTGTTTACGTAGCCGGAGACTACGCTGTTTTAGCCAGCTTGTTTAACCTAACGCATAATCTGCTCTTCTCACATTATTTTCATTATATTCTGGTCTCTTGTTTGCATTTTAAAGCACTGGTATTGATGAAGCCAAATGACATTTATAATGCCATTTACAGTGTACATAATACCATGCTGACCACTGTTGTAGGGATGCTTAGTCACTTGTGTAGACAACACTAGCAGTCTGTGAAGAGAGGCAGGGAAGAAAGGAGTTTTTATTGAGGTAACTACTCTGTAGGGAAATGGGAGTAACATATATTCCCAGTGGGACTTCCCAGTCCCAGGTCATGTTGCACCACCTCACCACCCCTCCTTATATAATCACCATCTATATTATGTGCATAGAAACTGATCCTAGGTCAGAAACAGTCTTCTTTTTGCAATTTCTTTGTTCTTGATGGCCTGCAGCACTGTGGTATAGCCTAATATCCAACATTGCAGTCTTTAAATTTTAAAGGGCTTGGAAAAGGCATAGGTGTGTATGAACCAGGTTTCCCTGTCCTGTGTAGGTGGAAGGCCTCCTGGATGACATAGACTTCAAGGCGAAGGTGACGCGGTCGGAGTTGGAGGTGCTGTGCGGCGACCTGTTCGACAGGGTTCCGGGCCCCGTCCAGGAAGCACTCAGCTCTTCGGAAATGTCCATGGTGAGTTCGGGTCGGCCCCGCCCCCCAGGCCCGCCCCCCAGCCCCCTGTAATGAGCATCATTTTGCCTTCCAGTCTCATCAAGACCACTATCATAATAGTCTTAATGTTATTCTGAGTTTCACACTCCGTATTTCATATTGAGTGTGAAAGACCTTGATGGTACTGTAGATAACATTGGTTCCTCTCTTTGGATTCCAGGATGAGATTGAGCAGGTGATCCTGGTTGGAGGGGCGACTCGGGTGCCGAAAGTGCAAGAGGCCCTGCTGAAAGCCGTGGGAAAGTAGGTTTCCGGCAGAAGGGCCGTTCAACCGACCGTGTTCTCGCGTGCAGGTGGGCCGGAGCGGTCTGTGATCCTCACGCCGGTGTGCCGTTTTTTCCCCGCAGAGAGGAGCTGGGGAAGAACATCAACGCGGACGAGGCGGCGGCGATGGGCGCGGTTTACCAGGCCGCGGCGCTCAGCAAGGCGTTCAAGGTCAAACCTTTCCTGGTGCGAGACGCCGCCATGTTCCCCATTCAGGTGAGGACGGGCAGAGGGGGAAAGGGGACCTGGACGTGTAGCCACAAAGTTGCACTTTGAAGTCCAGGGCAAGCATATTCTACTACTGTCATCCCAGTTGAAGTAGATACTTAATCTGATATATATATTCAGTCTGAACGAACATACCCAACTGTATAAATCATGAATATGGTAAATGTAGAGTGTGGATGCACTGATTAAATCCATGCCATCGAAATGCACCTGTATCAACATGGAATAAATCTTTGGCCTTTTGGAAGTCCTAATTTACTGTGGAGTGCAGACCATTTTGTTTTTCATGTCTGAAATCAGTGTAAGTTCTGTAAGTCTCCTCATCTGATAAGCAACACATACACGGTTAGTGTAAGCAGATGGAGAACGTGGGCCCTTTCATTCCCCCTCATATGTGGATCGTGTCCCGCTGTGGTCTGCGCCCAGGTGGAGTTCACTCGGGAGACTGAAGAAGAGGACGGGGTGAAGAGCCTGAAGCACAACAAGCGCATCCTGTTCCAGAGAATGGCGCCCTACCCCCAGAGGAAGGTCATCACCTTCAACCGCTACACTGACGATTTCGTCTTCAGCGTCAACTACGGGGACCTCACGTTCCTCAGCGCGCAAGACCTCAGGTAAGCATTCGCCTGGGGCCACCGTGCCAATCGCAGTGACCCTCGCGCAAACACTTTCGGGTACTGCCACAGCCCACAGAGCGTAGCTTCGGGTGAGAAAATGCTCTTTTGCAAGGGACTTGTAACCTGTTGCCACATCCTTTCTCAGTGTGTTCGGCTCTCTGAACCTGACGACAGTCAAGCTGACCGGTGTTGGAAGCAGCTTCAAGAAGCACGGGGATGCAGAGTCGAAGGGCATCAAGGCCCATTTCAACATGGACGAGAGCGGCGTGCTGACGCTGGACAGGGTGAGTCCCGCATCAGGCTGAGGGATTCTACTGAAACAACCCGGGGCTCATTCAGGGAAATGTGTGGCCTTGAGATTCGCTGTCGCTCATATTTGCCACTATGTAAATGATTGCTTGCAGGTGGAGTCTGTGTTTGAGACCGTCGTTGAAGAGAAAGAGGAGGAATCCACTCTGACAAGTGAGTGTTGATAGTGGAGGAAAAATACTTTCTTGCTAGTTTTGTCCTCTTAGTTTTCAAATCCTACATTTCAAATGAACTTTATTTCATCCTGGGCTCAGAATATTGATTGCCTATATTTTTTGTATTTTAAAAAATGTTTTCAGGCTTGCTCAATGTTAAACTAATTGCGTTTTGCTTGTATCGTGTTCCTTACTTTGCGCTGTATATTTTTGCTTTTAAAAGAACTTGGAAACACCATTTCAAGCCTCTTTGGTGGAGGAAGCTCAGAACCCAGTGTAAATGCATCTGAACCTGTGCAGGTAGAGCCATCCAGTTGACTCAGTTTTTCTGGTAACTGTTGATCGTCATTGTCTGATATCCACATAGGACATAAGTGACCATGAGGAACCATTTCTCTTGATGTCTTGTGTGAACTGGCACTTCTGCTCCTTGCACTTTTTAAATGTTGGGGGCAAAGGATGAGGAAGAGGTCCCACCAGAGACTGGGAAAGAAGACGACCAGGCCCAGAAGGAAGACATACCTGCCCAGGAGGAGAAACAGGAGGCCGGGGAAAAAGCAGAGAGCGAGACTCAGGACGAGGAGAAGGCAGAGGGCGAGAAAGCTGATGCTAATTCGGACTCCCAGGTGAGAAAAGAGTCATGCTACCCCCATTTTCATTATAGCAACTGACCACATCTGCATCAGGCATCTCAAACTCAAATTTTTTAAATATAGACTCCATATAGGCTATAGACTCCATACACAATTTTACCAAGGCCTAAATTGGCTGTTGATTGGAAGGACACCACAAAAACCTCCAGACACTTCAGGGTTCGAGTTTGACACCGCTGACCAACAGAGTGAAGTTGGTGAGGCTGAAGATTAGCTGGGGTTTCCTGTGGATCATTTGGATTAGCAGAAATTCCAATTTCAGGCATGGGTTTATTTTTTACAACAGGACCAAAAGGAAGCAGAAAAATCTGAGGAAAAGAAGCCAAGTGAGGAAGAAGGAAAGACTGAGGAAAAGGAGGATAAGAAAGCCAAGCCCCAGAAGAGGACCAAGATTTCAGATGAAATCGGAGTGGAGCTCCAAGTGAATGATGTTCTGAACCCGAGCCCCGATCAGATCGAGGCTTCCAATAAAAAGTTAGACTGCATGATTTTCCTTTTTTTTCCCCCTTTTCTTTCTTTCCTCTGGTGACATAAGACATTTTAATGCAACTGTGGTGGTATTGTATTAAAATAAATGTTTTTTTCTCTATCTTCAGATTGCAAGACCTCACCGACCGCGATCTGGAGAAGCACGAGAGAGAGAAGGCACTGAACAGTCTGGAGGCGTTCATCTTCGAGACGCAGGTAGGGAGGGTTCGGTTCGCTTTCTCATGGGGCTGTCCTGCTCTCTGCTTCCCATAAGCTTTCCCAGCACCGCCTCCCCTGACTTGTCAGTCCACACCCACCGGATATTGACCCGCGCTCTCTGCCCCCAGGACAAGCTGTACCAGGACGAGTATCAGGCCGTGGTCTCCGAAGAGGAGAAGGAGCAGATCACGGGCAAGCTGAGCGAGGCCTCCGATTGGATGGACGAGGAGGGCTACTCCGCGGGCACCAAAGAGCTGAAGGAGAAGCTGTCGGAGCTGAAGAAGCTGTGCAAGGCCATGTTCTTCCGGGTGGAGGAGCGCAGGAAATGGCCAGACCGCCTGGCCGCCCTCGACAGCATGCTCAACCATTCCGCCTTCTTCCTCAAGTAAGTCTGCGTAAGTGTGCTCTCTTGGCCAGGTCTCCCTCAGGAAAGATCTTTTAAATCTCAAGGTACTTCCTTGTTAAATAAAGGTTTAAAAATCTAATTTAATTGAACAGATATGAGCTCTGTATGAGCATTGTCATTCTGCATAGATGCATGCAATTTTGAAAAGTTAGGCATTCGTTTCTGCAACCTTGTTAAAGTCTCGATTTGTATATCTCTCTACATATAGGAGTGCCAAACTCATTCCAGAAGATGACCAAATCTTTACTGAGGTGGAGCTAAAGACTTTGGAAAAAGTCATAAATGAGACCACGGTATGTAATGGCATGAAATCTATAGCCCTTTTACATCCAGACCGATTTAAAAACAATTCCAGTCGTTCACCGATAAATCATAAACGGCATGTCTAATGGCTCAGTGGCAGGCATTTCTCTCTCACGGGTGGGGGTGGGGATTGTGATTGTCTGTGTTGCATAAAACTGGCAGCGGTGAGGCGGGGGTGGGTGATGCAGCAATTTTATTGTTCACTGGTATTTTTACCGCCATTTCAGCCTTGATGCACCTTTTCACACGAATCGTCGATATACTTTTAGACTTTTCTGAAAAGCTTCTTCAGATATGATTGCTAACCAGTTAACATGCTAACCAGTGTCGCTTGCTTTGAAAAGCCTTCATTAGCGGTAATGATGTTTCAACCAACTGTGACTGATTTTGTCATCTATACTGAAGTAGAACTGCAGTAAAACTGCATTGTATTTACCCTTTACCTTCTTTTGTCATCTTTGATTGCTTGCTGTGTGTCACAGCATGGGTTTGTGACCATGATAAATGATGATATACTGAATAACCGCACTTACATGGTACTAATGAGTAATACTAATGCACTGCTGTGAACAAATGGAATGAATCAATACTTTTTAAATGTCATCCCCCAGTGTTTCTTGATTATGAAGAAATAAGTTATTGTTATTTTAGGCGCAAGACATCTCAATATTAGCATTGATTTGAAAGACAGAAATAAAATGTATGCATTTTTTTTTTTTTTAACTTACTAGCAAAAACCTTTGTTTCAGTCATGTTATGATTATTTTCAAGACCATATTAATACAGTATCATGACACACCCAGATGCCAGAAAAACCTGATGGTGAAGTAACGTTTTTCCCGCTGCAGACGTGGAAGAACGAGACGGTGGCCGAGCAGGAGAAGCGGTCGTCCACGGAGAGGCCCGTCCTGCTGTCCAAAGACATCGAATCCAAGCTGGCGCTGCTGGACCGCGAGGTCAACTACCTGCTCAACAAGGCCAAGTTTGCCAAGCCTAAGCCCAAACCCAAACCCGCGTCCGCGGAGAAGAACGGCACCGGAACGGAGAACGGCAAGGCCAACGGCACCGAGGCGGACGCCGAGAAAGTCATCCCACCCAAGGAGGCGCCTTCTCCTGAGGAAGCCCCAGGTTTGTCCCCTCCTCCCCTCTTGCGCCTGGTTTAATACTGAAGCAGATTATCGCTGGCAGGCCCGGTGTGTAGTCCTGCATTTAAACGACTAAATAAAATGCTTATCTGCAACAGAAGCACCTGAGGAGGTGAAGCCGGCTGAAGAGCCGCCCACTGCTGAGGATTCTGGGAAAGAGACCGAGACGAACAAAGAATCGGAGCGCCCAGAAGGAGCAACAAACACGGGTAAGCCTGTCGCGGGGAATGCGCTTATGGCATGGCTGCGATGGGAACTTCAGGGGGCAATTCAGAAAATTTAACGCCTATCCAATGTGACAATTGAAAATAGTTATCCGTATTTCCTTTTTTTTTAAATGGCATTTATTTTGTTGAAATGAATGTTTACCATTTGCGTCCTAGTTGTGAAATTCTAGTAATCCTGATAATTGTTCATTGGCCAATAAGCAGTCAGATTTCGTACCATCCTTGGAACAGTCAGTACATCCTGACAGTACTATGGCTGTTGATATTTTTTTCTTATCACACATTTTTGTGTTCCTGTCTGTTAAATTGTAGCTGATTTTGTTTGCATGAACTGGCTTATGTATTTATTTTTCTTCTTTCTTCCAGAACCATCTGAGAACAATAAATCAGAAAATCATATAGGGGATGAATTATAAGAACTGGAACTCTTGGAGGAAAAACAAAATCCATTGTATTTATTGACAATTGTTCAACTTTAATTTCTGCCCCCCCTCCAACTTAATTTAAACCACCATGTGTCATTGGATCAGTTCGGAGAAGCCTTTAGGTGTACATTTTTTAGGGCTCTCCAAGTGAATTGCCCTCGGGTACTTCCCTCTGTCCCTCTCCCCTGCAAACATATGCGAGACCATTAAGAAGAGCACTTAGGAGCCTAAGAAAACCACAGAAATGGCTGTACCTGAAGTTTGGGTGAATAATGTAGTTTTTTTTTTTTTTTGTTTTTTTTTGGCTTTCTTCAAATTTAGCATTTTTGTGTATTTCTGTATAACTCATCTGAGAACCTTGGCATAACCCTTTGGGAACAAGGCTTTAAGTTGAGGTGTGAGTGAGATGTGGAAAGCAGAAGTTTTGAGTGGTTTCTTCACAAAATCTGTCTGTCTGCCCCAGCTCTGAGCGTGCTACTCTGCCCAATATACGCACAAAGAATGGCAAATATGTGTCCGTTTCAGACTTTTCACATTTCCCATGTATCCAAGATCACTATTAAATGGTGTCAAAAACTAGTAGATTTTTTCAGTGACAGGTAATGGACTGTTGAAGACGATTATGTGACCCAGCCAATTATGAAGTTACCACTTGTTAGGAAAGGGAGATTGAATTGTGGAATTAATGTGTGTGCAGTTGGCTTCTTTATTTCCTTTTAGTTTGTGGTGGGGAATTTTGGGTTGGACATTGGAAATTATGGACTTTGTGAAATATAGTTCCTTTCTGATACACACATACATCAGAGATGAGTTAAATGGAAAAATCTTTGCACGGTGTTTGTGGCTCTGCTGTTGGGAGATGACAGCCACGGCCTAAGACTGCCGCTGGACATAATTTCCCATCAGCACCTCAGTAAAACCATGTGCAGTGGGTTTGCTTCTACAGGATGGAATATAACATTTTGCAGCTGTACAAACTGCAACAGAAATCTGCTGCAGGATGTGAGGATAAATTGAGAGGAGTTATGGAGGATAAAGTGTTAGACATTTCAGACGTTTGCCTCAATCTTAAAAAAAATAAATAATTTTTAAAAAAGAGATCTAAATGTACCTCAGACATTAATTTTGTGTAACTTATTTGACATTTTCATCTATTTGACAAGCCTTTGTAGTTCTCTGCCATTTCAACTGAATCTGAAACGAGTACAATACCAAAGGGTATTAGTGTTGTCAATGCGGAGACCATTTTGAGAAGAATTGCCCTCCCACCCCCCAACAACCAAATCTCATGTATTGCAGTTGAGAATATTTTTTGCATGATTATACATGATTTGTTCTGTTGTATGGTACTTTTATTACAGATTTTTCCTCTCTTCAGTTTTGCTCAGTACTATACGGTATGCCTTTTCAATCCGCTGTGTGCATTTTGGAGTTTTCTGTGGTATTTCTGTGAATTCACATTTTCAGGATGAGAACTGCACTGACTTCAGGCAACCAGGATTCCTCCCACATCCCTTGTGTTGCTCAAAAAGAAGAAAACATAAATAGGTTTTAAAAACTCACTGCTGGTTCCATACTTCACTTTGGTGCAATCCTGTTTGTGGAAATAAAGATCTCATCGTGGTGTGGGGAGGGGAGGGGTGTCAAATGTTTTTGTTTCTAAAGAATGTTAATAAAGTCTCTTTTTTAAGTTTTATTTTGCATGTTTTTGATGACTAAGGGACTGGATTGGTGTGTCTATGCTGATGCTTCAGTTTGTTTGGTAAGGAGATTGATTCTGAGACCTATTTTCAGTGCAAGTGTTTATTGGAATGTGGCATGGTTCTGATAATAGCCCTTCACAGCATTATGAATTATCTTTTCTTTTTTTACTGTACTCCCAAGGTTTAATTTTCACATTTGCATTGACTTTCTAAGAATTACTTTAAGTTTCTGCCAGATGCCCAGATGCACAAGTTAAGCAGTTGTAGGATTAAGTGCTCATGAATGTAGAGCAGTAGCTGCCATATCATGAAAGTGCCATAACAGGGAGGGGAAGGTAGACATGGGGAATACAATGATTTGAGAAATTGAGAAAAGCCTGTAGTTTATTATACAGAAGTAATATTGAAGTTTGCATATGAGAACATTGAAAATGATCCCAGCATAACCCAATTCAAAAAGGATGTAGCCTGAAAACGTCAGTCTTAACGTCAATGCTGTGGAATGCATTTGGCGGCACTACTCCCAAATAAGTGGTTTTACTACACTTGTGTAACCTGTGTATTCGTACAATTCCAACAACAGAGCCCCATTACATAAAGTATACAGGAGACAGATATGCAACCCTTAATTCCAGTAAGTGTGAGACTTAAATAGAGATGCTATCATGCAGTGGTATATGATGCATGCAATATTGAACTATGAATAGGAAAATGATTCCATTTATTGCCTTGGTTCCTTGCCTCCACCAAACAGTCAGTGCCGTTGTTGTTCCTTCCTCAGACTTGGCCCCTTTTGCTTGCTAGTTGAAAAGCCTCTTCTCGTCATTCCTTCTTTTAGATAAGTAAATCCGGTAAACGATAAAGAGCACCAGCGTGATGCAGAGCACGCCCACAATCCCGGCGGCGATGGCCACGCCCCGGATGACGCCGTGTGCTCTCTCTGCTGCGGGGGGGAAGAGAACACAGGAGGGATGTCAAGAGTTTCGGTAAAGTAATTTGCACTCGGTGGCATAAAGACACGTTCATGTTTTAAATGCTTTCCCGGCCGTGGTTTGAGGGGCTGCCGTCCAGGGCCAGCTGAGACCTTCCCTCCCTTAGCGGCAGAGGTGAACGGACCGGCTGGCCACAGTCGGCACCGGCACGAGTTTCAATTCAAAACCTGCTCGTGGGGCCCATCCAACGTGCAGACGTTTTAAATGTTTATAGTAACTTTTAGCCAAACATTTCCCATTCAGATACAAGCACCATATAACTGCACTCATAACGAATGCTGCGAAAGTATGATTACACGTGCACCAGTGATGAAGAGTGTGAAGTGTGAAGTGCACCTGGTTGGATTACGGCTTTGATTTACAGAGGCGGGTTGTCTTACTGACGGTCACGACGTGGTATGAGAGACGCTTACCTGCAGAAGTTAACGCGACAAGGTTGCCTACATGGGGTGAGAAAAAAAAATTGTAATGATTTTTTTATACTTCTAACTAAACAGATTCTTTTATCCAGGGATACTTGTATTTTAAAATACTTTCCATTTAAAACAACTCAAGTGGTCAAATTTTACTAAATGTTAACCGTAGAAGTCAAACTAAGTACGTGGCTTAAAAGGCATAATAGCTGTGCTCCACCTGTGACTGAGTCTTAGCTCATTAACCATTAAACCATGAAATCACCTTCTGATGAGGTACAGACTGGGTTCGCATAATATTGTTTCTGCCTTACCGCTGTCCACCTGGGTTTTGATTGGGCCCGAGGAGACCGTGGCCATGTCGCTCACAGCAGTTCCTTTGTTCGCATCCGCTGCTCTTTTCCTCCTGGCGCTTGTACAGTTCTGAGGGGCGGAAGAATAACGGTTGAAAGATGTTGCCTGGAAATCCATACCCTTCCCATAATAACTGTTGTAGCATGCGATGGCACGCTCCACCACACGGATGCATTTATGATGGGACCACTCTGTAAAATGGGAATTTGAGATTTGCTGGTCTTCGAAGTCTTGGTTTCATAGAGAATAATTTATAGTGTCCTCCTGTAGCCTACTGAATGGAGTGAGTTGGAAGTTGACAGGACTGAATTTAAATGGAACCTATGAGTGTGTGCAGTATGCTTCACATCACAAACGAGTCTTTAATCCAGTGTAGGTCTGTGTGCCATACCAAGAATATGGCAGTCACAACACTAGTGTGATGAAAGTAGCCTACTACAATACAGAAAATTTGTCCACACATTAAATAACCATCCATTTGAGATCAATGGAATATTATGAAATGACTGGAAGGCTTTCTTCTTTGGGACTGATTATTGTTAGATTTGGTGCTAACTAGCCTACCTGTATGAAGTGGCCAGGTGTGCTTCTACAGGTAGTGTTTGAATTACAAGCAGACCCAGAGTGGTACCCTGTTCATCATACCCACCTCTGCCATTTTGCACACGCTTTCGTCAGGTTCATTAAATATCCTTTTGAAAATTGTAATGAATTCATAGTTAAATATAAACTGCAATTTCTCGCAGGTAGACCACCGGAGAATAGCGGCAGTGCATATTTTCTTCTTTTTTGTAATAAGCTTGTATGGGAGCAGCACAGCAGTGAGCAGCCACTGATACTGGTTGGATCAGTGTCTGGGTGCGTACGAAGCAGCTCCCGGGTGATTTACCGGCCGTAAGGCGATGCATGTGGACTGCTCGCAGAGCCTGGTGGCGCAGTGCAAGTAGAAGGTGGAGACCGTTTGGTCCTTGTGCTCCACAAATCGGAACGCCTCGAAGGAGAAGCGCGCCTTCTGTGCGTCACCGTTTACTGCTACAACAGTCTGTCCATCGCGGTTGCACCTGAAACAAGAGACACATGATGCACTGACATGACTGAGATGGCTTGACTTTAATAAATATATATTAAATTAAATTTAAGATTAAGGATTGATTAAAGATTAAACTTTCAAAACAATTAAATATCAAACACCAAAATGAACTAGCCAAACTAGTTTTCCAAAGAAAAACAGGGATTTGCATTTATTTGCAATTAATGTGCCTCATTTTCTTGATTTTTATTTTTCTGACAAAATTGGGAATTCCTCAGTTTATATTCCATACAAAATACATTAAATCAGAGTAAAGAGAAAAAGATTTAAATAGAATTCAGTCCAGAAATTCTTAATTGGGGGATTTCATTTTTTATTTTATTTTAGCAAGCTGGCTATAATTATACATATATTTAGTCAATACGTCAACGATGTCACTTTTTCCTCAACCCATTGCAAGTGTACATGGCAAGGCATGCCCTATATCCTGGGTGTGGCTAGCAGCCTAACACAGCTAGGGTTATGGCTGCTATCTGTTTGAGAGTCGGTCATCAGTATTCAAATCAGTGCACTGGGCAGATTGACTTACCCCACAAACAGGTCATAGAAGGTGCTGTTGGATGGAAAGGGATTGGTTGTTGCATAGCAGCGGTCCAGAAGTACATTAAACCTTTGGAAGAAAGAGTTACATTGAAAAGGAATGCCCTGAGCTTACATTCTTGATCCAGTTAGTCAATACATGATCTACATGTGAATGCAAGCTACTGTGTGTGTGTGTGTGTGTGTGTGTGTGTGTGTGTGTGCACACGTGCGTGCGTATTTATACATGTGTGTTTATACATTATGGGATACTATGTTATTTCAAATGCTCAGCTGTATAGTAGAACACGCACACAGTCAACTGGCTTATGAATGCCAATACAAGAGAACATTGTTGCCATTCAGTCAAAGGATTGCTGTGTAGACAGGGCTATAGCATGAAGCTTGGGGTTCAGATGACAGATATTGGTACCTTTCCGTGAGGTTTGAAGCCTTGACTTCCACAAAAATACGTTTCTTCAGCTTCAGTCCATTTTCAGGGACCATAAGGGCTGTTGAGTAGGCACTATCCTTAAATCCCCAGGAGACAGAGAGGATGACTATTAACCTCAGCTGCAGAACATGAGCACTCAGGAGTTTGCAAACCTGGTTCTGGAGAGCCACAAGGTCTCCTGGTTTTCACTGTTACTGTAACTCACCTTACATGGGGCCTATTGAAGGGCTTGCTATGTTTTTACAGTCTTCTTCTGAAGAGGTTTCTCTCCTGAAGTGTCATGAGTGGCGGGAATGGTGATAACATAAGGCCAAGATTTAAAGTATGTAATTGGCCGCAGTATAAAGGCTGATGTGTGCTTCATTCTCTCACCCTCTCCGTTGCCATACCTCTGAAAAATTCAGCCCTGTTTCCCTTTTAAACCATTGATTTTTTTGGTGGCCTGCTTTCTTGTGTCTGAATTGATTGGTAATTTTAAGGTGAAAACCAAAACCGGCAGATTCTGGCTCTCCAGGACCAGAGTTGCAGAACCCTTGGCAACATGTAATTCCATCTATACCCAGGCACCCTGATCTTTCTTCTCAGGGGCTGGAGTCTAGAGAGTTCTCCAGCGACTAACAACCTCTCAATTACATGCTAGGTCACATGAGTGGCATAAGTAGTACTATTACTGTACTAACAGTCCTGTTACCCAACAGGAACCTGGCCGGGAGCTCTGCTTACCTCATATAGGCGCATGCTGAGAGTGCTAACAAAGCTGCCGTTATTGTCCTTGATGGCAACACTCACCCCAGATCTGTTTCAAAGCAGAGTGGCTGTTAGAAGTAGACCCAGAATGAGGGAAAGCTGAGACAGAACATAGGCTGGGTTTCTTTTAGCAACTAATGACTTTGGCAAAAAATAAAAGCATTCGGCTTTCTGTAAGAATGCATGCGCAATAAGAATACTTTTAATTTCCAATAGAGTGGCTTGTGATAGATGTGACACCAATCTATGACATCCAGAACTGTGCCTTTTGCCAGGTTGTGGAGTACTAGCATTCGGTAATATTAAGGATAATAATTCACAAATGTGTCTTCTGGAATTCACAATCACACACAAAAAATTGACACGTTTTTGGTAGTAGTGCATTTAAGGCAGATGAGTTCGGCAAAAAAACAAATATTATCTGGGGAAAAGTGGTCTTGTGATGCCAAAAACGGACAACTGATGACAACAGGGAGAGGTTTTCAGTTTGTGCCAGCATTTAAAATGAAAAAGAGGGACTCACACACTCATTTGAGTGTTGTTGACGAGGTATTGGAGTGGATACCGACAGGAAAAGATGTACATCATCTCTTGTCGGTAGGTGATGGTGCCAGCGCTGGGATCCAGGGAGTTGATGATTCCGGAGATGTTAACAAATTGAACGCTGGAATAGTCCGAGAAAAGGCCTGAGCCAACTTCCTGTATGATCTGTACCCAGGACAAATGACAAAATTGTGTTACCAGCAAGCACCTCCAGTGAGATCTGTTGTTTTGAGGCTTGGCCAAGCATAAGGTTATGAGGTTCATACATATAAAGATGACTTGTAAACAGGCAAAAATACACATAAAATGTTTTATCTGTATTTATATTATTAGTTTTTATTGTATTATTTATTTTTATGCCATAGTCACTGAACTAAAAGACTAATCCATTCATATGAATCACATACCCTCAGCTTGTTAGAACAGGCAGAAATGGCATCTTCAGTTATGGCCAATTTAAACCTCAAGACAGGTGGGCTGACTGTCCAGTCAGGGGTTCCATGACACTCAGGCTTGCTGTACTGAGCATTTAAGGCCATAAGTGATTCGTTGTACCCTCTAAAATAGACTGGACATAACAGTATGCTGAGGTCCATTCTCTCTGTTCCACACTTCACCATGATGTCAGCGTGGACTGGGGAGAAACACACAATGACACACAAGGGAACAATTAACAGGCACGTAATTAACAACAGGACACAGAAACAACCTTGAGAGTAAGTGGGTAAAATGGGTTTCAGAGCAGACACGATATTGTTCCAACAACCACTGTCAACAGGTCTTTTACAGAATTTATTTTATTTCCTACTGATTAGATGCATGTACAATAAAGCAGAGACAGCAGAGTGAGGCTTCATGAAACCGACAGTGTAGTATAATGGGTATGGAGCTAGACTAATGTAAAAGTTGCAGGTTTGACTTCCAGATTTGACAGATTTGCCGTTGTACCCTTGAGCAAGGTACTTAACCTGCATTGCTTCAGTGTATATCCAGCTGTATAAATGGATGCAATGTAAATGCAGACAAGTCGGAAACCAGCAAGTCATTGTAGCTTTGTCCATTATAAGGCTGACGAAACCTCACTCTCCCTTCGACAATTTAAGGAGAACGATTTTGATCATAACCAGCTCACTAACCTGGCTCCCTGAATGTAGGATCGGTGAGGCATGCAATCATGGACTGGGCTTGACACCGGAGAATCAGGCAAAAATGATACAAAAGTAGAACCAGCCACATTGTCCTCAGACTGCAAGCGGGAGGACAAAACCCAGATATTAGGAAGCAGGCACTAGTTGACCTTCATTCAGTAGTCACAAGCTGAAAATCTCTTTTTTTTGGGGGGGGGGGGGTGGGTTAAAATACATTTGTCTGTAGTCTCTGGCGAGACTAAAAATATAGACTGAAATAATGTTATATCATTAATGCATTACATCATTAAACATCCACAAGAAACACCTATATCGAAAATATATTAAATCAGTTCCACAGATTACTCTCAATTTCAATTTCGGTTTGCTTTCAGTCATGCCCTATGTTTCTATGTAGATACATATTAGTGGTTGGTTTTCTCCAGAGAAATGCATAATATAGTTTTCCATATGGCCGTTTTCTGATATCATGCAAAAAATTCATCCTGAATGGCTAAATGATAAAATGGTTCCCAGACACAAGAAGATATACCTTCATCACATAGAGATATAAAGAACTATGCGGAAAAATCGAAGTGAACTAAATCTATCTGGTTATAAGCATCATTGGACTGTTTTCATATTTTAACCCTTTAAGGTGAGATCACAAATATGTGACTACAATTTTCTTAGCTGGTAACTGAAACCAATGGAATTCTAGAACACTAACTTATAATTTGGAACAAAAACATTCCAAAAACAAACCTACCTAATGGTTAAGCAGTAACATAACTACTACTAATAGTAAATATAGAATGAAGAATAATTCCACATGGTTTCCACTGTCCATGAGAATCATTTGAAGTACTGTAATACATAAAGGCCATAAAAATTTATCAGAAATATTAACCTTATAGAAAATTCTCAAAATCTCAAAAAGATAAATTTAATTTTGTTCTTGAACAGTATGGGCAGTATGCCCATCTCTCTTGCTCACGCCAGAGACAACGTGGCACAGTTTGTGGGGCAGCCAACATTCAACACGTATACAAATCCCCCTTGTGCAGCCAGAGGTTTAATTCTTTCCTATAGCACTTTCTGTATTATAATCCCTTCCTTCTGGTAGCCTTGGCTTTCCTGAATAAAAATGTAAAAAATCATAAGGAGAGGAAAGGCAGGTAAAGGCACTTCTAAAATAATATTGGCTATCTAGTTCTGGTATTTACAATATCCAAGTAAACAGGTTAAATAAATTTTAAAAAATTTTAAAACCCCTTCAGAAAAATCTGAAGCAAGAGCTCTGTTAAACGACTTATAAAGTGACTATAAGATAATCGCGTCATCTTTAAATGCAATTATTTTTTGGTCGGTTTATGATTGTAGATGAGATGTACCTTGGGTAGGTGGATGTCATCTTGCCTCCTTGCCTCCTCTCTCGTCTCATCTCCTGTTTGCTCTTTCTGAAACACAGATATTTATGCTGTCCTCCTTTCCGGTGAATGGGCGTGAAAGGGGACACTGGAAACAAAGCAAATGGTTATGAAAAAACAAGGGGAAGCCGAGAGTGCAACATGAGCAGATTAAGCCACCATTGATGTACTGTATGTCTAGTATCATGTTTCATGTCTGGGACACCTATTGTTTTTTTTTAGTTTTTTTTTTACCTCTGGTATTTACACACACACACACACACACACACACATCATGTTTATATGTAATACAGCCTTAATTTCACCATTTTGTATATCTTTTAAGATTTTAAAGATACTCATTCAAATTATGTGGATTTACATCTTTGTGCTTTCATAATATATTCAATTTATCACACACACATACACACACACACATCGCGTTAAGGCTCAAAAGACACAATTTCACATTTTGATACATTTCTGCGATCAAGGGGTTTCCATGGTGATATTGAACACGTAGACATTTGCTTCTCATAACCCGTCACCAGCGCCAGAAGGTGATTCTCTGGCTGCCTCCTTGTGCTTGTGCACATTGGCATTTGCAGAGGCCAACCTATCCATCTTTGAATCTCCTTTGAATGTGCACAGCCCATTTCCCAAATTACCCAGAGAAACAACTTGCTAGTAGAAATATGGATTACAAACCTTTGCAGAAGCAACCAGGCACCAACGCACACACAATTCTGACAACCAGGCACCAACGCACACGCAATTCTGACAACCAGGCACCAACGTACACACAATTCTGACAACTGACATTTGTTATTAAAAAATAGCTGCTCATTGACTAGCACAATAGTGAAATGATTTTGTTCTCTTGTCTGACCATTTCAAGGCAAAGAACTTGTGGAATATTGTCATTCTGATATAGTCATATTTTTACAGGGCCCTTGGATTTAAGCTCCATGAGAACAAAGAAATGTATACCTCCCTCTCTTGGTCTATGTAAATGGAAACACCTATTCAGGCTACAATAAAATTGTACTTTCAAGTGTAAGTATTGTAACACTATAACGTGAAATTTATTTCATTGTAAACTCAGGAGACTAGCCCACTGCAGTCAGTTCTCTACTCTCTATCAAATTACGATATTGATTGCTTTGGATTTTGTTTTCTTTTCACATAGGTTGTATTGTGTATTGCTGATTGTCAATGTATTCTCTAATTTCTTATTTTTCAAAATTACCCTGGATAAATATGCCCAAATACTGTGTATGTGTGTGGGTGTGCACGTGTGTGTGCTTGTATGTATGTATGAAAATGTTGCTTGTAAATTTCCCAGATTCTGTCAATGATTAATCTACGTCCAAATATTCTTAAATGAGCAAAACCATTTTAAAAATGTACATTGTTTATCTGAGTAGTGTTGGAATAATTTTCGCTGACATTTTTTTTTTTGTGTTTGTTTAATATCGCTAATGTGTTTATTTTTACACAGTTTCACTCAAAACACCTTACCTTTCATACACTGTCAGAAAAGGGGTATGTTATGGGTAAATTTGTTCTCTAAGGTACACTTCCTGTTAATGTTCCCTCACTGGGTCATATTTGTACCTTATTAATACTAATCTATAAGGGTAAGGGTACAATGGGCTTACCTTTGAGATTACTGCCCCAGCAACAAGCCATTCTATCCCTACAGCTACCATTTTTTTCTGACAGTGTACATCTCAACCACTGGTCTGCAGTGTTTCCAAAACTCACAGGAAAACTACAATTGAAAAAGACAACTTCAAAATAAATGACAGCTCACAAAGTGTTCTTTTTAAGAAGTCTGAGATATGAATGCTCTTGCGTATATATCCTCTGCCTGAACCTGGACTGTTGAGAAACTGAAATGTTTTGAAAGAACGTTGGCTTATCACTGTAATCTGTTAAGAAAGGGTTCAATTCCCCAACATCAAGTCGGTTTTATATGTAATTTTGTGGTCACAGTTTTGCTTTTCAGGAAAGCAAACTATACTTTGCAAGCACATAAATATCTTTGGTTCCAAGCAGGTACAATGGATCAGTCTCCCGCAAAATGTCATACTAGTTTTGTTCAAGGTATTATTACCAAACACGTACTCAATACACATTATGGTCTATGGTAATCTGCTCAGTGTATTTAATATTAGTTTGCCATGTATGCCAACACCTATTCAGAATATCACGCATTGGTTTCCCATTTCCTCTCTCCCCTCCCGCAGGCAAAATGCTTTAATATGTCGCCAATCTATGATAGTCGTATCCCACCCATTGTGTTTTTGTATTATCTGGATGAAATCACAGAACAAATTGTCCTTTGGTCGGAATGACTGCCCTAATTTAAGGACACTTGAGAATATACAACACAATACGACCAATTTTTTTTAATGAATAGACATGCAAGCGGATGCTGAAATCAACGCTTAGTCATCGAAGCTCACCTTAAGCAACACGTTTTAGAATATTAAATCAAGGTAAATTTTATTAGACAGTAGCGAAAAATAAAAACATTTCAGGAGTTAAGACATGGGTTTATATACATACATACAACTGGCTACTTAACAGCACATTAAAATAATGCTATAGACAGATTTTAACTCGTGGTGTCGTCTGTATTTTACACCATTTGAGGAAAACCTTTAATATAGGCAAGTCCTTCTGAGGATGAAGGCAAAATTGGAGAAATTAAGCACCCTATAAGCCTATCAAATTTATTTCAAGTGACCAGCAGCTCACATTGCGCTTGTATCTGCAACCATACACGTGCATGCAATGAACGTCACAGTTAAATGGTAGCATGTCTTCAGTTTTAACTGATTTGGACGCATAATAATGAGCATAAGCAGCGCACATCAAAGTCAGCAAGAAAACAGCCGCAACGTGGAGAGTTCATTCATACTTGGTGATCAAAACGCTTGCGTAATTTTTTCCAGTTTTCGGTAGTAAGTACGTGGTTAAAATGGCCATCGTTCTCCGCCATGAAGTGATGGGTCAGCCTTAGGCCTTCTCGATGACATCGTATGGACGGCAAGTTCACTTGGAGCTGGTGTACTTGGTTACAGCCTTGGTACCCTCAGACACGGCGTGCTTGGCCAACTCTCCAGGCAGCAGCAGTCGCACAGCGGTCTGGATCTCGCGTGACGTGATGGTTGACCGCTTGTTGTAATGGGCTAAGCGAGAAGCTTCACCTGCGATGCGCTCGAAAATGTCATTGACAAAAGAGTTCATGATGCCCATTGCTTTGGAGGAGATGCCAGTGTCCGGGTGCACCTGTTTTAACACTTTATACACGTAAATGGCATAGCTTTCTTTCCTCGTTTTGCGTCGCTTTTTGTCGCCTTTCTTCTGAGTCTTTGTCACCGCTTTTTTTGAGCCCTTTTTCGGGGCGGGGGCAGACTTAGCAGGCTCCGGCATATTCTCGAATCTGTAATTTTATCGTTATACGCTACCACACAAAACACAACAATTCATCTATCGCACGTAACCAGTCTTCTGACACCGCCCTTCTGTCCTTTATTTATAGTGTTGCTATGCAAATGAAATCGCAAACTGTTCTTATTTCGATTGGCCTTCTATGTGCTGCCATTCAGACATTCGAGTATTACCATTGGTTAAATGCCTACTACTTCTTTTAACCAATCAAAAGAACACATTGAGTATAAATATAAAATCCTTCCTGATTTACATTAAAATTGATGGCCTGGTGAAGTAGTTTGTGGTACGCGGTAGGTTGTACGACAGTCATAAAATTCGTGTAAGGCTCAATATAAATTATGTCTGGCAGAGGTAAAACTGGTGGTAAAGCCCGCGCTAAGGCAAAATCTCGCTCTTCTCGCGCCGGGTTACAGTTCCCAGTGGGCCGTGTTCACAGATTGCTGCGCAAAGGCAACTACGCAGAGCGAGTTGGTGCTGGGGCTCCCGTTTACCTGGCTGCAGTGCTGGAGTATCTGACCGCTGAGATCCTGGAATTGGCTGGCAACGCTGCCAGAGACAACAAGAAGACTAGGATCATCCCCCGCCACCTGCAGCTGGCTGTCCGCAACGACGAGGAGCTGAACAAGCTTTTAGGCGGCGTAACCATCGCACAAGGTGGAGTTTTACCCAATATCCAGGCTGTGCTGCTGCCCAAGAAAACCGAGAAGCCAGCAAAGAGCAAGTAACCAGGATTTAATCGAATGCACATCCACCAAAGGCTATACAGAGCCGCCCACTTCAATATTAAGAGCTTTTCCTCCGTTACTGCCTAACGGTCCATGTCAATTGGCCTTTCTACCGAACTGGTTTTGGGGGCGCCTGTAAATGGACTCCAACCACTTGTCATTTTAAATTGAACTCCGTCTTGTTGCTACACGTACCATTTCCTATTTGGACATTTCTCGCGGATTTTAAGACTAGGCTACCTTGCACTTCGCGGTGAATGTTTATTTGAAGATAAAGGCATGCAAAGCCACATCGCTACGTTCGCACACTTTATGGACAGCAAAAGCTAGCCGAACTCAAATGGTGACGCTTGTCTGCAAGGAAATAACAATTTGTTAATGGACCAACTGATTTTATTTGTAACTAATGCTGTACATCAACTATTTTTGTGGAAATGTAGGATGTGGTATAACCTTGTCAGTTTAAAATGTGTTATCAATAAACTGTTCGATTTATTTCTTTAATAAATGCCCAGTACTGTTGAGTGTCTAAAACGTGCGTTTTTATTGCATGTTGATTCATAGGGATGAGTGTATAAACAAAGCCTGGATGATGAGCGCATGCGCATATGAACGGAAAGTACCTACAAATGTCGTCCGTAGATTATACCAAACCTATGATTGTTTTCCATAGACATATACATGCATGTCTGTCGTTTTCTTCCACTAGCCGTAGCCTGCGTCCGGATAGTCTTTTTTTGCTTAGGAAAGTTCCCAACTGAGTGAAGTGACCCGGAAGTATCTAAGTGGCAGCCATGATAAGAGCTGGTCGAATTCTCTAAATGCTAAGGAAAGGTGCTTCAATGCTTCCTTATCAAGCGCCCAAAACCAGACGCTTTTGAAGCTCATTTCTTGGTCTTGTTGTTCCTGGTTGCTCACTAGCCCCACTACGGTTGGCTCCAGTATAGGTGTTTTCATATCCGGTTTCCATGCAAGTCTACGGTACAAATGCGGTCAAAATGCAAAGTCAATAATTTTTTATCATGAGAACAAATAGTCACAATGTGTATTTTATTCGTATGACTGTCCATGGGTCGATTTCATTATGTGTCATTTGGACACTGTTATATTTGTTGTGGACCAATGAGGTACAGTTTGCGTCTCTTCCTGATTACTGCAGCGGTGTAAGATACAGTAGGGGCTACAGTCTATGGTCACTGGGGTGGGAGGTGGCGCCTCTTGGCCTTGACATTGCGGCTCCGACCACGGTACACCTGTGCGAAGTCCGAAAATGCAGGCATCCCATTTCGTAGTGATTTCATTATGGCGTGTGCTATGTACAGCTCCACTAGACGACCATAAAATAATCCTCCTCTGAAGTTTTTCGGTAGCCGAGTCATTTTTACTATTTCCTTTAGCCTACTTAACCAAATAATTAGTTGGCAGAAAGCGTAATCACCTTGCTATATTTGGTAGTCCAGTAGCCTATGCTAAAACAGTTCAACTTCGGCTACCAAGCCATTTGACTAGCTAACTCTAACCGGCAAATATTAAATCTGTCAAACGTGTTTGACGGCTTGTCAGTCGTGTACATTCCGTAAATGTCTGCCTGGGCCATGCTTCACGCATGTGACAAAGCTACTATAATCCAGATTTTGGGATAAACACTTCAAAATTTTCAGTTTCAGGAAGCGAATTAAGAGTCTTAAGCCGGTTTATTTGCTGAAGAACGTACAACACACGATGGAATCACACGCACAGAATTTAACGAAATGAACCATCTTTGTAAGACTGGCATTTAGAAAGGAACATGTTTTTTTAGCATTTAAGAGTCCGACGAGAGTATTTAAGACAGTGGTTCTCAGAATCGGTCCTGGGGGCTCCTTGCGTATATTGGCTTTTCTCCATTGGTTTTGATGATTTACAAGAAGAAGAAAAAAATAGCCTAATAATTAGAAATTCAATGTACATTATTTTTGTCTTCGTGCACCAGCTGTACAATTGCGTTGTCAAATTTACACGCCTGCAGATCAGTTCTTAAAATACTTGGTAGATTTGTTAATCACCGCTGACAGTGTTAATTTTTATTCGATAGAAAGTGACTTGCGAACGATCGGTCAGCTAGCGTCACCCAGCAAGTGAACACCACAAACGGCGATGGAGTAGCCTAGCTAGTAGCAGTTACTGGCTCATTAACTGACTGTGGCGAAAGCCTACGACGATAACTTGCTCGGTTAACAGCAGGTCTACCAGACAGTTATACGAAAATTAGCCTAGTCAAATCACCAGTAGCCTACACATCTCTGATTGATTGACCATCAATCGATGTTCTTCCCCTGTGGTTCATATTGCTAATGCGTGAGCTAACCACGGATAACCTACCTAGCTCACTGGCAAGCTGATATGCTAGCTAAGCATATTCGTTTTGCTGAGAAACATAAATTGAAGATAACTGAACATAATTCTATTTTTAATGTCATACATAAAACGTGATTAGCCTACATGACACAGTACAGTCACGGATGAAAATTAAACTCCGTAAACATTTGATAATATATTTTAAAAGATAACGGCAGACAGTCAGCTAGCCTCAAGTTCATTCAGGTTGATGGGCTTTTCCGCACCGGACTGTCAATCACATTGTAAAAATCACAAGACCGCTTAACTCTATGGTTTTGGCTCCAAATCGACAACATGGCCGCGCCCGCCATTGAGCTTCAAAACGTGTTTTAGAGACCCACGGAGAGTAAATGGGTGACGTCACAGTAGCGTTGTCCACATTTTTTTTAAATATATATATATATATATATTTTTTTTTAACATATTTTGTCCATATATCTTTAGCATAGGGCACACTGAACCGAAAGGAAACGAAAGGAAAGGAGATAATACCGTCCCACAATTCAGCAGCAACATTTAAAGCGACGCACCATGCGGTCGTTCACGAAAACAAACGATCAACATGAGTTGTGTGGTGGTATTATATGCATAGGCTTATATCAGATCATAATCAGCATATTAACCATAACACAGAAGTCTGTCTTTCCAGAAAAAGGGATATGAGACGTTTTTAGCCGGATGATGTTTTTAATTCAACATGTTTGAAACTTAAGAATGATATGTACAGTAGTAGGCTAGATTTGTAGGCCTAACATGTTATGCCTATTTTGCATTAAATTTAACAATTATTTTCATACAATCATACTAATTGGGATTCATGTCGATACATATGAGTGGACAGGAGGGTGAGTGTGAGCAACCATTCTCAACATGACAATCGTTTCACTTTTGTGACTGGTAGCCTGATATTCCTTTTTTTCATTTCAATTCCAGCCTTGGTAATGAAGTAATATTTTTCACCGGATTGTCCACGTTTATATAGCCTGCATGAAACAACAAGGTAAGAACGCACGGGGCGAAGTAGATGCGCTTTTAGTAGTCAATTTTCGGAACACTGTAGTTTCACCACGACAGACCCACGTCAATAACATTAGCCGTCGCATAATTACGTAGCCTAGTGTAAGTGCAGTCGGATTCTCTTAGGAAAAGACAACCGCGGTGCTAAGTCATTATGAATTCTCCTTCACATCTTTCCTTGACCTCATGACGTTTTCCATCGAGGTCAAGGAAAAGTGGTTAGGAAAAGACATAAGACGTAATTTTTTTGACTATTCGAACGCAGCCGTAGACTAATCTTGCGGGTCAGTGATTAAGCCTGATTGGCAAACTGGAATTTGAGTGGGATGATTGCATTGTTGCAGTCATTGAATTAAAAAAAACAAACAAACAAAAAAAAAAAACTCCCTTTACATGTCATGTGGCGATTGTTTTGTTAGACTTTAGTGTAATTGAAGGTAAACCTTCAGCCACAGCAATGGCTCCTGTTAAACAAGCAATTTATAAAATGTCGGATTAGCATTGTTTAATATGGCTATTATTATTATCCAAATCGGGGACCTCTATGAACTACTGGTTTCACTTGCACCTCATTTAGGTAAGCTGTGCCTGGACTTGCAGCCTACTTCTAAACCAGAGGTGCAGCGAGCGTCGTATCCGTTTCTAGCTTTGATTTTAACTTGGGGCCGTAATAGATTCCTCCTAAAATGTATGCCCTCTGACATTTGGCAAAATGTTTTAAGCGCACAAATGACAGATGAAGTTATTGTGTCCCCTGTAGGAAACGTTTTACTGTGATCTAATTAGGAGTGAACTGGTGTTGCTGTATAAAGCCAATCGGCTCGTTTAACCTGGGTGATTGGTAAAATCATACACTGGCCCTCCAGGACCGGCATTGCCCGACCAACTCGTCCCCTATCGGTTACGATCTCTAAAATTCTACAGGTGAACCTGAATCTTTCGGATTTAAATTCATCGGGGTTATAATGCAAAAATGTTGATAAATGCGTGTATATATTTTGTCAGAACTAGCAAATTGTAGACTAGGCTGTGGAGCGGCTCTTCCAAAGCACTGTTC